>NC_060139.1:23886186-24196186 GCF_021461385.2 Schistocerca piceifrons
GTAACGTCAGTTTCATCGATTTCGGATGAGTAGTTAATTAGAAAAAAAATCGGAGGCCTTAGAACTTGAATGCACCTCGTAGAGAGAAACTACTTAAAAAACTTGCTGTGTGAGCGAAGAGTTTTAGCCGGCCGAAGTGGCCGTGTGGTTAAAGGCGCTGCAGTCTGGAACCGCAAGACCGCTACGGTCGCAGGTTCGAATCCTGCCTCGGGCATGGATGTTTGTGATGTCCTTAGGTTAGTTAGGTTTAACTAGTTCTAAGATCTAGGGGATTAATGACCTCAGCAGTTGAGTCCCATAGTGCTCAGAACCATTTGAACCAATCGAAGAGTTTTAACAAAAAAAAATCAAGTAGTTAATCTAACATATAAGTGAGTACAGAATGTGACAGATGGGGAAGAAAAAGTTATTAAATCCATTGAGCCGATGATGAACCACGGTGAAAATGACTTCCCAACTGTGCTCCGAAAACCGCTCAGTTTTACCGGTATGCAGCCGCAAAAACGCCTCTAAAAATCTTCATATAAATGTAAAACTATTAACCCGAAAAGAAACAGGTAATTCTGTATTCACAACTAACTTTCCTTTCAGCCTTAAAAACTTCAATTGCCGGTAAGATTAATGAATAGTGTCGCTCTCAATAAATCACAAAGGCAAACTTTTAGATGTTGCGGAGCTGAAGTAAAAGGAATCGTCTTTGTCGCACGGACGACTTCACGCAGCGTAGAGAATTGTTAATGCTTTCCTGGCCACATAAACATGGACCGAAGAACCCAACATATACGTAACGTGTTCGTACGATGAACAAACACCGAACTTATTCGTCTTTGTACCCGAAAGCAAAACACCAAATTTGTTACACAACATATACCTTCGATAAGTTAGACATCATATGAATGCGGTGATTAAATGCAAATCTTTCCAGTTCAGAAAAAAACTGGTCCTTTCCGGCTAGTAACTGAACATTTGTGTAGAGCCTACAGTGTTTCGTTTAAAAACTGGTCAGCATACACAAGTCATCGTGAAGTCATTTGCAAATACTTCCCCATGTTCGTCTTACAAGGGGAGAAATAGGTCTTAGTCCATTTTTATGGATGGCAATGCGTGGCCGCATCGATTTGCGCACGTGGAAGAGTCCGAAGAACGAGAAGATTTTCGGCGAATGCAGTGGACCGGCCGTCCCCCTAACTTCCATCGAACACGTGTGGGATGCGTTGGGGAAGGCGTAGTAATGTAGCACCTCTACATGCACCATCATCCATCCAGCAGTTTTTAATGGCGCCCGTGAAGGAATGGAACGACCTGTCACAAAAACTCCCTAGAGAACGTGAGAATTTTCATTAAAATCTGGACTGCGCTCCTCCTAGGCGAGATTTGGTGAGATGTGGTGGGGCCCCGCTCCGCCTCCGATGCCACTCACGTGAGATTTACCGCGTAGTCTGATAAAAACACGTAAAAACGATTTTTTAATGTTGATCAAAACACTTTAATTAACCAATGTTTTATATATAAAGTATGTTAAACAGTGTTTTTAACAAGTGATTAAATACACTTTGTTTTAAATATGCATTCAGACAGATAGAGACAGAGGATCAAAAATGATCTACGACATTAGTAATAACCGTTTGGACGGTTACCTAAAAAACTGATATTTTAGTGGTATATCACATACATTAAATGTCAATGAATCTTTAATTACCTTGCAGATGAGGGACAACATTTTACCTTCCTTTGAGATGTATATTACGTAGCTTTCCAATCTCTTGATTTGTGTGATATCCATTTTAAAACTGCAGAATACAATTTCATGTTGAACACAACAGCCGGCCGGAGTGGCCGAGCGGTTCTAGGCGCTACAGTCTGGAACTGCGCGACCGTTAGGTTTAAGTAGTTCTAAGTTCGAGGGAACTGATGACCTCAGAAGTTAAGTCCCATAGTGCTCAGAGCCATTTGAACACAACAACGTCGGCTTTATTTGTGTTGCAGAATATCAAGACTGACTCACTAACTGACACGCAGTGATTTTGACTGAAGCGACAGGACAGAGAACTCCCCGAATGAAATCTAACGCTTGTGCGGCACATGTTTCAAAACCGGCAATGCCGGGCTTCCACACACGTTAGGCATTCACTGCGATTCAGAAAGCCCATAAAGATACTGTCTATGCTTGCAACTAATTACATTAAGCAAAACAAAATCCCTTTTAATAATGTGTATTCTTTGAATTAAAACGATGACGTGATGTTTTCACTGTGCCTCCCCCTCCCCCTTTAAATGAGGTTCGGTGAGGTTTTTCCAGATCCTCTGCCTCCCTCCTCTCATTGTGAGCCCAAGTAATTAATGGACGTTCCCTTGGCAGCTCTGCAACCAGCTTGGGATCACGTTTCAGAGCCTGCATTGCCGTCCGTGTGTGATCACACGCCGTATTAACAATCATGTCCCGCCTTTTGTAATGTCTAGGGGACCATCATATATCGCGGTGACTTCAGCGTGATTATTGTCTTTGAATAAAAGTGTCACTTCTGTTTGTACCATTGCGTATTTCTTCCAGTACCTTCTGTACTATACTGGCACTTCTATTTGTACCATTGCGTATTTCTTTCAGTTCCTTCTATACTATACTGCAGCAGTTCCTTCTGCGTATGGTTCAAGTTTCATCGTGTTACGTTAATGAGCAGTTACATATCATGCGAAAGTTACTTTCCTCCGTAAGTTCTACAGAGCGGTTTAGAATTTCCTTTCATTAACTGAGTAGCTACTGCTGAAGTTTCTTCCTAAAGATATTCCTCTTGAAATATCCTCGTGATTGATAGTCATCTAATTTGCCACGTTGGCTAAAAACCCCATGTACAGTACGGTCATAAAGAGGAATAGAGCGCTATGTTACGTGGTTATGTAGCACGCAGAACTGTCACGTTCTGTGAAGAAATTAAAAGTTCTGTCGCCAGCAAGTGGAAAATAGGATTCAGAAAATCAAAACAAAAACTACCCGGATACAGGTACTAATGAACTTGCGGTAGTAAAACGATCTTGGCTGAATAGTAATATATTGCGTGTTTACGTCTGCTAATGACATTAAGAACGTTATAGCGCTTTAAGTTTTTACTTGGGTATAAATGTCAGTATAAACATTCCACTCCAATAAACGAGACAATATTCGCGTTCGGATTTAACGCTTAACGAATTTACTGCCAACAAGTAAGAGGTAACAGCTTAAAAAAAAAAAAAGAAACCTGAAAACTCATTCGTCACGTTACGTAGTTACCGTTGCTGCCTCGACAGGTGTTACATGTCAGGTGTTCGGCGGAGAAAGGCGGTCGGTTGTGGGCTGTACCGGGATAGCACAGTGAACTCGCGGAACTGGGCTTTCTACACAAAACACTCAGCCGGCAGCCTGCACTACCTTGTTGGTGCTTACTCTCAGCTCGCACCCAACGGAATATACAATAAATGTTCGGGATTCACATTTCCCCCGGCCATTCAAATTTACGTTTTTCGGTTTTCTTTTGCCAAAAATCACGTAAGGTGAATATTGTCGTGATTACATGTTACCGTAAATATATCTTGTTTGTATTTTGCACCCATGTCTTATTAAACTTATAGTTCGATAATTTCACATTTGCAAGAACTTGCCTTCTTTGGAGTTGATATTACTATGTTCATCTCGAAGAGTGAGCGAATTTCGTCCGTTTCATATATCCTGCAAATCAGGTGGACTACCTGTAATTTTGTCATTGTGGCTTCTCCCAAAGATTCAACTATTCGGATCGAATGTCGTGTACTCCAAGTGCCTTATTTCGACTTAGGTCTTTTGGCGCTTTGTAATGGAATAATTTCAGGAAGTAATAGTACGATGGTAATTCAACTTGATTTAATAAGGTTAATGACTTTAGTACTTTGTTGTATATTTTTAGTCCTTTATTTTTGACCCAGCACAAAGTAAGCCTCACTGTCTTACCTATAAAAATACATAGTTCGGAGCTCACAAGTTGTTTGAAATTATGCAGGTCGGTGTTATCTATCTACGCGAAATAATTTTCTGAGATATTTTCACTTCGGCTCTATCAGTGGTCTTCAGGTTTTGCGTCATACTATGCGCTTCGGTCTTGCTACTGATCAAACGATTTGTTTCATTTGTCATTAAGGAACTCGTCTTCCGGAAACAGCTGAAGATTTCCCACACTTTGCCGGACTGTTTTGTATCATCAGCTGCAACTACACTATGACAACGTCTTACCAGTTAGTCAGATCCTACCGAGATCATTCGTTCTATATAAATGAAAGGTAATACAGTTTTTACCAGCACCAGACCTATTAACAAATTGAGAAAAAACGAAAATAAGCCTCGAACGCCGTATGTTGTAGCATGTTTCAGTTTATTAAGAATATCAGCAAGTCAAATGTGATGTAGAATTTGATTAGGTCTTACCTTTACGCGATTAAGATATCTTCCTTACCACACTCGTTCCACTATTTAAGTAAGTGCTATGTGGGACGTACTGTATTGTCTTGAAGGTACTGTATTGTGTTGAAGGGTCGTCGAGCAGATGCGCAAAACTGTAGGCCTATATCTCTGACATCGATCTCTTCTAGAATTTTAGAACATGTTTCTTGCTCGCGTATCATGTCATTTCTGGAAACCCAGAATCTACTCTGTAGGAATCAACATGGATTCCGGAAACAGCGTTCGTGTGAGACCCAACTCGCTTTATTTGTTCATGAGACCCAGAAAATATTAGATACAGGCTCCTAGGTAGATGCCACTTTCCTTGACTTCCGGAAGGCGTTCGATACAGTTTCGCACTGTCGCCTGATAAAGTAAGAGCCTACGTAATATCAGACCAGCTATGTGGCTGGATTGAAGGGTTTTTAGCAAACAGAACACAGCTTGTTGTTCTCAATGGACAGACGTCTACAGACGCTAAAGTATCCTCTGGCGTACCACAGGGGAGTGTTATGGGACCATTGCTTTTCACAATATATATAAATGACCTAGTAGACAGTGTGGGAAGTTCCATGCGGCTTTTCGCGGATGATGCTGTAGTATACAGAGAAGTTGCAGCATTAGAAAATTCCAGCGAAATGCAGGAAGATTTCCAGCGGATAGGCACTTGGTGCAGGGAGAGGCAACTGACCCTTAACATACACAACTGTAATGTATTGCGAATACATAGAAAGAAGGATCCTTTATTGTATGATTATATGATAGCTGAACAAACACTGGTAGCAGTTACTTCTGTAAAATATGTAGGAGTATGCGTACGGAACGATTTGAAGTGGAATGATCATATAAAATTTATTGTTAGTAAGGCGGGTGCCAGGTTGAGATTCATTGGGAGAATCCTTAGAAAATGTAGTCCATCAACAAAGGAGGTGGCTTACAAAACACTCGTCCGACCTATACTTGAGTATTGCTCATCAGTGTGGGATCCGTACCAGGTCGGGTTGACAGAGGAGATAGAGAAGATACAAAGAAGAGCGGCGCGTTTCGTCACAGGGTTATTTAGTAAGCGTGATAGCGTTACGGAGATGTTTAGCAAACTCAAGTGGCAGACTCTTCAAGAGAGGCGCTCTACATCGCGGTATAGCTTGCTGTCCAGGTTTCGAGAGGGTGCGTTTCTGGATGAGGTATCGAATACATTGCTTCCCCCTACTTATACCTCCCGAGGAGATCACGAATGTAAAATTAGAGAGATTCGAGCGCGCACGGAGGCTTTCCGGCGGTCGTTCTTCCCGCGAACCATACGCGAATGGAACAGGAAAGGGAGGTAATGACAGTGGCATGTAAAGTGCCCTCCGCCACACACCGTTAGGTGGCTTGCGGAGTATAAATGTAGATGTAGATGTAGAAGCCGAGCAGTATGATTCAGTCTAAATAATTTCTGTAGACAGTGCTTTGCAGCGTCGATATACGAGGTCATGCTGACAAAGAATGCCCACGAATTTTTGTGACTCAAATGGGTCAAACGACTCTGAGCACTTTGGGACGTAACATCTGAGGTCATCAGTCCCCTAGAACTTAGAACTACTTAAAGCTAACTAACCTAAGGACGTCACACACAACCTTGCCCAAGGCAGGATTCGAACCTGCGACCGTAGCAGTCTCGCGGTTCTGGACTGAAGGGCCTAGAACCGCACGGCCACCGCGGCCGGCAATTTTTTATGTCATAGCTCTTAAGGCTTTTTAAATAAAACAGACATTACTAACAATTTACACCTTTATTCTTCAGGTCCACCTATTCGCAGTCCTTTGACTCTAGAGGGCTCCACACGTGTAAAACGGCGGTGTGTAATGTAACCGTGTCGGTGCGTGAGGAATAGCTGCGAGCTATAATCGAGCCACGTTCATCACGACAACGCCAGACCACACACTAGCGCTGCGGTATCTGCAGCAATCCGAAGCCTTACTTTCTTTATCATCGATCCTTCTCCATACAGTCCCAACTTGGCACCATCCGATTTTCACCTGCTTCCAAAGCTTAAAGAACACTTTCCGGAGGACTTCACTTCGATAGCGATGAAGCAGTGCAAGCACAGATGAAGTCCTGGCTCCATCAACAAAGTCACACGTTCTACAGCGACGGTATCAACCAACTGGGAGAGATGCGTTCGTGGCCAGAATGACTTTGTTGAGGAATAAATATGTAGACACGAACACACGTGTAGAATGTTAATTGCATTTATTTAAGAGAGTTCAGGAAAAAAAAAATTTCATCGCGCCCTCTTATTTAAAGAACGTCTCTACTGAAGTACAAAAAACTGTGTCAATGAATATTTATACACAGAACTGCATTTTCAGGCACGCGACCATCTTCAATTGACAGATTAATAGTGACAGAGCTTAAGAGACAAACGTTAATGTTAGTTAAGCCATGTCTTTTAAGATAGGTAACTAAGTGTTTAACTTTAGACTGAAACATGATACAAATAAATTGAGTTTTAAATTTAGTGCTTGACGTGTGTATAAGATTAAATCCAGGGACTGTAGTATGGAAGTCAAGACTGGTAGAGCACTTGACATCAGATTGAACGAGCACTCTTAAGCACGAAATAATAAGACAACATTTAGTGAAACTAAGCGAACCTAAACACTCGGTAGCAGCAACAGAGACAGATCTTTGAATTTTACTCACAATCCCTAAGGTACATCTTTTTAAGGTCTTGGAAGAACTTGAAATGTATGGACACCACCCGAAAGAACCAGATAAAATAATCTTCAGTGTGACGGCATATTTCGAGAATTTTGATTACGTACTCAGACACCCAGTCGTCAGCAACTCACCAGCCTTGCTACAGCCCCACTTGGCGGAAGATGACTTTAGCCGTCCGCTGACTTGTAGGTACCGGGCACACAGACCATTGCGCACAAGCAGAAAAAAACACCTCAGACGCACTCGATGGTTTAGATCAATATTTTATTTGAGTTACGAGTTTTAACAAAATATCATATGTGTCTACATTAGGTGCATTATCCAAATTGCTTGTTAATTTTAAATTAATTTCATTACATCTCTTAGAGAGTACCTGCG
Source organism: Schistocerca piceifrons (assembly GCF_021461385.2). Taxonomy (NCBI): domain Eukaryota; kingdom Metazoa; phylum Arthropoda; class Insecta; order Orthoptera; family Acrididae; genus Schistocerca; species Schistocerca piceifrons. The sequence goes on from NC_060139.1 coordinate 23,893,716, forward strand.
TTTCATTTCAATACCGCACAGTATTAGCGCCTTTCCTCTAGCCCTGCCACCGCCCCCCCCCCCCCCCTCATCTGCACGTCATCCATGAGGCATGGCCGGCCGAAGTGGCCTTGCGGTTAAAGGCGCTGCCTCGGGCATGGATGTTTGTGATGTCCATGCCCGAGGCATGGTTTAACTAGTTCTAAGTTCTAGGGGACTAATGACCTCAGCAGTTGAGTCCCATAGTGCTCAGAGCCATTTGAACCATGAGGCATAGTGAAATTTTACTTTTCACAAGCCATACTTAATCGGGTAAAATTTTTATATGTTTAAATTTTAATTTTTTCATTATATGCTACCTACTTATTCATGTAAATTTTTGTTTTTGTTGTTGTGGCCTTCAGTCCTGAGACTGGTTTGATGCAGCTCTCCATGCTACTCTATCCTGTGCATGCTTCTGCATCTCCCAGTACTTACTGCATCCTACATCCATCTGAATCTACTTAGTGTATTCATCTCTTGGTCTCCCTCTATGATTTTTATCCTCCACGCTGCCCTCCAATGCTAAATTTGTGATCCCTTGATGCCTCACAACATGTCCCACTAACCGGTCCCTTCTTCTTGTCAAGTTGTGCCACAAACTCCTCTTCTCCCCAATTCCATTCACCGAGCGAGGTGGTGCTGTGGTTAGACACTGGACTCGCATTCGGGAGGACGACGGTTCAATCCCGTGTCCGGCCATCGTGATTTAGGTTTTCCGTGATTTCCGTAAATCGCTCCAGGCAAATGCCGGGATGGTTCCTTTCAAAGGGCACGGCCGACTTCCTTCCCCGTCCTTCCCTAATCCGATGAGATCGATGACCTCGCTGTCTGGTCTCCTTCCCCAAACCAACCAACCCAATTCTATTCAACACCTCCTCATTAGTTATGTGATCTACCCATCTAATCTTCAGCATTCTTCCGTAGCACAACATTTCGAAAGCTTTTATTCTCTTCTTGTCTAAACTATTTATCGTCCATGTTTCACTTCCATACAGGGCTACACTCCATATAAACACTTTCAGAAACGACTTCCTGACAGTTAAATCTATACTCGACGTTAACAAATTTCTCTTCTTCAGAAACGCTTTTCTTGCCGTTACCAGTCTACATTTTATATCCTCTCTACTTCGACCATCATCGGTTATTTTGCTCCCCAAATAGAAAAACTCCTTTACTACTTTAAGTGTCTCATTTCCTAATCTAATTCCCTCAGCATCACCCGACTTAATTCGACTACATTCCATTATCCTCGTTTTGCTTTTGTTGATGTTAATCTCATATCCTCGTTTCAAGACACTGTCCATTCCGCTGAACTGCTCTTCCAGGTCCTTTGCTGTCTCTGACAGAATTACAATCTCATCGGCGAACCTCAAAGTTTTTATTTCTTCTCCATGTATTTTAATACCTACTCCGAATTTTTCTTTTATTTCCTTTACTGATTGCTTAATATACAGATTGAATAACATCGGGGAGAGGCTACAATTCTGTCTCACTCTCTTCCCAACCACTGCTTCCCTTTCATGCCCCCTCGACTCTTATAACCGCCATCTGGTTTCTGTACAAATTGTAAATAGCCTTTCGCTCCCTGTTTTTTACCTCTGTCACCTTTAGAATTTGAAAGAGAGTATTTCAGTCAACATTGTCAAAAGCTTTCTCCAAGTCTACAAATGCTAGAAACGTAGGTTTGCCTTTCCTTAATCTATTTTCTATGATAAATCGTAAGGTCAGTATTGCCTCACGTGTTCCAACATTTCTACGGGATCCAAACTGACCTTCCCCGAAGTCGGCTTCTACCAGTTTTTCCATTCGTCTGTAAAGAATTCGCGTTAGTATTTTGCAGCTGTGACTTATTAAACTGATAGTTCGGTAATTTTCACATCTGTCTACACCTGCTTTCTTTTTAATGATTTTAAATTTTAAAATCTACGTTTATAGATGTTCATTAATGTTTCATTTTATTTTTAGATACGAAAATTATATTTAAATGTGCTCTGAACTGGTTATGACGTGTTACTAACTGCAACTGTGACTGTTATGATAGATATTTTTACAAATTTATACAGTCGCGTCATTTATCGTGACATTGTGTTAACCATTATTACAACAAAGAAAGGTCAAACACTGAAACTGAGAGACAGAAATCAGAAGTAACAAAAATACAATGAGGCTCCAAAGAAACTGGTACAGGTATTCGTATTCAAAAAAGGGAGTATGTAAACAGGCAGAGTGCGGCCCTGCCGTCGGCAACGCCTATATAAGCAATTCTCTCGCGCACTTATTAGATTGGTTACTGTCGCGCAGTTGTCAGATCGGTTACTGCTGCTACAATGGCAGGTTACAAGATTTAAGTGAGTTTGAACGTGGTATTATAGTCGGTGTACGAGCGATGGAACATGGCGTCTCCGAGGCAGCGATGAAGTGCGGATTTTCCCGCACGACCATTTCACGAGTGTACCTTGAATATCAGGAACCCGGTAAAACATCGAATTTCCGACAGCGCTCCTGCAGGAAAAAGATTCTGCAAGAACGGGACCAACGAAGACTGAAGAGAATCGTTCAGCGTGACCGAAATACAACCCTTCTACACCTTGCTGCAGATTTCAGTGCTGGACCATCAACAAGTGTCAGCATGCGAAACATTCAATGAAACATCATCGATAGGAACTTTCGGAGCCGAAGGCCCACTCCTTTATCCTTGAAGACTGAACGACACAAAGCTTTACGCCTCGCCTGCGTCCGTCCACACAGACATTGGACTGGTGCTGACTGGAAACATGTTAACTGATCGGCCGAGTCTCGTTTCAAATTGTGTCGAGCGGATGGACGTGTAAGGATGTGGAAACAACCTCATGAATCCTTGGACGCTGTATGTCAGCAGGGGACTTTTCAAGCTGGTGGAGGCTCTATAAATGATACGAATCTGACAGGTGACAAGTCCGCAAGCATCCTGTCTGATAACCTGCAGCCATTCATGTCAGTTGTGCATTCCAACGGACTTGGCCAATTCCAGCAGCACAATGCGACGCACCACACGTCCAGAATTGCTACATGGTGGCTCCAGGAACACTCTTCTGAGTTTAAACACTCCCGCTGGCCACCAAACTTGCCTGATATGTACATTATTGAGCATATCTGGGATGCGTTGTAACGTGCTGTTCAGCAGAGATCTGCACCCCCTTGGATTCTTACGGATCTATGGAATGCAGGATTCATGGTGTCAGTTGCCTTCATTCTTCGGACGCAGACTAGTCGAGAAGTTGGAAACACTTTGAAACAAGAATCGTCCGACAAAATTTCTTTCTTCCATTGCCCCTTAGTCCAGGTGTTGCAGCTTCGACACCACGTTTTCTCGTTACGGCCATTTGCATCATAGATGACTGGTTCTGTATTTCGAGCCCGCCCTGCTATCACCAGCATGGGCCATCTTAGTGTTGTTTTGGTGGTGAGATGGTTCGCGAAAGCGACATTCAGTTCATGAGTGACTTTTGCAACTGTCTTCCTCTTACTTTTCGTCACAGCCCTCTTCAATGACTGTCTGTTACTGTCACTCAACGCACACTTCCGTCCGCATTGTGACTTACAAGGGGAGGCTGCCAATTGTGAAATTCATATTCGATTCGTACTGCGCATAATAAAAGCTCATGGCCAGAGTTGTAATGTGGCAAAGCACCAAGATGCACTTCTCAGCCGTTGTCGAGAAAATCGACAGTTAAAAGAAACCGTTGCAGTGAAATATTCTCTACGATTATTAGTTTTCTACAGCGTCGTGGCGCAGCGGTAAGCGCTCGGGTTCGTAATCCGAAGGTCGCCGGATCGAATCTCGCGACATGCAACTTTTTTTTTATTATTAGTTTTTTGTAATTCAAATATATATATATATATATAACTATTAATGAATTGCTTATGCATGTTGGTGAAGGCGGATCGCTCTGCAATTGTACCGCCTCCATTTTTGGGTTTGTTTAACAGGGTGTACCAAAGCTCTCACGTCCGCACTGATTTTCGACGATGTTATAAGTTGCGCTATGGACCGCATCTACCTTCTTTCGAAGTTAGCAAGCAACTACGCTGTTATGCGGCGGCTCGTTTCGGCCCATTCAACATCTGTCCTTCAAGTGTAACGAGCGAGTAACGGAGTTTATATTTCATACCTGCCACAGCAAATTTGTGTTCGTGGGGTTTCTATTCTAATTCGAACGTTTGACTTACGCTATACGTATTCGTTTCGGAATATCGTTTCTACGTCTTCCGTTAACTATACGTGGTTAACATTATGAAGACAATTAATAACATTTGTGAAATGCAACTTTGTTTGCGGGAAACATAATGATGTTCGAAGTCCCCAGTTTTTCCACTACAAACGACTTTCAGCAACTTATTATATGCATAATTGTTGCAACTGATTATCAGGAATTTTATATATATGTATCTGTGTGTGTGTGTGTGTGTGTGTGTGTGTGTATACACACACACATTTGAATTACAAAAAACCAATACTCAAAAAACAAACAATTAAAAAAAAATCTTGCATGGCGCGAGATTCGATCCGGCGATCTTCGGATTACGAACCCGAGCGCTTACCGCTGCGCCACGACGCTGTAGAAAATTATAAATCGTAGAGAGTATTTCACCGCAATGGTTTCTTTTAACTGTTGATTTTCTCGACAACGGCTGAGAAGTGCATCTTGGTGCTTTGCCACATTACACCTCTGGTCATGAGCTTTTATTATGCGCAGTATGAATTGAATCTGAATTTCACAATTGGCGGCCTCCCCTTGTTAGCGGATGTCATTCCTCTTTCCCTCTATTTGGTGCCTCTTGAAACGTGAAACACTTCGGCTGTCCTGGTAAAGGAAGCAACCACCATCAGAGCCACAATAGTTTGCCGACATTCGGTTTCACTCAGTTCCGACATAATACACCCACAAATACGAAAGAATACCGTTCCGACACGTGTGCTACTTGCAACGTGTTGAGGACAGTACACGGTGTCGATGGTGGTCCAATACGACAGCGCAACCTACAGGTTTCCCTAGTGTCTACATTTATATTCAAACGAGCATTTCTCGTTATTCTTAGATGTTTTTATCCAACCACCGTACTCTAAACACATAAAAAGTCCACGCGGGACAACAGCAAAGTGTGCTACATTTTGATGCGTAACGTTGCGTATGCACATCACTATACATTAGTTATACAGTGTTGTGGTTGTAAACTAGCTACATTTTCCGTCTTGTTAGAATTCGCAATGAGACTATAAAAGTTCTTCTCCCAGCACACAGGCCCTAACCCTAACAGCAAAATTCTGCTGGGAGATGTCAACCAAATTGCAGAAATTCCACGGATAATGGAGTTTAGACGGGTAGTAAGCTTTAGTTCATGCTGACCTATGTTCCAGTAAATCAAAAATGCAAGTTGACATCACGTTTCTTATACAATGAATAAAGAAATAAATCGAGAAACAATGGCCCTGATTAAAGCTAGTACTTACAAGCTACAACGACCACGAAGTTAAAGGTGAAGCGGATGGTGGAAGGTACATGAAAGAAACACAGAGGAACTGATCGAAAGAAAAGTATGTAAACAGGAAATCCTCGAGAGAAATGCAGTGGTCTCGCCACACATCGATGAAAGCACTTGAGGACACAGAAGAAGCAGAAACAATGACTGCAGGGTGTAGTTTAGGTTGCAGGAACGTAGTGGTACCTGAAAGCGCAGAGCCGAGAGAAAGAGATGAGAGAGGCCTTATTTTAGTAGTAGATGGATAAAAAATTAAGAATATGGGAAAATGACATCAATGCCTTGTTACGTTAGTGTTTTATACGTGCCAGGCATGCGTCTTGAATTACAAAATTGTATAAGGGGCGATCAAATATTTTCGTTTGAGGGCGCTTCTGCAACGTATGTGCAACATAGCGCGATTCCGATGCCTTTGTGTGCGCACCGAGAAGAAGGCAAGGAATGAGTGAGGCATTTGTGTTTTCCCGACGTGCCTACGGTAAATGCGGAAACGTGTTCAAAATGTTCAAATGTGTGTGAAATCCTTTGGGACTTAACTGGCTAAATGGTTCAAATGGCTCTGAGCACTACGGGACTGAACATCTGAGGTCATCAGTCCCTAGAACTTAGAACTACTTAAACCTAACGAACCTCAGGACATCACACACGTCCATGCCCGAGGCAGGATTCGAACCTGCGACCGTAGCGGTCGCGCGGTTCCAGACTGAAGCGCCTAGAACCGCTCGGCCACACCGGCCGGCTATGGGTCTTAACTGCTAAGATCATCAGTCCCTAAAATTACACACTACATAACCTAAATTATCCTAAGAAAAAACACACACACCCATGCCCGAAGGCGGAAACGTGTATATAGCGATGTTCTTACCACATCTGCCCAAACAGGACCCACGTACTGTTATTCTTTTCTTGGCCCCTGAAAGACAAACATCCGTAGACATCTGTCGGAGAATGAAGACTGTGTATGTGGCAGCATATCTGTCGAAAACCACCGTTTTGGAATGGTGCGTCAAGGGGTGCCACGGATTCGTGATAACGCTCGTCCCCATATCGAAAATGTCGTAACGCAGAAGGCAAGTTAACTCAAATGGGAGACGCTCTTGTATTTCTGACCGGTCCCCATGCGATTATCACGCCTTCGGTCCCTTGAAAGATGCCTTGAAGGGTCGACGTTTCCTGTCGGACAAGGCAGTGGAGCGCAGAGTAATGGATTTCTTCACGTAGTACGATATGGTGTTTTACCAAACGGGCATTGTCAATCTGGCGCGCCGGTGAAATGGTTACCTCGATGCCCAAGATGATTTTGCCTAGTTGGCATAACAATTCTGGGGTGCACTGCCTTCGAACGGAATCTTTTCTAATGCACCTTGTATGAAAAAAATTATGGGACATACGTATATTTATTATTCGGTGAAGGAAAGCGAGAAATGGGTACAGACATGTTGCAGTTCCAAGCACCACACGTTTCTTTCCTAACGTTGCAAGAACAGGAAGTGATCGCAGAAAATGATTTCATGGGCAGCTGTGACATCCTGCTGTTAGCTTTGTTAAATTTACTAACGCTCACAGAAAGGAGTGACTGACCTAACTTAAATGGTGAACTGAAGTGAAGGAAAATATTAAGTCAATTCTGTGCGACTTACAGAAAGAAAGACCATTTGCTTAGTGGAGTGGGATCCATGTATGTACGCGAAATAAGGAGAAGCTAAATACTCACGATAAATATAACACTGATGATTTGGGTAAACATATTATTAGACGGCGAATTCTACGATATTACGAACAATACAAATTAATACTATCTGTGCGAGAACTTCGCAGGTTATACTGCAGAGCAGTGGACTTCAAACTCTGATCTGGGTTGAAAACACATCAGAATAAGCGAGTCACAGTTTAAAAACGAGAGGACATACTGCATTAGATTTTTACGAAGAAATGAAGCAACAGAATTAATGGGACCAGTAGTGTACGATGACGGAACTCTGATTCATTCACAGGACAATATGTGTGGTGTCACTGCCAGACACCACACTTGCTAGGTGGTAGCCTTTAAATCGGCCGCGGTCCGTTAGTATACGTCGGACCCGCGTGTCGCCACTATCAGTGACTGCAGCCCGAGCGCCGCCACACGGCAGGTCTAGAGAGACGTCCTAGCACTCCCCCCCAGTTGTACAGCCGACTTTGCTAGCGATGGTTCACTGTCTACATACGCTCTCATTTGCAGAGACGACAGTTTAGCATAGCCTTCAGCTACGTCATTTGCTACGACCTAGCAAGGCGCCATATTGAGTTACTATAATTACTTCAAGAATGTATTCTGAATCATGTACCGTCAAGAGCGACGTTCATTATTAATGGATTAAAGTTTAGTATGAAACTAATTACGTCTGCTTTCTGAATTCTCATTCCTTGTCGTGTTCCAGACCTCACGTCAGTAGGCTAAAACGGTTGCATTTCGGCTTCCACTCGTAACACGGTGTTGGCTCTTCTGCTAACACAACACTATGAATAATTATTTTCACTGTGATAGTGTGCCAGGAGTATTGTGCTGTTTAATGTTTATTGTCGTGGTTGTTGTGCTGTGTAGGTCACTTACGGATAGCCGTTCCACTTCTAAGGATCATGGAGAAATGTTACTAACTTCTCTCCATTGTCCTCAGCCATAAAGAGAACAGTGCTGACAAGCATGACAGTTCTTCACTTCGCTTTATCGGCTGCTACATTATTTCCATGCGCTGCATCACAACACAGTGGGTGCGCTAAGAAGTACAGCAACACTTCTCTGAAACAAAAAAAAAAAGGAGGTTATATTTTTCCCGGTGAAACATCGGAATGTACCGAGTTAACTGGTAAATGACACGTTGCGTGACAGTTCAAGCAGCATCCACGTAAATCTGGGAGGTGGAAAGTGTGGGTCGGAGCTCGATTTCCTAAGAAGCTACATGGGCTTTCTCTATTGTCACCGCTGTTCTCGAAGTACCTTGGATTTCTTTGCTTTTCTCTTGGACATGTGGTCGGGACGGTGTGAGAGGTGACGACCTTTGGGCCGAGAGACGCGCTCACCTGCAGTGACGACAGCCGGGTGGAGGATAAAGGTCGGTCCAGAGGCCACGTCACCGTGGCCTACGGTGACCCCCGGCTCCCCACCAAGTGTTTAAGTGGACACCGGCGGCTCACCGATTGTACATTACGGCACAGTTGCCTTGAGCTCCAGCAAACAGCGCCTCGCCAAAAAACGCCACCACGTCTCTGGCCGTTGTTTCTCCTCCTCGCCACAAACACTGCCGCGGGGCCGTTGAGTGAAATTTGCCGCGCGTGTCACGCGACCTTTGTAAGGAGTGCCGTGACGAACTTTCGGCGCTGTGGTAGTCAAAGCGGCTCTCGTCTTTGTGGCTTACGGGCACGCCGCGTTGTTTATCCACTTTAAGGGAAAATCGAGGCTCAAGTGAAACTTGCCGCAAGTGGTTCAGCCACTGTGCAGCTCTAAGGAGCTCAGTGCGGCGGTATTCTAGCTCTGTCTTTCCGAAGCAGCAGGTGTTTACCCGGTTGGGAAATGAGAAGGAGGCTTAAAGCCATCTGTTGCCGTTTCGGACGCAAGAGCAGACTGTTGTCCTTTACAGCATGTGTGTTTGTTTAATGACTGCTTTGGTGGATGCTGTGGAATACAGCTGACATTTATTACGAAAATGCCTCTGAGCACTATGGGACTTAACTTCTGTGGTCATCAGTCCCCTAGAACTTAGAACTACTTAAACCTAACTAACCTAAGGACATCACACACACATCCATGCCCGTGGCAGGATTCGAATCTGCGATCGTGGCGGTCGCGCGGTTCCAGACTGTAGCGCCTACAACCGCTCGGCCACCTCGGCCGGCCATTTATTACGTTTCAACTCTCTTAACGAGTATCAAGTAGTAATATACCCTTTTACTCATCCAGAGCCTATTATTTTTTGGCATTTTATGAACTGCCCGCACCCTCATTCTCCCTCCCAGTTTCGCAAACACACACACACACACACACACACACACACACACAGGCAGCGAACACTAGTGGATGGATAAGTTATGTTCAAGTGCGTAGGAACATAACTCAGGGGCAAAAAAAGAAAAAAAAAGAAAGACTCATAACTCTTTATACAAAGGCTTTGCATTAAGTAAATAGCTATATCTGAAAACATCAATTAAAAGACTATTCAACCATCTGTCACAAGAGACGGATCGTATTATGTCGACACTGGCCGCTAGCAATGAAATGAACAGTCTTGTTTCAGGATGCTACAGAGGACTTTAAAAGCGAAAAACGAACGTACATATAACAACAAAAACAGTTATTTTATCACTATCGAAGATAATACCCGCTCTGAGCTCAGGAATAGGAATGAACAAATAAGAGCTTAGAATTATAGCAGATGTTATTTAAAGAAAATTTTGTGGGCAACAAGAAGTCCTACGTATCTTTAAAACAAAGCTTTGAATTAAAATACACTGAATCTCCTACATACTGCTGCATTAAAGATTCTTGACTGCAGTTTCAATGCTGCAGCTGCCCTATGCAAAATAACATTTCTTTTAGTTGCCAATATATGTTTAATTATTAGGTGGATGCACTTACTTTTGTTCCCGCCTTTATATCCATACCATAAAAAGTTTTATGTTCACGAATCTAGTGATGTAGCGAAGCAGTCACCATGTGAACAAGTAATGGATTTATTTACATGGAAAGTCAATTACTTTCTGTCTGCGCGTTCTGAACTACTTCTGAAGTCATTTACTTGTAAAGACTTACTATTAAAGCCTTTAAAACTAGGTACATGCCTCAGTATGATTAAAACATTAGCTCAGTATCCAATACATCTACTAGTATAGTAATTAGAAAAATGAAGTGCGACAGAGTATAGTACGTACAATGTACATTGAAGCGCCAAAGAAACTGGTGTAGGCATGCGTATTCAAATACACAGATATGTAAACAGCAGAGTACGGAGCTCCGGTCAGCAAAACCTGTGAAGACAAAAAGTATCTCTCGCAGTTGTTAGATCGGTTACTGCTGCTACAATGGCAGGTTATCAAGATTTAAGTGAGTTTGAACGTGGTGTTATACTGGGCGCACGAGCGATGGGACACAGTATCTCTGAGGTAGTTATGAAGTGGGGACTTTTCCATACGACCATTTCATGAGTGTACCGTGAATATCAGGAAACGGGTAAAACATCAAATCTCCGACATCGCTGCGGCCGGAAAAAGATCCTTCAAGAATGGGATCAACGACGACTGAAGAGAATCGTTCAACGTGACAGAAGTGCAACCGCCAGCAAATAGCTGTAAATTTCAATGCCAGGCCATCAACAATTGTCAGCGTGCGAACGATTCAACGAAACATCTTCGGTACTGGCTTTCGGAACCGAAGGTCCATTCGTGTACCCTTGATGACTGAACGACACGTAGCTTTACGCCCCACCTGGGCCCGTCAACACCGACATTCGACTGTTGATGATTGGAAGCATGTTGCCTGTTCGGATGAGTCTCGAGCTGACGGACGTGTACGGGTATGGACACAACTTCATGAATCCATGGACCCCGCATGTCATTAGGGGACTGTTCAAGCTGGCGGAGGCTCTGTAATGTTGTGGGGCGTGTGCATCGGGAGTGATATGGGACCCCTGATACGTCTAGATACGACTCTGACAGATGACTGTGTAAGTATCCCATCTGATCACCTGCAGCCATTCATGTCCACTGGGCTTTCCGATGGCCATTGGCAATTACAGGAGGACAGTGCAGCACCCCACATGTCCAAAATTGTTATAGAGTGGCTCCAGGAACACTCTTCTGAGTTCAAACACTTCCGCTGGCCACTAAACTCCCCAGACATGAACATTAGTTGGCGTATGTGGGATGCCCTTTTTGCAGCGTGACGTTGACTCTTCAGTGTATGTTAGCTAAGCATATAAATCCATGTACCTATTTCTATAACCTATAAACATAACTGACTTCGGAGTATTCTTAGACCGTACAAGAAGACTGTAGCTGTAAATTCGAAGATAAATAAACAGTTTCGGTGCATAAACAAACACATTAGGGGGCCACATGACGAATGCTCGGTGCATCAGCGCATCTGTGAGTGTAAAAGTGTTGATTTTTGTAGATAATTAGGCAGCAAAAGGAGCCACAAACTACAGAACAAACGTAGACAAACAACTTGGAAAACGGGATCACTGAACTAACTGCTATTTTGCACAGGGCAACTGCAGTGTTAAAATTGCTGTCGAGCAAAATATTATATCGATGAATATCTAAATGTAATAAAAATGTGGGATGTTGCTATATTTCTTCACTTAATGACACAGATTAAACTCAGTAACAACATACATTTAGGTGATTGTCGGCCTATGCTCCTTTTTTGATAATCATTATTAATAGTACAATTACGAAACTTCTGCCACATCAAATGAGAAGCAAATGCATATGGAATTTGCCTTTTCTTTGTGTACAGAAAATTAAACAAGTAAAGAATAAAAGGAATCCACGTCATAATTTGCTAACAGTAACTTATCACAATGATTTTATTACTACTTCTTCCCGCACGTCTTCTGTGGCTGAAAATGTCATTCCTCGTGGCATAGACACACTGTCTCCCGACAAGCATCTATTGAGTACTAGTTATCAAGAAAAAGTGCGTACACTATAAGAAGAGACATGACAAGGGAAGAGTGGATCATCATTATAAGAGGCAAAGTTCCATTCTTTTTGGGAACCTATTCTCACCATCGGTCAGTATAGATGTGAAATTTTAACGCAGTGATTTATGTAAGCACAGATCTACCACTTGACGTGGCCACAGCTACTGTCCAGACCAGTCCCTACCACCAAGGAAGGGAGAGGAATAAAGTTAATGTTTTAATTCCGAACACAAATTCGTGCTCACGCTAAAACTGATTAATCAATTATTCGACAAACTTAATTGTCTTTTTTATACTATTAAATTAATTTTACCAGGCCAGCACACACCACCGATGTCTTGCCTGCACAGACGAGCATCGGTTAGAGGCGGCAGTGTGAAAAAATATTCACCACGAAAGAATCATGCGAATGGGACGCAAAACGGTACATTTTATATAGGTGTGTAGGCGAACACATGATTACAATTTCAAAAATTAGATGGTTTATTCAAAAGAAAGAGCTTCACGAACTGAGCAAGTCAATGTCACGTTGATCCACTTCAGGCCATTATGCAAGCAATTATAGTGCTTGGCATTGATTGGTAGAGTTGTCGTATGGCCTCATGAGGGATATCGTGCCCAATTCCATCCAACTGGCCATTAGATTGTCAGAATCGCGAGATAGTTGTAGGGCCCTGTTCATAATAATCCAAATGTTCTTCTTAATTGGGGAGAGATCCGGCGTCATTGCTAACCAAGGCAGGGTTTGGCAGTCATAAGACAAACAGTAGAAATCTTGATGACCAGAATTGTCTTCATTGATCAGTACCGTTTCGAACTGAGCCCCGATGTCCAGCGAAGTTGGGCCTGGAGACACCCTGGACAGCTGTGGGATACCAACCTGACTGTTGCCCGCCATATGGCCCGGCAATCAGGATTGACGGTCTGCGGTGCCTGTCTTTTCATAGGAGGACCCCTTTGGTTTGACATTCGCGGCACCCTTACAGCATAGTGGGAAGTCAACAATATGCTTCTTGCCAATAGACAGCCAATGCAGAGGCTTACCGACAATCATTCTTCCCACGCACTATTCGCGAGTGGATCAGGGTTGGAGGGATCAGATAGTGTTACCAAAAGTACCCTCCACCACACACCATTGGCTGCCTTGTGGAGTATGATGTAATGTTGATAGCCTTCGTGGCAAGCCATCCTCGGCTTACATTTCGGCAATATAATGCCCGCCTGCTTATGGTTTCTACTGCTTGCCTAACCCTATCTTAGTCAGCGAGATCGCCTGATCACTCCCCAATTGAAAAGAACTTTGGAACATTATGGGAAGGACGCGCCAACCAGGTGGGAATTTTGACAATCTAACGCGCCAATTGGACAGAATTTGGCACGATGTCGCTTAGGAGAACATCCAACAACTCAGTCATTGCCAAGTCGAATAATTCCATGCATAAGGGTATGAGTTGGACCAACTCGTTATTGGCTTCCTAAGTTTGTAAAGTTCTTCCTCTTCAACATATCCAATTTTTCTGAAATTGCATTCGTTTGTTTGTTTACACTGCTGGCCATTAAAACTGCTACACCACGAAGATGACGTGCTATAGACGCGAAATTTAACCGACAGTAAGAAGATGGTGTGATGTGAAAATGATTAGCTTTTCAGAGCATTCACACAAGGTTGGCGCCGGTGGCGAGACCTACAACGTGCTGACATGAGGAAAGTTTCCAGCCGATTTCTCATACACAAACAGCAGTTGACCGGCGTCCCGGTGAAACGTTGTTGTGATGCCTCGTGTAAGCAGGAGAAATGCGTACCATCACGTTTCCGACTTTGATAAAGGTCTGATTGTAGCCTACCGCGATTGCGGTTTATGGTATCGCGACATTGCTGCTCGCGTTGGTCGAGATCCAATGACTGTTAGCAGAATATGGAATCGGTGGGTTCAGGAGGGTAATACGGATCGCCGTGCTGGTTCCCAACGGCCTCGTATCACTAGCAGTCGAGATGACAGGCATCTTATCCGCATGGCTGTAACGGATCGTGCAGCCCCGTCTCGATCCATGAGTCAACAGATGGGGCCGTTTGCAAGACAACAACCATCTGCACGAACAGTACGACGACGTTTGCAGCAGCATGGACTATCAGCTCGGAGACCATGGCTGCGGTTACCCTTGACGCTGCATCACAGACAGGAGCGCCTGCGATGGTGTACTCAACGACGAATCTTGCTGCACGAATGGCACAACGTCGTTTTTTCGGGTGAATCCAGGTTCTGTTTACAGCATCATGATGGTCGCATCCGTGTTTGGCGACATCTCGGTGAACTCACATTCGTCATCGCCATACTGGCATATCACCCGGCGTGACGGTATGGGGTGCCATTGGTTACACCTCTCGGTCACCTCTTGTTCGCACTGACGGCACTTTGAACTGTGGACCGCATGTTGCAGGTCCTCTACTGGCCCTTCTGGATACAGAAAATGTTCGACTGCTGCCCCGGCCAGCACATTCTCCAGATCTCTCACCAGCTGAAAACGTCTGGTCAATGGTGGCCGAGCAACTGGCTCGTCACAACACGCCTGTCACTACTGTTGATGAACTGTGGTATCGTGTTGAAGCCGCATGAGCAGCTGTACCTGTACACGCCATCCAAGCTCTGTTAGACTCAATGCCAGGCGTATCAAGGCCGTTATTACGGCCAGAGGTGGTTGTTCTGGGTGCTGATTTCTCAGGATCTATACACCCAAATTGGGTGAAAATGTAATCACATATCAGTTCTAGTATAATATATTTGTCCAATGAATACCCGTTTATCATCTGCATTTCTTCTTGGTGTAGCAATATTAATGGCCATTAGTGTATATATGTACATCATATCTACGATTTCCGTCCCATTCACGTAATTCCTTTGCGGAGCTTCTTTTCGTTTGTAGAATGTCCACCAAAGTGGGTAAAAATAATACTGTATTTTGTAATAGCTGTTATCGTAGAAAACAGAGAAAATTGGGAAATATGTTAAGTGGGTTTTAGAGCCAGTCTTTTATGTCTTTAAGTATGTTACCCAAATCAGACACCTAATGGCCAACAATAGTTTTGCAGCCAATGCTATAAAAATCTGGTTTTGGGACATAAAAGTCCACGCTGAACGCATAACAGTTTTGCTCCATAAACGGAGAGTGTACTGAAGAGCGCGTACAAGCGCACTGAATTTTCCGTCCTAGTGGTGCGAGTGCATAACGTTTTCAAAACGCCTACACAGTTTCCCTTATTCAGCTGGTTTGGCGAGGGAATTAAAAAAAATATACGCGTTCCGCACGAACGATGACCGCACGAATGCAGATATGACGAGCCGAAATATGGCAGGCCGCAGCGGAATGCCATTAACTGGGTTTTCGACGCACTTAAAACCTTACCGCCGCTACTTGCTGCGAGAGAAGTGATTAAAACTGCGCGATAAATCTGGGGCAGTGCGCATATTCATGCGAACGAGGATTTAACGAACGTTAATTAACTGGAATGGAACTTGAGCCACTTCCGACGATTCAGAGGCGAACAAAAAACGGAGAGAGAGAGAGAGAGAGAGAACGGGGAGGGGGAGGAGAGAAGGGAGATAGTGGTACAGAACGTGTGGAGAAAATATTTCCGGAATAATCATAAAACAATTTGGAGCGGGGCCCATTAGTAAGTAGGGAGCCGTCTCTTTGCGGACACCGACTCGTTAAGCCGGCAGCGCTGCCCCAGTCTGCGCACGTGCGCGCACGCTGCAGCGGCGAGACACGTGTTCCCAGCGTGGCGGGACGCCGGTAAGCCGCGCCAATGAGTTACCCTTTAATTGCTCGCCCGCCTGAATTAAACATTAAGCCTCGTAAAATCAGGCCGCTCCGGTCGGCTCCACCAGCGCAGCACGAGGCGGGCCGAGCCGAAGCCGCGCCGTCGCTGGCGGTTCGTTCGCTCTCGCCTCTCGCGTCGGCCTCCATTCGTCGCGCTGAAATACGCCCTCCCGGAATTACGGAGCAGCTAGTCTGAATGCCGCGTATCTATCACGACCCCGTGGCTCCTGATCACTGCCCGGCCTGAGTACGGCGCATCAATACGTTGGCAAAATTTGTTAGTGCGCAACACTCCATTCCATGGTCTCACGTCCGTCGACCGTCGTAATTTAATTTAATATTTATTATTCACTACAGAAATTGATTGGTAATGGTGATTGTTGCCGACTTAAGTGGTGGGCCTTAATCAAAATGATATTTCATTCAATTTTGATTCACAATTAAATGCTTTTGTGAAGTTATTGTCTCTTTTTTAACAATATTCATCTTCAGTGGAAATTATTTGTTACGATCATGAACGTAAGACTTGCTGAATCTTAAAACATGAACAATGGAATAAACTTTTCATATTAATTTACTCGGCTAGTCAGTTCACTTTAAAGCAAAAATCTTTAGTTATTGACTACAGTTGCGGCCCAAAAACGCGCGAGAGTATTTTTTCTTACCTCCGTTAACCATTGCATTGTAGTCGGAGTCCTGGCTCTGGCTCTCGGCTGTTGTACTGAAAATAAGAATATTAAGGCTACGTATTTTCTGCAACCATTATGTTAATAGCGGGCGAGTTTTTCGCTTCTGCTAATTCTTATAAGTTAATATCGCCACGAATGGCGTCTTTGGCTGCATCCGCTGCTGCGATTGTTACACTGTAAATTACTCGAATGCAGGTTAATTCAAGGAAGGCGCACATGAAATCGGGATCACCTCTTACAAATGAAAAGTGAACAATAATATTAAATGAATATATTTTCTGCTTAATTAGTACAAATATGCTTACATTTGCCAGCACTCGCAAGATGTCCGTCTACACGCAACCAAGACAAGAGAAGAAGTGAAGACGTCTAAAAAATTAACAAAAGAGCTCATCCTGTCGTCTCTTTACATCATTTTCTTTCGAGTGCATTTTTGTATTTCTTTGCCCTCGAAACTTACACAGAGAAATTACTATAATATGGATACGTGAGAACAATACATGTTAGCGTGAGCGGCTAGTGTCCAGTTACTATTCAATTTTTAAATGTCTCTTGTTTATAAATACTATTTTCAAGTCTTTCCTTAGTATTTCACTGAGGACGGTATAATGGTAAGGATAGATCAGCGGTGCCAACCAGTTTCGCAGAGAAAATAAGCAACCAAAATTAGTATTACCGCGTTCAAACAGTAGTTTAATATACTCTCAAAAAAAAAAAAAAAATACACACGTATCACGAGGGAGTTATCCTAATGGGAGCGGGGGTTAGTAGATGTGATGCACATATATAGACAAACAAATGATTACAGTGTCAGAAAAACTGGATTATTATTCAAGAGGAAGAACTGAACGGTACTTACTGGAATTAAGGAAAACGTGGAAGGGAGGATCCACCAATATAGCTTTCTTTCCACACAACCTGTTTATTTAACAATAAATAAACTCTTTTGTACAGATAATCGAAGCATTTAACCATAAATATTTTTTAACGAAATGACCAAATTTGCAAAATTCTTTTGACATTAAACCTTCAGTAGAATAAGCTTTTAATCTTTGCGAAAGAAATCTGAAGTGCTGTAAGGCAAAACAGCAAACAATATGACAATGATTACAAGACGGGCGGACCTGCAGCCCGCCCGTTATCGGCTGAAACAGCGGTGTTTACTACCGAGCTGGACACAGTCTGTCTTATTAAATGCCCTTGTGCAACACATGAAAACTGTATAAGCACCATTGACGACAAGAGTGATTCAATTGCTCAAACAAATGACTTAAATTTAAAATAGAAAGTTGTATGTCGAAAGGTTCAGGGTTAAAATGCACACCTGTGCTTAACAGTTAAACAGATTAGCAAACAATATGACAGTGATAAGGCTTACTTCAAAGCAACCAAGTTCTTAATTTCAATCTGCAACTAAGGTGCGACTGGATCTCAACCCGACCTTTCTGACAATTTTATTTTGACTAAAGCCCTGGTGATAGTTGGCTGTTAATATTTTCAAAGTTAAATTCATTGCAGTTATTAAGACCGCTGTGAAGGAGCGTCTTAAAACATTACTTGTGAACACTTATTACAAGAGAACTCACTCGGCTGAATGCGAGCGGTTCTAAGCGCTTCAGTCTGGAACTGCGCGACCGCTACGGTCGCAGGTTCGAACCCCGCCTCGGGCATGGATGTGTGTGATGTCTTTAGATCAGTTAGGTTTAGGTAGTTCTAAGTTCTAGAAGACTGATGACCTCAGATGTTATGTCCTATAGTGCTCAGAGCCATTTTTTTCGGCGGAACCACAAGATCCAGCTAAAATACACCAATAATGAGTAAGTCTTTCAAACACAGAAACGAACAGCTTAGAAGAACAGGTTAATCAGTTTGTAACTAATGACTGAGAAATGCAATTACGATCAAAGAACTGAACTGGTTAACAGCTAAATATAACCACAAAGTCCCTCTTTTGATTAACGGCAACCTGTGCCTAAGTACTATTGTTCCGGCTGTATTTACGACCAAGAGCTGATTAATTAGAACATTAATGATCGGGTACAAACCAGAAAGGAGAGGCAATATAATAGTGGGACAAATTTTCAAACGACAACTAGTGTCTCAGTTCAATACTGCTGCTAATATTTACGACCAAAGAGCCGACCGAGTAAAACTCTGAGGGTCGGGTACAGACAAGAAAATAATAAGGAGGGCAGGTAGACATAGACACAAATCACCACGACGGTTACACAATGTTACTCCCCTTTATCAGCAGGCAGTTCCATGGATCCACGGTGCGTCGCAGCTATTACTGAGTGGTGCCGATGTCAGCCAGGTAGACGAGGGCAGCCCGGCCACGAGCGGTCGTCCGATACGAATGTTGCCAACCAACCGACGGGATGTCGGTCTGCTGCTTGCAGTCGACGCTGATCCCGGTGAAGTACTCAAAAATGGTTCAAATGGCTCTAAGCACTAAGGAACTTAACATCTGAAGTCATCAGTCCCGTAGACTTAGAACTACTTAAACCTAACTAACCTAAGGACATCACACACATCCATGCCCGAGGCAGGATTCGAACCTCCGAGCGTAGCAGCAGCACTGTCTTAGACTGAAGCGCCTAGAACCGCTCGGCCACAACGGCCGGCAGTTATCATAGTTCCTGGCGCCCCAGTAAGACTGCAGATGTACATAATAAACTAGAGAAGTGAATGTAATAATGAAGCAAAGGATGTCAAAAAGCCGAATCACATAACTTCTGGCGACTCTGTATAATTTTAGATGTTGGCTTCCTTCAGTAGTTGTGCCTCTAAAAGTATGGTGATCTGATTTCGTAACGCCGAATTTGCAAATAGGACATTCATTTGTGGGGAGCCCTATTCTGTTTAGTTGCCGATCTGCGCAATCACGGCCTGATGTTAGTCGAGAGTTGGCCACTGCCCATATTACAAATTCATTCCTTTTACTAGTCTTTATCCACTAACATCGGCCTGTTAATTTTCCAACTAAGCAATGTTACTGGTAGAGGAGAGTGACGGGAAGTCTTCCCTGTTGCCATCCATCTCCTCTCCCTCTACCCCTGGGCTGACTATGTGTGCTCCATGTGTCTGTGTATAGTGTTATTCGTAGTGTAAGTGTGTGAACGTTTTCTAAGTATTTGGCAATCTTGTAGATAGGCGAGGCGTGAGTACCAGCTTGGTATGTGCCTAGTCTGATGTAGGAAATCACCTGACAACCATATCCATCTTGGCCGGCAAACCGGCCCACATCATTAACCCGCCGAATGGATTCGATAGCGGGACGGCGCTCCTCACCGAATCCCGGCTGTCCGGCAGGGTTCGTTTAGCTGTTACCTGCGACTGCGCTCGCGTATCGTTATTGTTGCGACGTTTTTTTTTTTGTATTAGTATGTGAGTAAATTATGCTGATATTTATCTCGTGGAAGCAAAGAGGCAATTCCATGGGAAACTTGACCTTCCCCACAGTCGTTTAATGAACAAAGTAAGAGCATATGGACTATCAAACCAATTGTGTGATTGGTTTGAAGAGTTCCTAGATAACAGAACGCAGCATGTCATTCTCAATGGAGAGAAGTCTTCCGAAGTAAGAGTGATTTCAGGTGTGCCGCAGGGGAGTGTCGTGCATGACGCATGGTGCAGGGACTGGCAATTAAATCTCAATGTAGACAAGTGTAATGTGCTGTGAATACAAAGAAAGAAAGATCCCTTATTATTTAGCTACAATATAGCAGGTCAGCAACTGGAAGCAGTTCATTCCATAAATTATCTGGGAGAAGGCATTAGGGGTGATTTAAAATAGAATGATCATATAAAGTTGATCGTTGGTAAAGCAGATGCCAAACTGAGATTCATTGGAAGAATCCTAAGGAAATGCAATCCGAAAACAAAGGAAGTAGGTTACAGTACGCTTGTTCGCCCACTGCTTGAATACTGCTCAGCAGTGTGCGATCCGTACCAGATAGGGTTGATAGAAGAGAGAGAGAAGATCCAACGGAGAGCAGCGCGCTTCGTTACAGGATAATTTAGTGATCGCGAAAGCGTTACGGAGATGATAGATAAACTCCAGTGGAAGACTCTGCAGGAGAGACGCTCAGTAGCTCGGTACGGGCTTTTGTTGAAGTTTCGAGAACATACCTTCACCAAGGAGTCAAGCAGTATATTGCTCCCTCCTACGTATATCTCGCGAAGAGACCATTAGGATAAAATCAGAGAGATTAGAGCCCACACAGAGGCATACCGAAAATTTTTTTTCCATGAACAATACGAGATTGGAATAGAAGGGAGAACCGATAGAGGTACTCAAGGTACCCTCCGCCACACACCTTCAGGTGGCTTGCGGAGTATGGATGTAGATGTAGAAATCATAAAAGTAGTCGAAAAATCTGACATTTTTACTTCCGTAGCTACACAAAAGGAAATCATCTGAAAGCGTGCGTTATATTTTCGAATTTAAAAAGCGCCTCGATTCATTACATTCTTTAATGGACTAGAGTTCTAGGAATTCCTCAGGCTCACCTAGCAATGAAAGTGAGATTTTAAACCCAGAGCAACACAAACCAAACGTTTCTGTCTCCCATTTCAACACATTATAATGTCAACAATTTTGATCTGTTATTCCTAAGAAGACCAGTCGATGATTAATATAATCAGTTGATGAATCAAAATCAAATTCAACCTCACAAGAAACCTCCCACGTTCTGCATGGAAAGACACGGCGTCTCTCTGTCGCACAGCATTTAAATGACAGTTCTAATGTCTCCCTAGCACTTAAGGCCGCAAGACGTTCTCCAACTAAGTTCCGACGGGTCTGAGATTGCTCCGAGTAACTTTCATGGCTCAAGGTCCCTCAAACTATGCGCTAAATGAGACGTTTCGACGCATATCGTAAAATAAATAATATTTATAATGTGTTTCTTAAGACTTTCTCGGCACAGTAGCTTCAAATACGGTTCTCGGACTTCCTCTCAGATTCTGTTATTGTCTCTCCATAATACATTTCCGTAAGAGCTGTCCAACTTCGCCAGGTGGTTTAGCAGTTCTTTTTAAAATTTCAGGTTTATGGACCTTGGTCGAAGGTAAGGTTTAACCGTTTAAAAAATCTTCCGTCGTTTGGATTTTACGTGCAAAAAATAGGTTTTACGGGAGATTTCTGAAGCGCACCACTTCTATACCGGTACGAATGCGCTGAAACATTACACGAAGGTAGGTAAATGAATACAGTCAAAACGAAATTTTTGTATCCAATAATCTCTATGCGTTGTCGAGATTTGATGGTTTAAATTCGAGTTAAATGCACCACGTAAAATTTTTTCATACGTGAACTGAATGTGCGGAAACGATTTAAAATGGATCAAACCAATAAAAACTGAACTCTTACAAGATAATCGAAAACTCACTACAAAAAATTTAGCTTCACTCTTGATTTTGTGGAAACTGGAAATTTGTGGTAAGGTCTTA
Organism: Schistocerca piceifrons; assembly: GCF_021461385.2. Classification (NCBI taxonomy): domain Eukaryota; kingdom Metazoa; phylum Arthropoda; class Insecta; order Orthoptera; family Acrididae; genus Schistocerca; species Schistocerca piceifrons. The sequence goes on from NC_060139.1 coordinate 23,915,899, forward strand.
CGGGACCAAACTGCTGAGGTCATCGGTCCCTAAGCTTACACACTACGTAACTTAAACTAACTTACACTAAGGACAACACATACACCCATGGCCGAAAGAGGACTCGATCCTCCGACAGGGGAAGCCGAACGGACCGTGACAAGGCGCCTCAGACCGAGCGGCAACCCCGCGGGGCTTGATTTTCTATGTAAAAAACATGTTTTTTGTGAGTTTTGTAATACGCGCGCTTCTTCGGTGTTTGAGATTTTTGCGAATCGGTTCAGATTCTGTAAGAAGGTAGGCAAATGTATGTAATTTATTGTCGTACTATTGTTTTGTGAAAGGTTCATCCGTTGCCACAATGTAAGCAACATTGTTTGAAAGCCAATAAGAAAGTCCTATAGAGGATTAGTCGCCGCTCCAGTCAACAAAAATCTTTGTTGCCAAGCTGTGGCGGTCTAATGTTAAAACTGTGGTAAGGTAAAACATTTATATCAAAACATCTTGACATATTCGCAATTTTTTGACGAGTTAACCCTGCTTCCCTATCTCACTGAGCTCTCTTAGACCCATCTCCTGTTACGTGAATGGTGAGTGGTGTAAGAAGAAATAGACACAAATTTGTGTGTTTCTAGAGGGTCGGATGCATCTGCAATAGGAATTTATCCCTGAGTGGTGATGCATGCACTGTTGGATGTCATGATGCCATGTGTCACGTGATACGACATGTATTATATTATTACACTTGATACTATGCATTGTATTACATGGCACGGGTGCTAATATGAAGAATTAAAAAAGCACGAATGTGTCAAGATGTTTTGATTTAAATGTCTTTGAAGTTGCAAGGTACGTCGAAAATCTAATTCGCTTCTTTCACACCTCTAACTCTGCCCAGAAATATTCGCCCTGTTATGTGCTACAATAGGAGCATTTTTCATTGTGGTAGGAATATGGTTAACCACAGAATGGAGAATGTGATGTTAGCTCACGTCATCAACTTCATGAACGACGACACATTGCATACACAACTTCAGTAATGTTCATGATGTTGCATACCAACAAGTATTGACAACATTTATTTTTTTCGTAGCATAATGCTGCAACAGAAAATGTGAGAATAGGAAACGTCTTGCGAATGCTCTGCTGCTGAATTAAAGAGGTTCCCTGTCGACTGCACTGTAGGCAATATTTATCTGTGGTGTCCCAGAAAAGTTCCTAAAAACAGCTGTGTCAGGAGATTTATGACAAGAACACGTGTATAGTGTTGTGTTTCGCTGTTAATAATGAAATCGGGACAGAGGCAGTGAGGATACGCATGAAATTTACTCCTCTGGGAAAGCAGAAAGCTGACTGCCAGACCTAACTTCCGCTCCGACAGACAGATTACCATCACGCTATCTGTATGCGCTCACTTTTTAAAATATGCGAAAAAGTTTGGAATTAAATCCCGGAATTGAACGCACAGGCGCGCGATGGGAACTGTATGCCGACCACGACTCTTCTGCTCTTGCCTGCCACGTAACTTTTACCCACAGGCGGAGATCCAATCGGCTGTAGGCGTTGGGCGACGACGAATTCGAGTGTTTGACTAATTCTTACGATACTTTTTGTATTAAGCTGAAAGGAAACAGTTCTTTTGTTTAGTGGAAATAGTAACTAAGTAGAGAAACCCGTAATTTATTTGGTGTTGTTATACCACGCGCATCATTATGATTGCCGGTCAGATACAAGCCATCGGCTGTACCGTTAGGTAAACTGACTGATTCCAGATGTCCACAGCATCGATGTAAAACAATAAAAACTCCACTGTTCACTAATGATAATGTAGACCATAGAAAAATATTAACACAGGACGATAATGAAATTAATTAGTAAATTTATGTTCATTTAGATTATGTTAGTTTCATGCTGCTGTCTACATACATGCATACGATTTAATAAGGATCAATAATAACAGAAATTCCATTAACGAGCAATTGCAAACGCTGTTAATTCGTATGTAATTAACAACATTCATCGAACACGTGGTCGACTTTAAATTATTGCAGTGCTGCAGAATAGAGGAATCCTACATCCACCACCACATCTGCAAATAGCTGTAGGTCGCTGAGGGTACGTTTTACATTATCGCATATTCCATACACTGAAGAGCCAAAGATACTGGTACACCTACCTAATATCGTGTAGGACCCACGCGAGCACGCAGAAGTGCCGCAACACGACGAATATCTGAAGCAGTGCTGGAGGGAACTGACAACATGAATCCTGCATGGCTGTCCATAAATCCGTAAGTGTAAGTGGAGATCTCTTCTGAACACCACGCTGCAAGGCATCCGAGGTATGCTCAATAATGTTCATGTCTGGAGACTTTGGTGGCCAGCGGAGGTGTTTAAACTGAGAAGAGTGTTCCTGGAGCCACACTGTAGCAATTCGGGATTTGTGGGGTGTCGCATTGTCCTGCTGAAATTACCCAAGTTCGTCGGAATGCACAATGGACATGAATGGATTCAGTTCATTACACAGGATGCTCAAGTACTTGTCACCTTTCAGAATCGTATCTAGACGTATCAGGGGTCCAATATCACTCCAACTGCACACGCCCCACGCCATTATAAAGCCTCCACAAGCTTGAATAGTCCGCTGCTGACATGCAGGGTCCATGGATTCATGAGGTTGTCTCCATAGCCGTATACGTCCATCCGCTCTATACAATTTTAAATGAGACTCGTCCGAACGGACAACATGTTTCCAGTCATCGACAGTCAAGTGTCGGGCTTGACGGGCCCAGGCCAGGTGTAAAGCTTTGTGTCGTACATACATTAAGGGTACACGGGTGGGCCTTCGACTCCGAAAGCCCATATCAATGATGTTACGTCGAATGGTTCGCACTCTGGCACTTGTTGACGGCGCAGCATAGAAATCTGCCGCAGTGTGTAGAAGGGTTGCACTTCTGTCACGTCGAACGAGTATCTCTAGTTGTGGTCCGGTAATTGCAGGATTTTTCTGCGGCCGCAGCGATGTCGGAGGTTTGATGTTTTATCGGATTCCTGATATACACGGTACACTCGTAAAACGGTCGTATGGGAAAATTCCTACTTCATCAGCAACTTAGAGATACTGTGTCCCATCGCTCGCGCACCGACTATAACACCACATTCAAACTTACTTAAATCTCGATAACCTGCTATTGTAGCAACAGTAACCGATCTAACAACTGCGCCAGACATTTGTCTTATATAGGCGTTGCCGACCGCAGCGCCGTATTCTGTCTGTTTACATATCTCTGTATTTGAACATGCATGCAAAATTGAAAAACAGTAGAAGAGATGCTGACGGAAATGAAGAGAGGGGTGGGCGTGAGTGGGGCGGGAGTTAGTGAGTCCTGCTTTGACAGCTGATAGAGCACTTGGTGGCGAAAGGCGAAGGTCCCAGGTTCGAGTACCGAACTCGATTACAATTTTTAAATTGAGTGCCTCGAGGAACGCCCGACATTTTCTGTGAAATCGCTATTTATTATTATTTAATTTAACCTTATTTGGGAGAAAAAGACAACGTGGATCTCAGTTAAGAATGAAAACAACATTTTTTTGTCTCCAGATGTAGGAATGTCAAAAAATCCTAGTAAATCGGGTCATAAACTCGAAGTTTTTGTGTAAAATTTGTTGCTGGCATTGAAATCTTCCTGTGACGAATGTTCATGAAGTAATCAACTGTTTAACGCGGCTATATTCATTAAAATGCAGAATTTCATTTGTGTTAGAGTGCGTGTTTTGAGGCAGTTTGACACCTCGTCTGCAAGAGAATAATCAGTTTGATAAATGATGTAATGAAAATGATGCAATACGACGCATGACAAGTATCACATATCGGATGTTACGGAGCAGATTAATGCTGTTATGTCACTATTAACAACGATGTACTCAACCCTTCAAAAATGTTAGTATTATTTGGCGTGTTTTGAATTCACGGATATCCGCACGAGTAAGTGTATTTAGTGTGGCAGGTAAGAAATAAATCACAAATATACCAGAAAATTTAAAGTTACATGAAAAGAATATTGTGTGAGAACGATGTTTCACTGAAGTGCTACGTAAATATTGGGTATCAGCCGAAGGCGATCAAGTAATCGAGGATTGATCATGTACATTGAATGGAACAATTAAGAAAGAAAGTCGGAAGACAAATAGAATAATAGCACAACATCGACTATAATCGTGTGTAAAATTTATGGATCATGGCCTAGTGCAAAGGTTTTGTATTTGACTTGGGCGGCGTGCGACTCACATATCTTAACTGAAAAATAAGAGCGATTATGATGATGATGACGATGATTAGTATTTTAGTGCGCTAAACGGTGAGGCCGTCGGGACCCGTAACTTGTAGGTGAGTCTAGTGATTACCATTTTTGGCGTTTTTAAATTGCCGGTGACGTTTACGAGAGAACAGTGAAGGTGCGACCCGGTCCCGGCACATAGCCTCCGTCACTCACATAGACGGCTGATCAGGTGATCGTATTGATCGTATGCATGCAATTTGACAGTTTAACGAACACCTGAAGATTGTTTGGCCGTGGAGGTACGACAGGATACTGAGAGCTAAGAGTGAGAAACGAAAGACACGATTAAGGAGCAATGACAGCGGAAAGGAAAGTAAGAAGATAATGAAAATCTTAATACATGAGCAACTTCCTAGACAAGTCCAATGAAGTCTCATTAGCACTTAATTTATTAAATGAAACATGAAACACGTCAGTCATGTACCACACTATACTCTGCCCGCATGGTTGGAAAAAAAAAAAAAAAAAAAAAAAAAAAAAAAAAAAAAAAAAAAAAAAAAAAAAAAAAAGCTCTGCTCTTTGGTACGCGAAGCCCTTTCCTTACCCATTAACCTAAAAAAAAATTTTAATGTAGCAATGACCAAGCAGATCATATTTACGAGAGATTGTCTCTTGTATTTAATACTGAACAGTAACAAGTACTGAAGTACTGTTAATTTTTATAGAAATTCTGCAAAGATTCAAGGGTGCAGCTGAAACTACCTTCTGACATGTTGTTGTGGTGGTCTTCAGTCCTATGACTGGTTTAATGCAGCTCTCCATGCTACTCTATCCTGTGCAACTTCTTTATCTCCCCGTACCTACTGCAATCTACATCCTTCTGAATCTGCTTAGTGTATTCATCTCTAGGTCTCCCTCTACGATTTTTCCCCTCCACACTGCCCTTCAATCTTAAATTAGTGATCCCTTTATGCCTCAGAACATGCGCTACCAACCGACCCCTTCTTCCAGTCAAGTTGTGCCACAAACTCCTCTCCTCACCAATTCTGTTTAGTACCTCCTCATCAGTTACCCGATCTACCCACCTAATCTAATTCACTCAGCATCATCCGACTTAATTCGACTACATTCCATTATCCTCGTTTTGCTTTTGTTGATGTTCATCTTATATCCTCCTTTCAAGACACTGTCCATTCCGTTCAACTGCTCTTCCAAGTCCTTTGCTGTCTCTGACAGAATTACAATGTCATCGGCGAACCTCAATGTTTTTATTTCTTCTCCATGGGCTTTAATACCTACTCCGAATTTTTCTTTTGTTTCCTTCACTGCTTGCGCTGGGATTTTCTCTGCCTCGTGATGACTGGGTGTCGTGTGATGTCCTTAGGTTAGTTAGGTTTAAGTAGTTCTAAGTTCTAGGGGACTGATGACAATAGATGTTAAGTCCCATAGTGCTCAGAGCTGTTTGAACCATTTTTTTGCCAGGCTACAAACCTGTCTCGCTCCCTTCCCAACCACTGCTTCCCTTTCATGTCCCTCGAATATTATAACTGCCACCTGGTTTCTGTAAAAATTGTAAGTAGCCTTTCGCTCCCAGTATTTTACATCTGCCACCTTCAGAATTTGAAAGAGAGTATTCCAGTCAACACTGTCAAAAGCTTTCTCTAAGTCTACAAATGCTAGAAACGTAGGTTTACCTTTCCTTAACCTATCTTCTAGGGTAAGTCGTAGGGTCAGTATTGCCACACGTGATCCAGCATTTCTACGGAATCCAAACTGATCTTTCCCGAAGTCGGCTTCTACCAGTTTTTCCACTCTTCTGTAAAAAATTTGCGTTAGTATTTTGCAGCGGTGACTTATTAAACTGATAGTTCGGTAATTTTCACATCTGTCAACACCTGCTTTCTTTGCGATTGGAATTATTATATTACATTATTATATTATATACTCAGTTGACAAAATATTAGAGAACCGGCATTTGAAACTGACTGCAGAACGATTCTACCTACCTCCAACACACTTCGCACGTAAGGACGACGAAGATAAGATACGAGATATTAGGGCTCATACGGAGGCATATAGATAGTCGCTTCCCCTCACACTATTTGTGAAACGAACAGGAAGGGATATACACTCCTGCAAATTGAAATAAGAACACCGTGAATTCATTGTCCCAGGAAGGGGAAACTTTATTGACACATTCCTGGGGTCAGATACATCACATGATCACACTGACAGAACCACAGGCACATAGACACAGGCAACAGAGCATGCACAATGTCGGCACTAGTACAGTGTATATCCACCTTTCGCAGCAATGCAGGCTGCTATTCTCCCATGGAGACGATCGTAGAGATGCTGGATGTAGTCCTGTGGAACGGCTTGCCATGCCATTTCCACCTGGCGCCTCAGTTGGACCAGCGTTCGTGCTGGACGTGCAAACCGCGTGAGACGACGCTTCATCCAGTCCCAAACATGCTCAATGGGGGACAGATCCGGAGATCTTGCTGGTCAGGGTAGTTGACTTACACCTTCTAGAGCACGTTGGGTGGCACGGGATACATGCGGATGTGCATTGTCCTGTTGGAACAGCAAGTTCCCTTGCCGGTCTAGGAATGGTAGAACGATGGGTTCGATGACGGTTTGGATGTACCGTGCACTATTCAGTGTCCCCTCGACGATCACCAGTGGTGTACGGCCAGTGTAGGAGATCGCTCCCCACACCATGATGCCGGGTGTTGGCCCTGTGTGCCTCGGTCGTATGCAGTCCTGATTGTGGCGCTCACCTGCACGGCGCCAAACACGCATACGACCATCATTGGCACCAAGGCAGAAGCGACTCTCATCGCTGAAGACGACACGTCTCCATTCGTCCCTCCATTCACGCCTGTCGCGACACCACTGGAGGCGTGCTGCACGATGTTGGGGCGTGAGCGGAAGACGGCCTAACGGTGTGCGGGACCGTAGCCCAGCTTCATGGAGACGGTTGCGAATGGTCCTCGCCGACACCCCAGGAGCAACAGTGTCCCTAATTTGCTGGGAAGTGGCGGTGCGGTCCCCTACGGCACTGCGTAGGATCCTACGGTCTTGGCGTGCATCCGTGCGTCGCTGCGGTCCGGTCCCAGGTCGACGGGCACGTGCACCTTCCGCCGATCACTGGCGACAACATCGATGTACTGTGGAGACCTCAAGCCCCACGTGTTGAGCAATTCGGCGGTACGTCCACCCGGCCTCCTGCATGCCCACTATACGCCCTCGCTCAAAGTCCGTCAACTGCACATACGGTTTACGTCCACGCTGTCGCGGCATGCTACCAGTGTTAAAGACTGCGATGGAGCTCCGTATGCCACGGCAAACTGGCTGACACTGACGGCGGCGGTGCACAAATGCTGCGCAGCTAGCGCCATTCGACGGCCAACACCGCGGTTCCTGGTGTGTCCGCTGTGCCGTGCGTGTGATCATTGCTTGTACAGCCCTCTCGCAGTGTCCGGAGCAAGTATGGTGGGTCTGACACACCGGTGTCAATGTGTTCTTTTTTCCATTTCCAGGAGTGGAATTAGTAGTTCCACAGGGTACCTTCCGCTGCATACCATATGGGTGGTTGCGGAGTATGTATGTAGACTTCTTGTCATATGGAAACTTAATGAGAAGAACTTGTACATATGATTTTATAAAAACAAGCTGTACGTGTTCCTTTCTGATACTTCAAGCGCGATAAAATGGCCGGTAGAAAGCGCACTAGTCGGCGGACGGCGACGATGGATCGCGACCTTTCGGCAGGGTGGCGGCAGTTGCGCGGGCAGTCCTGTTACGCCATCGCTTGGCGTTCCAGCACGTTGCCTGCCGACGATGAAGCAAGTGTCTGAGCGCCAGCAGCCCTAACAGGAGAAGTCTTGACGTCAAAACACACACGGGTAGAGCTAACGATTGTTTTCATTATGAAAAATGTTGTTGAACGTCGCGTCTATATCGAGGTTATTGAAGCGATTTAAGTTTATTCTTCTGCACATTATCTACAAAGAAGAAGAAGAAGAAGAGCTGTTCTGGCAATCCGTTAATCATGCGTGTATGTGTTGTGGTTGGGAAGTTTTCACTGACGACGAATCACCAGTTACCAACATTTCGTCCAGCCAGAAAGCTATGATATCAGGCATTAAGTATACACTTTAGTTGTTTACGAATGCTGTAGAATTACAACTACGAGGTCTGTCCAGAAAGTAGCAGACTTTTTTCATAAAAAATCAACAGCATTGAAAACCGAATTTTTTTAGACATTTTAAAGCTACACACTTAACCTACTTTCCTACATTATCGCCATTCAGACCGAGGCACATACACTATGTGATCAAAATTAGCCGGACACACGGCTGAAAATGACTTACAAGTTCGTGGCGCCCTCCATCGGTAATACTGGAATTCAGTATGGTCTTGGCCCATCCTTAGCCTTGATGACAGCTTCCCCTCTCGCAAGCAAACGTTCAATCAGGTTTTGGAAGGTTTCTTGGGGAATAGCAACCCATTCTTCACTGGGTGCTGCATTGAGGAGAGGTATCGATGTGGGTCGGTGAGGCTTGGCACGAAATTGGCGTTCCAAAACATCTCAAAGGTAATCTGTAGGATTCAGGTGAGGGCTCTGTACAGACCATTCCACTACAGGGATGTTATTGTCGTGTAACCGCCGCAGGCCGTGTATTATGAACAGGTGCTCGATATGTTGAAAGATGCAATAGCCATCCTCAAATTGCTCTTCAACAGTGGGAAGCAAGAGGTTGCTTAAAATATCGGTGTAGGCCTGTGTTGTGATAGTGTCTTGCAAATCAATAAGGGGTCCAAGCCCCCACCATGAAAAACACGACCACACCATAACACCACCGCCTCCGAATTTTACCGTTAGTACTACACACGCTGGCAGATGACGTTCACCGGGATTTCGCTTTATCCACGCCCTGCCATCGGCTCGCCACATTGTGTACTGTGATTCGTCACTCCACTCAACGTTTTTCCACTGTCCAATCGTCCAGTGTTTACGCTCCTTACACCAAGCGAGGCTTCGTTTGGCATTTACCGGCGTCATATGTGGCTATGAGTATCTGCCTTACCATGAAATCAAATTTCTCTCACTTCCCGCCTAACTGCCATAATACTTGCAGTGTATTCTGATGCTGTTTGGAATTCCTGTGTGATCTTCTGGATAGATGTCTGCCTATTACACATTACGACGCTCTTCAACTGTCGGCAGTCCCTGTCAATCAACAGACGAGGTCGGCCTGTACGCTTTCGTGCTGTACGTGTCCCTTCACGTTTCCACTTCACTATCACATCGGGAACAATGGACCCAGGGATGTTTAGCAGTGTGGAAATCTCGAGTACTGACGTATGACACAAGTGACACCGAATCACCTGACTACAATCGAAGTCCGTGAGTTCCGCGGAGCGCCCCATTCTGCTCTCTCACGATGCCTAATGACTACTGAGATCGCTGATACGGAGTACCTGCGGCAGGTGGCAGCACATTGCACCTAATATTAAAAACGTATGTTTTTGGGGGTGTCCGGATACTTTTGATCACATTGTGTATCGTACCGTGGCGCAAGTTGTTCAGTTCCGTCTCTGTAGAGTTCTGCAGTCCGCGACTGCAACGACTGGCTTATACCGGCATGGAGTTCGGCGTCAGCATCAAAGCGAGCCATATTGGGAGGAGGTAGTAATCTCTTGGCGCTGTATAGTGAACGATCAAACACCTCCATCCAAAATCCCATAGGAGCTCTTGGGTACGATTGGCCGTGTGTAGACAAGTGTAGTCTTGAAAATACAAAACATTGCGCTAAGTTTTCCCCGACGCTTGTTTCATATCGCCCGCCTCAACTATGTGTGTTTTCCAGTGCCTCTATGAGGTAATTGTTGCACCACGTTCAAGTAAATAAATGAGAATCACCCCCTTAGGGTATTAAAACACAGTAGCCACGCCTTTTCTTGCTGAGAGTGTTTGCTAAACTTCCATGGTTTCATGGGAGAATTTTTGTGTCCTCATTCCATTGAACTCCTTGAAGTTTCGCAATTGAAATGCGTCATCCAAGTTACGTCCCCAGTTAAGATACGATCGATAATTTTGCTACCATTTTTGTCGTAATCTTAGAGGACGGTCAGTGGTGTAGCCACAATCCGTTTTTTTGTTGGTCCTCCATTAGGATTTTGGGAACCATTTGAGCAAAAACACTGTCGTAACCAAGCTTGTTTGCCACAATTTCAAGCACCAAATTCCATGAAATTTGAGGAAAATCTTGCGAAAGTTGCATAATCGTGAAACGACGATTTTCACGAATTTTGTCGTTGATTTTCATCACCAGTTCCTTAGTCTCACAACTGTCTACGACTGTGGTCCCCATAGCGAACGTTGGTACGGCCACCTTTAAAATCACTGCACCACTGCATCATTCGGCTTTCACCTATTATTACTTTTCCGTACACATCATAAAATAGCGATAAATTTCTGTTGGTTTCTATTTTATTGCCAACAGAATCTTAATTACCGAAAGCATCTCGCAAGTGGTGGGATTTTCTATCGCGGCACATATTTGAACACTTCACAGGAAGGACAATAGCAGAGAAACAGACCACAGAGTATATGACACATCCGTCTGAGTAAGCGAGTTCGACGATTGCGCGTCAGGGCATGATCTTATGATGATATTTCGTATGGAAACCGGTGGTCATTATACAAAATAGAAGTGCAACTACCGACTATGGCAAATAAATTTTTTTTCTGATTGTGTTGGTCTTTGTTCCAACTGACAGTACGTTGGGAATATGTGACTATTTTGGCATTTACCGTAAATGTTTTAGAGAAACAACATTCAAGCTAACTGAGACCTGAAGGGAAGTAATTTTTGGGCCACTTCGTTAGCTCACTAGGTTATAATTATTCTTATACTTCGTTCGACAGAACAGATACGAAACCGCTAGCGTAGACGAGGAACTATTTGCTGTGGCATATTAGTGCGCAACCGTTTTCCTACCATCAATTGTATCCTTAAGCTGTGACACTGTCGTCAAAATTGATCACCTCAATCACACTGGATGAGCAGTTTGCCATAGACGACGTCGTATGCTCCAACGGAAGACGAAACTGAAGGAGCTCCTGCACAGTCACAAGGAAACGACATGCACAGAAGTTTACATCATCGGAGGAAACGTTGGGCATGTATCTACCCAGAAGGCGACCACCACTATGTCAGCATATTTGGTTGGTGTACACATTTTCACCATCAGCTCTGTCTTCCTGATGCCACACCTCTTACGCGATACGTTCCTTTAGAGCGCTAGAAAACGTCTACAGAAAACTGGCAATCGACTGCTGGCGATGCATCGACAGAAGGTCGAATAAAAGGTACAGCGATACGCTACAACAAATGGTCTGTTAGTAATTTGCGCTCTCATTTTTTATTGTTTATATATTGGAAAGTTACACATCTTTCACGTGAAATTATCAGTTCTGTCCATGAAACACGTGTCTAATCCTCGACAATTTCTAACCGTGATCTTTAGATCAACGCGCACCGTCAGAATGCGAGAAATGCTGCATCCTTTCAAATCTTCTACGGGTATAATCTACAGATTAATAACGATGTTACGGGTGGAGTGAAGGGAGACTGATGAACAAGAAGAGGCGTGGACCCGCTATTCACCGCAGGCTGGCCACTTTCACTGCGTCGCTTTCTCCGGCACCAGGTTCCCGTCGCGCGCAGCTGCGCGGGTGTTTTTCCGGATCGGCGATGCTCGCTGTTGCGTCATTTTGGGCTCGCGGTACGAGTATGAGGGGGCGTGGCAGGGCCGCTGACCCGGGAACACACCCCAGCTGACAGACACGGCTTTTCACCGCAATGGATGGTCCGAGGGGTGCGCCGGGTGGCTACTGACTCTCTGGGGGCAACAAGGCCGCTACTCTCTGCGTCACAACAAGTATACAAATTCCTTTGGGACCTCAGCCGTTTCTAGGCTGTAGCTCTTCGATGGCGGACAGTGTTGTAAGATAGAAGTGCAAACAGATTATCAATATCTAGCTCTAACCAGCGTATTTTTTGGGAATGAGAACGTGGTGCAAGCAGGCTGTATTCTTTTCATTATCTGTGCAATCGGCAGGTTTCAACCATTGGTCATTTTCAAGCAAGTATCTTAAGCTTTATTTTACAGTGTAATACGTGCTTGAATATGACGCTATGTTGAAACTGGTCGATAGAATAGATAATAAAAATAAAACTTGGACCATGTTTTCACACTCAAAAGACGTTGAGGCTGTAGACCCCCACAAAAATAAAATTTTACTGTTGGGCTGAATTTCTGATTTATTGCACACGTAGTCACCTATTTCTTACTTGCTATGAGCCACCAGTATTTGAGTTATAGTTTTTGTTCCGTGCACACCTCGAAACATATAGATTTCCAAGAGAAAAGTAGCGCAAATGCGAGGCCTCTTATTCGCGCTTATTACGTTATAGTAGTGTTCGCTAGATTGTCGGCAAACGGCCAGGGGAGTGTCGTAGGACCGTTGCTATTCACAATATACATAAATGACCTTGTGGATGACATCGGAAGTTCACTGAGGCTTTTTGCGGATGATGCTGTGGTATATCGAGAGGTTGTAACAATGGAAAATTGTACTGAAATGCAGGAGGATCTGCAGCGAATCGACGCATGGTGCAAGGAATGGCTATTGAATCTCAATGTAGACAAGTGTAATGTGCTGCGAATACATAGAAAGAAAGATCCCTTATCATTTAGCTACAATATAGCAGGTCAGCAACTGGAAGCAGTTCATTCCTTAAATTATCTGGGAGTACGCATTAGGAGTGATTTAAAATGGAATGATCATATAAAGTTGATCGTCGATAAAGCAGATGCCAGACTGAGATTCATTGGAAGAATCCTAAGGAAACGCAATCCGAAAACAAAGGAAGTAGGTTACAGTACGCTTGTTCGCCCACTGCTTGAATAGTGCTCAGTAGTGTGGGATCCGTAACAGATAGGGTTGATAGAAGAGATAGAGAAGATCCAACAGAGAGCAGCGCGCTTCGTTACAGGATCATTTAGTAATCGCGAAAGCGTTACGGAGATGACAGATAAACTCCAGTGGAAGACTCTGCAGGAGAGACGCTCAGTAGCTCGGTACGGGCTTTTGTTGAAGTTTCGAGAACATACCTTCACCAAGGAGTCAAGCAGTATATTGCTCCCTCCTACGGATATCTCGCGAAGAGACCATTAGGATAAAATCAGAGAGAATAGAGCCCACACAGAGGCATACCGACAATCCTTCTTTCCAGGAACAATACGAGACTGGAATAGAAGGGAGAACCGATAGAGGTACTCAAGGTACCCTCCGCCACACACCTTCAGGTGGCTTGCGGAATATGAATGTAGATGCAGATCCGTTGCTTGAAACTATTTTATTTCATTACTGGAGCAGGATCACCTCTCCGTTCCTAAAGGTTTAGGAACTGCAGGCGGATGACGTCGACATTTGCCAACGACGTTTCGGCGGACAAAGAGACAGTCATTTGCGGGTGTAAGATTCACGTGCAGATGGCTGCCTTATATTGTTTCATGATGGTGACTGCAATCGTTTAACCTCCTGGAACACTCATTACGCCGGAAAAACGTCAATAATCACACCGTTGTATTACCGCAAACATCATTAACTGACGGGCGAAAATCATGCGTACGTCTCATATATGGAGAGTATAAGCTTTGTCTGACATCTTCATCTGTATAGCACAAGCCTCTGTATGATGTATGGGCGAGGAAACACCCATACCACCACGATTCCCTCCCTCGTTTTACATTAGAGTCATAGGTTGCGGGAAGAAAGATCTTCCGATCCGCTCTGTGAGCTATACGCGACGATTTATCAGTTTTTTACCTGCTCTTTATTATGGAAGACGTAAGTCGAAATAAGAAATATGCCTCTTGACTCTCGCGGGAACACTGAGTCTAGTAATTTTGAGAGTGGGCCACGGCGCCTTTCTTGTATTGTCTTCTACTCAGGTATGTCTCGCTGGTGCTGGATAAACAGCCATCGACGAAGTTCGGGAACCTTCCTTGAATTCATTCTATCTCTCTCTTCCATAACTTCTACTTTCGTACTTACAAGGGAAAACCCCATCGCATCCCCCTCAGAGTTAATGGTAAGTTGGCCCACTGAGAAGACACAGGAAAAGCATAAAAATAAGAAGAAGGTGTACTGAACTGTGGAAAAAAAAAACATAGAAACAGTGATCGGCCCAAATTTTAAAAATGGAATATCGAGTATCATTAGCAACCGTTGTGTCTGTGTACTGGGACGGCGCAGATCCGGGTTCAAATTTTTCGCGTACCCCGTATGTTTATTCACAAAATTACGAACTGTCCATCCGGTGATTGATGTGTCTGCTCGCTATATTCAAATTTGTCTATGTGGCGTGGTTTAATGTCCGTCTGGAACAGCGACGTGTAACGATGGACTTCCAGACGTTGCTCTACACAGGTACCAAATGTTCTGCCTGTTGCGTTCGGTTTTGTAAGTTTTGACTCTCGAATTCCTTCATTGTAACATGGTTGCACCCGGTAATTTGTTTTTAATTTCTGTGAGGCGTCTATGAGGCATATCGCCTGCTCTCACTATTCATGACATTTACTTGCGACTATAATGCGTCATTACCACATGACTCATATTGTGGAAACTATGTTACGACGGCGAGTCAAATGAAAACCTTAAAAAATTTTTTAAATATTATTTATTGTGCAGAAGTGGTACAAAGCTGTATCACTTTTCAACATAATCACCCGCACGCTCAATACAAGTCCTCCAGCGTTTACAAAGTGCATAAATTCCTTTAGAAAAAAATTCTTTTGGTAGTCTGCGTAACCACTCATGCACCGCGTGGCATACCTCTTCATCAGAACGGATGCTGCAATGTCATTCAGTGTCAGTCGGCGGTTTTCCTTCACTATTGGCTTCAACTGCTGCAATGTTCTGTGGAGTCGCAACCCGCTGTGCCTGACCTGGACGAGGAGCATCATCCACTGAAGTCCCACCATTTGCGAACTTCCTACTCCATTCGTAGACTTGCTGCTGTGACAAACATGCATCACCGTACTGAACCTTCATTCATCGATGAATGTCAATAGGTTTCACACCTTCACTATGCAAAAACCGAATAACGGAACGCTGTTCTTCCCTGGTGCAAGTCGCATGTGGGGCGGCCATATTTATACTGATACTGCGACGGTATGTGTGCATCTGCACTATGCTGCCACCTACAGGCCATTCTGCACGCTGTTTGTAGCACGCTTACCAACTTACAGGATAACGGCGGGAAATTTCGATTTGTTATGACAAATTTAAGGTTTTCATTTGATTCACCCTCCTACAACGAAGGAAATTGAGAGTCAAAGTTTATAAATCGAACGGAAAAGGCGCACCATGTGGTACCTGTGTAGAACAAATAGGAGGTGCGTACGGCTGGAGGTCCTTCGTTAATCGTCGCTGTTGCAAACGGACATTACACCACGACACGTGCACAAATTTGAATATAGCAAACAGAAACGTCAATGACCGGACGGACAGTTCGTAATTTTGTGAAAAAAAAAGGAGGTACGAGGAATATTTGAACCCGGATCTCCCCCGTCTCAGTCTATCACCGTAACCACACAATCACGACACGACGGTTATTGAGGGTTCTCGATATTACACTCACTAAATGTGGACCGTTCAATCTTTCTATTTTGCTTCTTTTTTCCACATTTCAGTACACCTTCTTCCTGTTTCACGCTTGGCCTGTGTTCAGCTTTTGACGGGCTATCCAATGGGCCAACTCCTACCACAAAATCTGAGAGGGGGGGGGGGTGCGTTGGGGAGTTTTCCTCGATTGTAAGAGCGCCAGACCCAATAATTCATCGAAAGATTCTTTCGTAGGTCAATGACATATTCGTAGGATTCTTTCTACAAATCCCAGTCTGGTCTTGTGGGTGACATAATTTATGGGATCATTACGCACTACTTATCCTGGTATATTCTTGACTTGGTACCAGTGATCGCCGATAGTACAGTCAAATGGTGGCAGATCTCTCTGTCTAATTACTCGCATTACGTTTACAGCAGCCAGTCTCTTCACTAAGTGCGGATCGTCTTCAAGGCCTACTGCATTTGTAGTCTGTACAGTAATATCGTTTTGTGTACCCTACCATAACGCGATAAGCGCAAAGAAGACGCCTCGCATTTGCACTGATTTGCTCTTGAAATGAAATGATAGTATGGCTATGTTGGTCGGGAGGTCCCATTCGGGTTTGGCCACCGCCTGCAAGTATTATTTCAGCCGGCGCCACATTTGGCGACTTGCGGCCGATGAAATCATAATGAGGACAACTCAACACTCAGTGCACGAGAGGTGTAAATCTCCATCCTGGCCGGAAATCAAACCCGGGCCCAGTGCACGGGAGGTAAGCACGTTACCACCCGGCTAAGCGGGTGGACTGTTCTTGGAAAGCTATATGTTACGAGGTCGGCACAGAACCAGAACTGTGACGCAGATACTGGTGGCTCAGGGGAGGTAAGAAGTAGATGACTACAGCTTGTATGGCAATAGCTGAATTTGACTGCATCCAATATTCGTCAAAAGTCTTTATCTTTCAAACAAATTGTGTTGAACGTAGTGGGACCTCGTAGAGGCCATGATAGAACGTGCTAATACATGTAACATTATTTCCGTCATTCGTCTAGTACATAGATCGTTCCCATCATTGATCTAGTACATAACTTTTATAATCGCATACTGGCACATCATCGTGAACAACTTTGACGGAAGTGGCTTTTATGTTCTGTCAGTGGTGAAGATTTATGTGTCAATGACGAAAGCATATCACACGTTAATATCCGTTACCATCAAATTCTAAACATATAGATTCATGGCGTAGGTTTACAAGTGTTTGAAAGGGCGTGTCCTCTGCCTTAAACTGGGGGTATTCCCTGTAAGACACTTCAATTCACTTCCTCCCAACTACGAGTCTTGTGTAATAACCACCAAGACGTATGTTTCACTTAAAAAGATATAGATTAAGGTCACTTTCCACGCATTATGAAATAGTGATCGTTACTTTTCTTCAGATCTAGTGCAACCTCCCGGTAGTAATCGGATTTTTTTTTTTTTTTTTTGCCACATCCACAAATGTTCTTGTATTTCGTACTGTTGGCATGAACGAATACGAAAGGAATTAATACAGAGAACCACCTGGGATTCTCAACACTATAACGCAATACCAAGGGCGAAGGTCCAGTTTAAATAATGGAGGCTGTTACTGCACAGCCGCTGCAAAGTGTGAGGAAACGGCCGAGTTGTGGCGCCCTGGAAATATACCAAGTTCAGAGTCGGCGGCCGCCGCTTGGGCCGCTGGGCAAGCCGCGTCTCGTTAGCAACCGCGTGATGCCGTACAGCGGTTCAAATGCTTCAAATGGCTCTGAGCACTACGGGACTTAACATCTGAGGTCATCAGTCCCCTAGAACTTTGAACTACTTAAACCTAACTAACCTAAGGATATCACACACATCCATGCCCGAGGCAGGATTCCAACCTGCGACCGTAGCGGTCGCGCGGTTCCAGACTGAAGCGCCTAGAACCGCTCGGTCACACCGCCCGGCGCCGCACAACGGCCGGACTACGTGGTCCATTGGCCGCGTGGCTGGGAATTCCACGGTGACGCCGTGTCGGTGAAGGAGACACGCAAGGAGTGCAAAAGACGGCAGACTTGTGAAACCATCATGGCAGACATTTCACAGTTCGTATAGAAATTAACAGTAGCCAGAGGAATCATGGCACCTCCTAAAGAAACATATACATTACTATTATTTGCACGACGATTCTGATGGTGTAATCAGATTTTCAATATCTTTATTAGTTTAAAGTTTGGTATCTGACCATAAATTATACAAGTAACTCCCAAATCTAAACGGTTCATCCAGTTTCGTCGATCTACGCGTCTTTAGAAAGCTATTAGTGTAAACCTAAATTGGTATGAATTACAGGCATGTAACGTGAATAGTACATGAGTTATTGGAGGTCAAAATGGCCAATTACTATCGATCGCGTCAGGCCATAAGTACTCGACAGTTACACGAAAAAACGGTAGCAGCATGCTTATAAATATATTTATTTATCTATGCCTTTGTTTATATCCGATATATACTATTCATGAAGAAATTGGTTAATTTTTTACTGTGTTTCAGAAAGCACAGAGACATTAGGCTACTGGCCTACCTTTTGTTCTATTCCTTTGATACATTTTTATTTAAATTGTTTATGTGTCTAATGGCTCAAATGGCTCTGAGCACTATGGGTCTCAACTTCTGAGGTCATCAGTCCCGTAGAACTTAGAACTAGTTAAACCTAACTAACCTAAAGACATTACACACATCTATGCCCGAGGCAGGATTCGAACCTGCGACCGTAGTGGTCGCGCGGTTCCAGACCGCAGCGCCTAGAACCGCCCGGCCACTTCGGCCGGCTTATGTAGCTAATAATGTGTGTTAGAGCGTGTTTATGGTCCAGCCGTAGGAATATTTATTTAATTTAACGTTATTTAAATGTGAATCCAGTATTTAGAATGTGCTTCATTATGTTTGTGAATGTGCGTTCGCTTGAAGATATAGCGGGAGCGCTCTAGCCAATCACGGCTGTCGTGAATGGGGAGACTGGATGGAAGTGGGATGATGATGATGATGATGATGTTTGGTTTGTGGCGCGCTCAACTGCGCGGTTATCAGCGCCCGTACAAAGTGCCCTTCCTTTGCTCAATCCAATCTCGCTACTTCCATGAATGATGATGAAATAATGAGGACAACACAAACACCCAGTCATCTCGAGGCAGTTGAAAATCCCTGACGCCGCCGCGAATCGAACCCGGGACCCCGTTCTCGGGAAGCGCGAACGCGACCGCGAGACCACGAGCTGCGGTCGGAAGTGTGAGGAGAGGATCGTTTCGAGAGAGGACACGGGGGCAGTTTGGAAGTACGGCAGTTCTGGTAGTACGGCAGAGGACACGGAAAGGGCTGGACGCGACGGCGCGACGGACGCACGGTCGCGAGAGAGACTTGGAGAGAGTGGAGCGGTTTGCGCGCGGTCGCGGCAGATAGAAATACTTTGAGTGCCGACGTGTGCACTTGTGAGATTTCTGTGGTTTCTACAGTGAGGACGTAGTGTGCGTTTAGAAGTGAATATCTAGTGAGCTGTGATGTTGACCATAACTAATTACGTTCTGTAAAACTCGATTGTTTCCCTGTTATTCAACTCATATATATTTATTTAATTGCTGGACCATCCACACCAATAAGTGTTTTGCAGAAATACACTGCATTATCAACAGTACTTCTACTCTCGTACTCATCATTTAAAGTCGTTAAGATAGTACCTGCAGATTTTAGTTAATTGCAATCTTTCATTTATAAATTTATATGTTAAATTCATAATTCGCAATTGCCGAGTGATAGAAACCTTCGACCATTCGATTCATGTGTGTATTCTTATCGTACACTGTAGACTCAGCAGTATTTGGCCTGTAATGCAGCAACTGCGTATCCCAGCCCCTAGACAACGAAACCAGCCAAAATTTATATTATTTCAGTGTTGAGTCAGATGATGAGTAGTTATCTGAAAGCCCGCAAAATGGACCATGGAATGATTCCACTCAAAAGTAATCCCACACGCTATAAGACATTTATCCCACTGGGGGACGAGACGATCAGTTCCTCTTTCATAGAATGTGGTTTGGTCCTGTCCACAACCGCACCCACTCTTGCACTTCCCCGTCTAACTGAAACCAATGCCCACGCACGTCGTTCTTCAGGTCACCAAAGATGTGAAACTCACACAGGGCAAGATCCGGACTGCGCGGAGACTGCCTCAGTATTTTCCAACCAAATCGCTGGTGTGTCCTTCGTACTAATGGCAGGGGGGAGCGGTCGTTAAAATACAGCAGGATGATCCGTACGGTAGCATTTCGACACCCTGAGAGCGAACAGCAAAGCCAGCAGTGGAAACATCCCACATCTCCCTCGCCAAAGAAGCCAAAATCTAATTATACAAGGTAGGCCTTCACGGCCGGCATCTTGTTCTGTTAAAAGTTCCGGTCAGAGAGGGCTGCTTCCTGACGCTTCGTCTCTAACTGCGGGAGATTTCTTCAGAGGTAAAACTACTACTGCCACTAAAGCTTGATGGTCTCTGACATTTACGGAGCGCGTAGAGGGCACCACCGTACATCACCTGACACCGACTGTGTTCTATCTGAGTGAGCGATGTGGCGCAATGGTCAACTCACTGGACTCGCATTTGGGAGGACGACGGTTCAAACCCACGTCCGGCTATCCAGATTTCGGTATTCCGAAGTTTCCGTAAATAGCTCCAGGCAAATGGAGGTGGTTCCTCTGGAAGGGCACAACTGACATCGTTTTCTATCTTTCTTTCCTTGCCACAATCCGAGGTTGTGCTCCAATACCTTCAACGCCGACAGGATGTCAAACCTAAACTTCCTTTGCCTAATGACGTCATTATTCTCGATTAAAAACGGTCGACTGTCGTTCCGTTGGCGCAAAATCTAACCTCAGAGGTTCTTCTCTTCTACACTACTGGTCATTAAAATTGCTACACCAAGAAGAAATGCAGATGTACAGGTACAGGTGCCCATGCAGCTTCAACACGATACCACAGTTCATCAAGAGTAGTGACTGGCGTATTGTGACAAGCCAGTTGCTCGGCCACCATTGACCAGACGTTTTCAATTGGGGAGATATCTGGAGAATGTACTGGCCAGGGCAGCAGTCGAACATTTTCTGTATCCAGAAAGGCCCGTACAGGACCTGCAACATGCAGTCGTGCGCTATCCTGCAGAAATGTGGGATTTTGCAGGGATCGAATGAAGGGTAGAGCCACGGGTCGTAACACATCTGAAATGTAACGTCCACTGGTCAAAGTGCCGTCAATGCGAACAAGAGGTGACAGAGACGTGTAGCAAATGGCACCCCATACCATCCCGCCGGGTGATACGCCAGTATGGCGATGACGAATACACGCTTCCAATGTGCGTTCACCGCGATGTCGCCAAACACGGATGCGACCATCATGATGCTGTAAACAGAACCTGGATTCATCCGAAAAAATTACGTTTTGCCATTCGTGCACCCAGGTTCGTCGTTGAGTACACCATCGCAGGCGCTCCTGTGTGTGATGCAGCGTCAAGAGTAACCGCAACCACGGTCTCCGAGCTGATAGTCCATGCTGCTGCAAACGTCGAACTGTTCGTGCAGATGGTTGTTGTCTTGCAAACGTCCGCATCTGTTGACTCAGGGATCGAGACGTGGCTGCACGATCCGTTACAGCCATGCGGATAAGATGCCTGTCATCTCGACTGCTAGTGATACGAGGCCATTGGGATCCAGCACGGCGTTCCGTATTATCCTCCTGAACTCACCGATTCCATATTCTGCTAACAGTCATTGGATATCTACCAACGCGAGCAGCAATGTGGCGATACGATAAACCGCAATCGCGATAGGCTACAATCCGACTTTTATCAAAGTCGGAAACGCGACTGTACGCACTTCTCCTCCTTACACGAGGCATCACAACAACGTTTCACCAGGCAGCGCCGGTCAACTGCTGTTTGTGTATGAGAAATGGGTTGGAAACGTCCCTCATATCAGCTCGTTGTAGGTGTCACCACCGACGTCAGCCTTGTGTGAATGCTCTGAAAATATCATTTGCATATTACAGCATCTTCTTTCTGTCGGTCAAATTTCGCGTCTGTAGCACGTCATCTTCGTGGTGTAGCAATTTTAATGGCCAGTAGTGTAGGTTTTCCGTAATTTCCGTAAATAACTTCAGGCAAATGGCGGGGTGTTTCCTCTGGAAGGGCACAGCCGATTTCGTTTTCTATCTTTCTTTCCTTGCCACAATCCGAGCTTGTGCTCCAATACCTTCAACGCCGACAGGATGTCAAACCCAAACTTTCTTTGTCTAATGACGTCAGTATTCTCGATTAAAAACGGTCGACTGTCGTTCTGTTGGCGAAGAGTCTAACCCTGACGATCTTCTCTTCTGTTTGGTTATTATGGTGTTGATGAGTCTCTATTCGTTCTCTGTATATGGTTGCACGATAGTGCGATGTCGGAAAACATGTTCTGCTACGGCCGATTTTTCGGTGTGTCCCACCCGCATAGCCAAACACAAAAGGGACTGTCGCCTCGGACCACGGCCTCGTGTCCCGAATATTATAACTAAAGCAATCCAAAGCTGTCCCGGCAAGGTCAAATCAGCATGTGGATAGAAACAGCATATCCAGACACTCTGGGATGATAACGGAATTCAAACAGAGGATGACACGCGTAAAGCTGAAATACTAAACACCTTTTTCCAAAGCTGTTTCACAGAGGAAGACCGCACTGCAGTTCCTTCTCTAAATCCTCGCACGAACGAAAAAATGGCTGACATCGAAATAAGTGTCCAAGGAATAGAAAAGCAACTGAAATCACTCAACAGAGGAAAGTCCACTGGACCTGACGGGACACCAATTCGATTCTACACAGAGTACTCGAAGGAACTTGCCCCCCTTCTAACAGCCGTGTACCGCAAGTCTCTAGAGAAACGGAAGGTTCCAAATGATTGGAAAAGAGCACAGGTAGTCCCAGTTTTCAAGAAGGGTCGTCGAACAGATGCGCGAAACTATAGGCCAATATCTCCGACATCGATCTGTTGTAGAATTTTAGAACATGTTTTATGCTCGCGTATCATGTCATTTCTGGAAACCCAGAATCTAGTCTGTAGGAATCAACATGGATTCCGGAAACAGCGATCGTGTGAGACCCGACTCGCTTTATTTGTTCATGAGACCCAGAAGATAATAGATACAGGCTCCCAGGTATATGCCATTTTCCTTGACTTCCGGAAGGCGTTCGATACAGTTCCGCACTGTCGCCTGATAAACAAAGTAAGAGCCTATGGAATATCAGACCAGCAGTGTGGGTGGATTGAACAGTTTTTAGCAAACAGAACACAGCATGTTGTTCTCAATGGAGCGACATCTACAGACGTTAAAGTAACCTCTGGCTTGCCACAGGGGAGTGTCACTGGACCATTGCTTCTCACAAAATATATAAATGACCTAGTAGATAGTGTCAGAAGTTCCATGCGGCTTTTCCCGGATGATGCTGTAGTATACAGAGAAGTTGCAGCATTAGAAAATTGTAGAGAAATGCAGGAAGATCTACAGCGGATAGGCTCTTGGTGCAGGGAGTGGCAACTGACCCTTAACATAGACAAATGTAATGTATTGCGAATACATTGTATGATGATAAGATAGCGGAACAAACGCTGGTAACAGTTACTTCTGTAAAATATCTGGGAGTATGCGTACGGAACGATTTGAAGTGGAATGATCATATAAAATTAATTGTTGGTAAGGCGAGTGCTAGGTTGAGATTCATTGGGAGAGTCCTTAGAAAATGTAGTCCATCAACAAAGGAGGTGGCTTACAAATCACTCGTTCGACCTATACTTGAGTATTGCTCATCAGTGTGGGATCCGAACCAGGTCGGGTTGACAGAGGAGGTAGAGAAGGTCCAAAGAAGAGCGGCATGTTTCGTCACAGGGTTATTTGGTAAGCGTGATAGCGTTACGGAGATGTTTAGCATACTCAAGTGGCAGACTCTGCAAGAGAGGCGCTCTGCATCGCGGTGTAGCTTGCTGTCCAGGTTTCGAGAGGGTCCGTTTGTGGATGAGGTATCGAATATATTACTTCGCCCTACTTATACCTCCCGAGGAGATCACGAATGTAAAATTAGAGAGATTCGAGCGCGCACGGAGTCTTTCCGGCAGTCGTTCTTCCCGCGAACCATACTCAACTGGAAGTGGAAAGGGAGGTAATGACAGTGGCACGTAAAGTGCCCTCCGCTACACACCGTTGGTTGGCTTGCGGAGTATAAATGTAGATGTAGAAGGTCATTGTGACCTCCTTCGACCACAACGGTCCTCCGGTCACCGTTTTCCTCGAGTGTGGAGCCACAAACAATGCACAGCGCTTTGAAGACACCTTGCAGGAACTGCGACGCGCCATATAGTCAGAACACCCAGGAAAGGTGCCTGATGAAATTATTACGTTGCACGGTAGCAGACGAACTCACACTGGTAATCGGACAAAGGCTACTCTTCAGCGGTTTGGTTGAGAAACACTGCTACAGTCTCTCTACAGCCCGGATCTCCCACCGTGTAATTTTCACACCCTTGGCGACCTGAAGAAATAATTGTGTGGACGTCGGTTTCCGTCGTACGAGGAAGGCAAGAACAGATGCGATTGTGATCCACCACATGCCAACGGCATTCTACGACACATGAATTGATCATCACGTACCCCAATGGGATAAATGCCGCGAAGCTAGGGCACTGCGTAACGGATTGCGCAGCCCCTGCCGCCGGAGGTTCGAGTCCCCGCTCGGACATGGGGGTGTGTGTGTTGTTCTTAGCATAAGTTAATTTAAGTAGTGTGTAAATCTAGGTACCGGTGTTCTCAGCAGTTTGGCCCCTTGGGAATTTACACACATTTGAAGACTTTTTTGGACAAATGTCTTAACGGGTGTGGTGATTAGTGGAATCATTCCGTGATCACGTTGTGGCAGGGGTTCAGTTTTCATCTCACTGCTTCTTACATACAGGGCTATTACAAATGATTGAAACGATTTCATAAATTCACTGTAGCTCCATTCATTGACATATGGTCACGACACACTACAGATACGTAGAAAAACTCATAAAGTTTTGTTCAGCTGAAACCTCACATCAGGTTTCTGCCGCCAGAGCGCTCGACAGCGCAGTGAGACAAAATGGCGACAGGAGCCGAGAAAGCGTATGTCGTGCTTGAAATGTACTCACATCAGTCAGTCATAACAGTGCAACGACACTTCAGGACGAAGTTCAATAAAGATCCACCAACTGCTAACTCCATTCGGCGATGGTAGGCGCAGTTTAAAGCTTCTGGATGCCTCTGTAAGGGGAAATCAACGGGTCGGCCTGCAGTGAGTGAAGAAACGGTTGAACGCGTGCGGGCAAGTTTCACGCGTAGCCCGCGGAAGTCGACGAATAAAGCAAGCAGGGAGCTAAACGTACCACAGGCGACGGTTTGGAAAATCTTACGGAAAAGGCTAAAGCAGAAGCCTTACCGTTTACAATTGCTACAAGCCCTAACACCCGATGACAAACACTTTGAATTTTCGGCGCGGTTGCAACAGCTCATGGAAGAGGATGCGTTCAGTGCGAAACTTGTTTTCAGTGATGAAGCAACATTTTTTCTTAATGGTGAAGTGAACAGACACACTGTGCGAATCTGGGCGGTAGAGAATCCTCACGCATTCGCGCAGCAAATTCGCAATTCACCAAAAGTTAACGTGTTTTGTGCAATCTCACGGTTTAAAGTTTACGGCCCCTTTTTCTTCTGCGAAAAAAAACGTTTCAGGACACGTGTATCTGGACATGCTGGAAAATTGGCTCATGCCACAACTGGAGACCGACAGCGCCGACTTCATCATTCAACAGCATGGTGCTCCACCGCACTTTCCATCATGATGTTCGGCATTTCTTAAACAGGAGATTGGAAAACCGATGGATCGGTCGTGGTGGAGATCATGATCAGCAATTCATGTCATGGCATCCACGCTCTCCCGATTTAACCCCATGCGATTTCTTTCTGTGGAGTTATGTGAAAGATTCAGTGTTTAAACCTCCTCTGCCAAGAAACGTGCCACAACTGGGAGCTCGCATCAACGATGCTTTCGAACTCATTGTTGTGGACATGCTGCGCCGAGTGTGGGAGGAACTTGATTATCGGCTTGATGTCTGCCGAATCACTAAAGGGGCACATATCGAACATTTGTGAATGCCTAAAAAAAGTTTTTGAGTTTTTGTATGTGTGTGCAAAGCATTGTGAAAATATATAAAATAATAAAGTTATTGTAGAGCTGTGAAATCGCTTCAATCATTTGTAATAACCCTGTATTGAGGCTCAAATAGTGGATTTCCTGCGGACACTGGAGGCTGGACACTGGAAGCAGAGATGACAGAATATTTCTCACATTCGATCTGCTTCGCCATCACGCCACGTTCTGCGTTAATCAGTGTCAAATCGCGAGGCCAGCAGCCAGTAATATCGCACCTAGTGGCCTGCAGAGCCGCGCAGCCTTTCACTCGTTGAGCGAACGAGACTTGCGCGCGATTGTCCAGGCTTTTATGCGGAAACACGCAACCATTTCCTTTCTCTTGCTGATTTGCCTCTCACTGCCTTCAAGGAAGCGTTTGAAAGTAAACAAAGAACAGAGCGGCGAGGGCGGAATGTCTAGACAATAGACTGTGAATTCAAAGTAGCAACGCCTTGTGGTTAGCGTAGTTACAGGGCCGTAGAGGAGTTACGCAATCTGAAGAGAAAAATAAGACGGAATAGAAAGAGTATGCGGGGGGATTTAAAGTGGGAAGACCAAATAAAATTACCTACAGATAAGGCAGATTCCAGGGATTCACTGGAAGAATTCTCATTAAGTGTAGTCCACCCACAAAGCAGATAGCTTACGGATACATCGTGCGACCAGTACGTGAATATTGCTCGCCAGTCTGGGATCCGTACCGGATAGTATTGGTGGAGAAACTCCAAACAAGAGCATCGCTTTCCGTTACAGATTCGTCTACTAAGCACGAACTCCAGTGGCACACAATGGAAAAGCGGCAATCTACCTCACAATGTAGGTTACTATTAAAATTAGGAGCGCGTACGTTCGTTCAGAAGTCAATCAATGTCTCACTACCCCCTACTTATAACTCCTGAAACGACCATGCACGTAAAATTGGAGAAATTATTTCGCGTTTTTTGCCCTTCTTACACTCGAATATGTAATGCACGATTTATCGAGTAGCTACTGCACTACATATTATAAGTGAATGGAAACAGGGCGAAAGAGCGATTATGCGTGAGATTTCAGGAGGCTAACTAAATGGAATTGCATATCTATTACTAAAATATACGAAGTCATATTTGCTGCTAGACAAATATAGTGCATGTTAAACCTGAAAACAAATCTACAGTTTTCCTCACAGTCATTTTCGTGAACTATAAAACGCAATTTTTATCTAGCAGCTAAAGAAACTCACAATATTGCTGTGAGCAGTTCATTTGTGGTAACGGTTAAACTGGCTAACACTGCCGTCTCTTATAATTAAATTCTCCCCGAGATATTTTAAGTCTCATGATGCAAGCTGAAGAAATTAATTAGAGCTTGTGCTACGGTTGGGACTCGAAGGCGCGTTTTCAAGCTTACTTGGCAGAAACGCCGACTATTACACCAACGCAGCATTATAGTCAACAGTTCTGCACGAACCACGCAAGTCGAATACTCTCCTCCACATAAACTTCAGTTGATATCTTCAACTTATTTTCCCCCAAAGCAGTCGCTATTGCTAGGGCTCTCCGGCATTGGAATGGCTCCCCAGCGTTGGACGTAATGGGGATATCCTGTACCATAGGTGATTGTATAGATCTTATAATTAAATTTTCACCATTCCATCATTATCACTGCTGACTCTTATCAACCGTGCATTCTGTTCAATTATTTTTTACGATTTTTTTCATTAAGTCCCAATTCGTACTATTAAAAATGATTGTCGAGTTTAATGGTTTCCTTGAGTCATAACCATTGTCCACCGACGACAAATTATTTGCCGTTTCTACTAGGAAGAACCGAACTTTTTCAGTTCTTAACTTTTGTTGACTTACCTGTCTTCTGTTCCCCATCAAACGTCTTTCCACTAGTTAACTCCTGTGTTTCTGGTCTAAATTTACATCAGATTTTTGCTTATATTGTCATGTGTTTTATTAACACATACACAGCTTTATAATGACGGATCAACTCGATAACAGCAATTGTTTTCTCTTTTCAGGTAGGTCAGCTGAGTAGTTCTCCAACGCCGAACGCTAACATAAGGCTGCCAGAGAGTGTAAGGTACTGTATAAAGTGTTAACATCTTGCTTGCACAGTAGCTTTCCCACTGTTCCTGGTCTTGTTGAACAGACATGACGAAGATCTCGAGTTTCTCTATTTTCGTCGAGAAGAGTTGGTACTGTGTGAAATAAGGATAGAGACAAACAAGCAGGGTTTCTTAGAGAAAACGTCAGGGTAACATAGACCCAAAAACGACTAGTAAAGAAAATAAGACACATCCCGATGCAGGTATAGTTAAGAAGCTATCGGAAGAAACGTGATCATAATGGGTAGTAGTAGGTGGAAGAGGACGCCGATGTAGTGGCTCTAAAGAGATAAGTATAAAAGTAGAAAGCTCTGAGAAAATATTTGGTCAGAAATATTGATCAGGTAGGGTAAAGACTGCGAACCAGATATGCAGAAGAGCAGGAATGGTAGAGGAGATCTTTGCATGTGAAATTTTTCAGTAATCTAAATTAGAGAGGATAGCACATTTGTAGAGTGGTTTTTACCACATTGTCATCACTTTCAAGATAGCGCCTTATATGAAAAACTGGCATATGTTGTTTTTGATGACTGCTTTAATGAATTAAATAATAAAGTTCAGTCTTAGTTATGTCTTCTCTCATTTTCAAGCGCAGCGGGAGATCAAACTAGTATTACAGTTTATCAGTAGTATTAGATGTATGTCTGGTTATGCATTGTTCTGCTTCTCTTTATCTGCAGTCACTTTTTTAAACTCTTTAGGGTTTGAATGAGATTTTCACTCTGCAGCGGAGTGTGCTCTGATATGAGACTTACTGGCAGATGAAAACTGTGTGCCGGACCGAGACTCGAACTTGGTACCTTGGCCTTTTGCAGGCAAGTGCTCTACCATCTGAGCTACCCAAGCACAACTCACGCCCCGTGGTCACAGTTTTACTTCTGCCAGTACCTCGTCTCCTACCTTCCAAATTTCACAGAGCCTCTCCTGCGAACCAGCAGAACTAGCACTCCTGAAAGAAAGGATATTGCAGAGACATGGCTTAGCCACAGTCTGGGGGATATTTCCAGAATGAGATTTTCACTCTGCAGCGGAGTGTGTGCTGATATTAGAGTCTCTGCCAGGAAGTTTTTTGAGGGCCTCTACCTTTTACTTCGTGGAGAATGTCATCCACAAACATCATAATTAACCTAAACAAACATTGTGTAGCGTAAGCGTGAAATTACGCGTGATTCCATAAGAACACAGATGATTGCAAGGAAGGAGAAGCGAAGCAACACACAAGCAGACAGCACGTCTAATACTTACATATATTTTCTCAGTACGAGTGCACTATAGGATACGTACTTTGGTCTTTCAAAGGAACTATTACGACATTAGCATTAAACTAGCACTATGTTCTGTAAGTCTGTCAACACCTTTCTGACCAGTTAGCTTCTTCTGTGATTTCGGAAAACATTTATCGTTTCCAGGATTCTTTACTGATAAGAATAATAGTCATTGTCAATAATAAAGCGATGAAGAGTGAGAAAAGGCAAATAGCGTGTAACTAAACATTAATTTTGGGATGACACAGAGATAAAAGAATTCAGCTCTGCAGCAAACAAGACTATGCAAGGTTGCCGAAGTGGTGTGGCACAGGTAAAGAGGGATTTTTTGGGCGAAAGAGCTGTTCTGGTATTCAGTACCGGAATTGAGGAAGAAGTTTCTGATCTACTGATCTACTTGTTTGGATCACTGTGTGTATACCAAACGTGGACCATATAACAACAGGATATATTTAAAATGTGGTGGTACAGAAACTTATTAAAAAGTAATCTGACAGAAGAAGTGAAAAGTGAAGTGCTACTTCAAAGACTTTACAAGAAGGAGGTCAATTTAATGGGGCATGTTCAAGGAAACAAGGAATAGATGATTTATAAGTGAGAGTAATGCAGGAATTAAAAGATTGTGCTAATTCAAAGACAGCCTAAAGGAGGAAACAATGGCAGGAAGTGGAGAACGATGCAAAATCATGAAAAAGAACTGAAATATGGGAAAAAGTAAAAACGGAAAAAACTAATCCGGGACTTACGGGAAAAGTGCAGAGAGTATTTCCTGTGTAATTTATTACGGCAGACGCTTGAGAGAGAGAGAGAGAGAGAGAGAGAGAGAGAGAGCGCTAAAAATTCACGAGTTCTTTTGCTGGAGACTAGGTTGAGGCAGATCTCTCGCGGTTCCAGAGAACATCCTAAGAGGCAGGTGTGCCAGAGAAGAGTGGATGCTGTCCAGCGACGGCAAACGAAGAACGATTTCTCGCCGCCGGACATGGCCGGTGAGACTCGTACGTGCAGGAATGTTGTCTCACAGGCCGCGGTGACGGCAGCGCTCGCAAATTTCATAGCCGGCCGTCGTCGCTACGGTGAGCTGAAGAGCGTGTTTTCACCAGGTCGTTAACCGAACTTGCAGAGCAGAAGACCCTCCGCGACGAAACGGTAACTGTCGTTCGAAACTGATCCTGAAACACCACTCCTACTCGTAGGAACGCTGAGACATTTCTTAACTATTTCTGCCTTTCAGGAACTATATACCGCTACTAGAGGCACAGCGACATCGTACAGTTGTTAAGAATTTGAATTTTCGTCTAGGATACCAGTGAGTACCACTCTCAGTAATGTGCTTCGTGACCAACGAGGGATTCATGTAGCAACAGTTTCGAAAAGGAGCTCGTCCTTCACTTCTTCCAACTGCTTGGTGTGTGAAATGTTTAACTTGTGTGCTCGCCGGGGAATGTTGACCCCGCCGTCATCAGCAACATCATCATCATAATCACCACCATCAGCTCCACCAACACAACAACCGCCGCCGCCGCCATCCCGGTAAACGTTAACACCTGCATCATTACGCCTGTAGACCTGCTGCGAACTTCAAGTTTTGTTACAAAGCATGAGCGAAATGTGTACGAACAGGAGACTGGCGACACATTCCACCAAAATTATCGGGGAGATTTGTATCCACGTATGGCGAAAAGTGGATAGACGGACTAAAGTAAGCAAAACATTTTGTAGATGATAGTTCAAATGGTTCTGAGCACTATGGGACTTAACTGCTGAGGTCAGCAGTCCCCTAGAACTTAGAACTACTTAAGCCTAACTAACCTAAGGACAGTACACACATCCGTGCCCGGGGCAGGATTCGAACCTGCGACCGTAGCGATCGCGTGGCTCCAGACTGTAGCGCCTAGAACCGCTCGGCCACTCTAGCCGGCTTTGTAGATGACATTGCAGAAAGTAGTTACGCAAAAATGAAAAGACTGGCGCTTTTTCTCACAAAAAGCAAGAGATCCGGATTGGAGTCCCTCTCTGGCACACAGATTAAAAATCCACGAAGTTTCAAAATTCTTCTTCTTCGCAGTTATTCCCCATATAATAAATTTGTTTACCAGCAATTTTGAGATTTTGCTATAAACTGGTTGTCCATTACGTTTATAGCTTTCTCAATGCCCGCATCTCGTGGTCGTGCGGTAGCGTTCTCGCTTCCCACGCCCGGGTTCCCGGGTTCGATTCCCGGCGGGGTCAGGGATTTTCTCTGCCTCGTGATGGCTGGGTGTTGTGTGCTGTCCTTAGGTTAGTTAGGTTTAAGTGGTTCTAAGTTCTAGGGGACTGATGACCGTAGCAGTTAAGTCCCATAGTGCTCAGAGCCATTTGAACCATTTGAACCAAGCTTTCTCAATTCACCCTGACAGTCCGTGCTGGAAATACACAATGTGATCAAAAATATCCGGACACCTGGCTGAAAATGACTTTTAAGTTCTTGGCGCCCTCCCTTAGCCTTGATGACATCTTCCACTCTCGCAGGCATACGATCAGTCAGGAGCTGGAAGGTCTCTTGCGGAATGTCAGCCCATGCTTCACGGAGTGCTGCACTGAGGAGATGTATCGATGTCGGTCGGTGAGGCCTGGAACGAAATCGGCGTTCCAAAACATCTCAAAGGCGTTCTATTGGATTCAGGCCAGGACCCTGTACAGACCAGTCCATTACAGGGATGTTATTGTCGTGTAATCACTCCGCCACAGGCCGTGTATTATGATCATGTTGAAAGATGCAATCGCCATCCCCGAATTGCTCTTCAACAGTGGGAAGCAGGAACGTGCAGTGGATGTAGGCCTGTGCTGTGATAGTGTCACACAAAACAACTAGAGGCCCAAGCCCCCTCCATGAAAAACACGACCACACCATAACACCATCGCCTCCGAATTTTACTGTTGGCAGATAACTTTCACCGGGCATTCGCCATAACCACATCCTGCCATCGGATGGCCACATTGTGTAAAGTGATTCGTCACTCCACACAACGTTTTTCCACAGTTCAATGGCCCAATGTTTACGCTCCTTACACCAAGCGAGGCGTCGTTTGGCATTTACCGGCGTGATGTGTGGCTTATGAACAGCCTCTCGACCATGAAATCCAAATTCTCTCATCTCCCGCCTAAGTACTTGCAGTGGATTCCGATTCAGTTTGGAATTCCTGTGTGATGGTCTGGATAGACGTCTGCCTATTACACATTACGACCGTCTTCAACTGTCGGCGATCTGTCAGTCAACAGACGAGGTCGGCCTGTACGCTTTTGTGCTGTACGTGTCCCTTCACGTTTCCGCTTCACTATCACATCGGAAACGTGGACCTAGGGATGTTTAGGAGTGTGGAAATTTCGCGTACAGACGTATGACACAAGTGACACATAATCACTTGACCACGTTCGAAGTCCTTGAGTTCCGCGGAGTGCCCATGTCTAATGACTACTGAGGTCGCTGAAATGGAGTATCTGCAGTAGGTGTCCGCACAATGCACCTAATGTGAAAAACGTATGTTTTTGGGGGTGTCCGGATACTTTTGATGACATGGTGTACCTTATACTTCTTCTATTACAGCCATTTCAGACTGTTCTCCTTGTACATCAATTCCTCTCAGCAAACGTTTCTTTCATATCTTTCATTGCTTCTTCAACATGTGAATTACGTAGCTGAGATGTTAAGCTGCGGCCTCGGACCTTTATCAAAGGGAGTTGAGCCGTGGCTGGCTCATGCTATGCGCCGGATTAAACCTTCATTGCGATTCTGTGTTTAGTCTCCCGCGGTTACCGCGATTATGCTCTTACGCTCTCCTTCCGCGGGTGGCAGCAGCGGTGTGAATCGATATTCGCACCTTGGACTATCTTTGACCTGGCGCTTATACTTTCCTGCTGGCCGGTGTGCTAGGAGTCGGTGGGTTGGCGTGGAGCAGCGAGGAATTCGCGGCGGGGCGTAGTTTGGCCGGAGCCCGCTGGCGGTCTATACGCGGTATCGGAGTGTGTGTCGTTGTTCCCATTGCTACGAGGTCCGTGGCTCCCCGACCCTGGACACAAAAGTTGAGTTTTCATTTAACCTACCAGCAAAAAAATGTTCAAATGTGTGTGAAATCTTATGGGTCTTAACTGCTAAGGTCAACAGTCCCTAAGCTTACACACTACTTAACGTAAATTATCCTAAGGACAAACACGCAGACCCACGCCCGAGGGAGGACTCGAACCTCCGCCGGAACCAACCTACCAGCAAGTCAAGACTGTTCACAATGTGTCGTTTGGAGTCGGCTGTTGGGATATTCCCGCGAGGAACAACGTGGTTTTCAAGTTGGTAAATTCTAGAAACCCTCCGGTGGAATTTCACTGTATCTCGTTATTTGAATTGAAGTGCACCAGCGGAATCTTCTGCCTTGTGGCCGTTAACGTTCCGGTTACCTGCCCTTTGTGCTGACGTTAATTTCAGGCAGTGTAGTTTCCTCATCGTGTTGCTGTCCAGCACGGTGTGTAGTTTAACAGCTCCGTGTATGATCGGTTGTGCCCTGGTCGGGGGAAGTGGAAGTTATCTTGTCGGTGAGTCCGCTGGCTGTCGGTCGGTTGGGTTGTCATCGGATCGTGAATGGTTGGCCCGACTGCCTGTCTCACCCAAGCGAGCTTTAGTGTTTGAATTACGGGCCGACCCACGAACATCTGGGCGCCCTTGTGTGGGCTGCCTAATTTTTTTAAAATTTGTTCTTGTTGATGGAACTTCTATGGCTTCTAGCAGGTTTTGTGTTTTAAATTAGAGTTGTTTAACTCATAAGGCCTTCTGCCTAGTTTAAAGTCCTGTTTCACGTAAGCCCCTTGGTTTTTTTAAAAATTGAGTTTTTAAGTCTTCAGCCTTCAGCCGATTTGAATTTAACTTGTGTACTTCAGCCTATTGAATTTTTAAGTTTTCGGCCTACAGCCGGTTTGAGTTTCAGTTGTTGGTTTTTAATGCTTTCAGCCTAAATTAAAAGAACTGTTTCACGTAAGAACTTCCGTTTTTTTTAAAAAAAATTAATGGTTTGGAGTTTTAAGTGTTCGGCATTCAGCCGATTTGAATTTAAGTTGTTTTCTTTATTCTAACCAAAGAACTGTTTTTAAGATAAGGCTTGACTTTTAAATTTCTGATTATGCTTGCGTTTTAAGTTATTGGCCTTTAGCCGTTTTTTAAGCAAGTAATTATGTCCCATGGATTAAAGTTGTGTGTTTGAAAAAAATTTTGGGTTCTTGAAATGTTTGATCAAATAATGAAGTTGTATGTTCGAGTGCAACTGACAGCCCCTTATTTTGTCCCCTTTCCACAATTTATTCTATCTGTCCTGTCCTGCGGGTTAAGAAGAACGTTTCAGGAGTTTATAATTTTTAAATTTTCGTCCTAATTGCCCACCCCTGTGCATTCTAGTCGTAGAAATAATTCGCCTGGTTCTTTATTCCTCTCCTCGACAAACTTCAAGTTTCTTTACTCTGTTTAACATTGCCACAATTATTGTCAGCAGAAACAAATGCCGCGAAGATCCTCCGATTTCACTAAATTTTTCTACCCTTTATAGCTAAGCACTCAATAGGTCGGACTGCTGCGATGTTCTGTGGAGATTTCTTGTTTTGGTGTTTTTTTATGATGGTGCACACATGTTGTGAGAATAACTCTCGAGTACTTTATGGAGCGGATCCGATTGGTAAAATTTGACGTTAACAGTCGAGAGAACGCTATGTTAATTACGTAACGAAGTCTAATCCGTCCCTAGGGACCACATCATCAAAGGGACGTAAAAGCCTAACTTTCCTTCCTGACGTCGAGTGAAGCCGTTGACAGAGTGTAAGACATGGACGACTAGCATTCTCTTTCACTCTTGGCCTGATCACAGAGAATAATCAGCGAAATGGCTCTAGGAGACTTTCACCATGCGAATGTGAATGAAACTCCAACTGGTGTAACTTCGTTAAGGATCCTTAACGATCTACTCGTACGGCATATTTGCTATAGCCGGACGGAGTTTCCGAGCGGTTCTAGGCGCTACAGTCTGGAACCGCGCGACCGCAACGGTCGCAGGTTCGAATCCTGCCTCTGAAATGGATGTATGTGATGTCCTTAGTTTGGTTAGGTTTAAGTAGTTGTAAGTTCTAGGGGACTGATGACCTCAGAAGTTAAGTCCCATAGTGCTCAGAGCCTTATTTGCTATACCAAACATAATACCGTCGGGCCTGTCAAGCTGAAAGTGAAGTGACAGTATAGCATTATTGGTCGGAATACCCGGTCTGGGGTGCTCGGGCGCAGGTCTTACTACACGATGCTGCAGTGCTTACGTTGTTAAGAAGAACGATGCGATTTTCCTTCGGCCATGCAAGCATCTGTAGAGGATCAGGCACTGCGGTGACTACGACTATCAGCTGTAGAATGGAAGGACGACATTGAAAATTTGTACCGGTCCGAGAATCGCACCTCGATTTTCTGCTTTACGTGGGGCAACAAAGACACTGCAATACCGCATTTATCCGCCAATACCGGGCAGCGACTATCCTTGTGCGGGAGTCCATAATGTACGTACGAGTACAGGTCGTGATGTAGCTACAATGACATATGGATATTTGGGTCTGGCCGTGAGTCGTGCATGGATGGCCAAAGCGGATAAGGCGACCGCTCACATAAAGCGGGAAATCTGGGTTCGAGTCCCGGTCTACATCTACATCTAAATTTATACTCCGCGAGCCACCCAACGGTGTGTGGCGAAGGGCACTTTACGTGCCACTGTCATTACCTTCCTTTTCTGTTCCAGTCGCGTATGGTTCGCGGGAAGAACGACTGCCGGAAAGCCTCCGTGTGCGCTCGAATCTCTCTAATTTTACATTCGTGATCTCCTCGGGAGTTATAAGTAGGGGGAAGCAATATTTTCGATAACTCATCCAGAAACGCACCCTCTCGAAACCTGGACAGCAAGCTACACCGCGATGCAGAACGCCTCTCTTGCAGAGTCTGCCACTTGAGTTTGCTAAACATCTCCGTAACGCTATCACGCTTACCAAATAACCCTGTGACGAAACGCGCCGCTCTTCTTTGGATCTTCTCTATCTCCTCTGTCAACCCGACCTGGTACGGATCCAACACTGATGAGCAATGCTCAAGTATAGGCCGAACGAGTGTTTTGTAAGCCACCTCTTTTGTTGATGGACAACAATTTGTAAGGACTCTCCCAATGAATCTCAACCTGGTACCCCCTCACCAACAATTAATTTTATATGATCATTCCACTTCAAATCGCTCCGTACGCATACTCCAAGATATTTTACAGAAGTAACTGCTATCAGTGTTTTTTCCGCCATCATATAATCCTTCTTTCTATGTATTCGCAGTACATTACATTTGTCTATGTTAAGGGGCAGTTGCCACTCCCTGCACCAAGTGCCTATCCGCTACAGATCTCCCGCATTTCGGTACAGTTTTCTAAGGCTGCAACTTCTCTGTATACTACAGCATCATCCGCGAAAAGCCGCATGGATCTTCCGACACTATCTACTAGGTCATTTATATATATTGTGAAAAGCAATGGTCCGGCACAAATTTTCACTGTCGTAATTCCTTTGTACAACTGATGGTTGTTCGTGTTCGCGACTGCGTGCAAGTCTTACTACTTGACGCCACTTCGTGCGCCGATGGAGATCAGACGAAATGATGAAGATAGCGCAAAAAGCAAGTCTTCGGACGAAGAAAATCTCCACAGGCCGGCCCGGAGCTGAACCCACGACACCGCGAGTAACAATAATACACCTTTTACGAGTGCCTTTGGCGGTTGGTGTCTTGCCGACTTGTCGGCTGACCCTGTTTTCAGCGACTTTCGCCGCTTCGACAGAGGAGTCGATCACCAGGGGACGGAGCGAAGCATTCTGCGAGGCAAGGGGCATCGATCGCTGGCGCCAGCCAGAGGGCTCCAGTAATCTCCCGCCTGACTCCAGCCGACCGACCGTTCACGGGGATAAACGCGCTCTTAGACGTAGCGCTCTTAGCTGCGCCCTTAGCCCGACACACACACACACACACACACACACACACACACACACACAAACACACACACATGCGCGCGCAAGCGCAAGCGCTCTACGTCGTATGTCCTAGATGGAGAGCTCATTATCAACGGATTACCCAAACTACGTTCAGTAAGCGTCTCAACAGGCTCTGTACTATCGACGTGCAAAGCCTTAGTCCGATTCCCATTATCCGACATATTGCATCCAGAATACACCTAGAATTGGACCTGGTCTATTTCGAGAGGCCATCTCAAGGTAATCAGCACAAAGAAATAAGCCGATTAAAATTAAACGCTGCAGTTTCTCTAAATCGATTAGAATTGATACCATCATGATGGTTCGTTTGAAAAAAAAAAAAAAAATACGTAGCCAATTTCCTTCCATAAACTCGTCCTCTCGAAGCTTGTGTTGGTCTCTAACGACCTGGGTATCGAGAGGCTGTTAAACCACACTCTTTCATTCCATTATTTCTAAATTCCTTAGTGGAAATTTTTGTTTGAGCTCGATAGAGGCCTCAAAAGGCGACCTCAGTTCATTTTGAGCGTATCACTATCCCGATACACTTTAAGCCTAAGACGATTTGTCTTATCGGCTACGCTGAAATTGTTCTATAAGAAACGCGACTTCTATTAGTAAAAGTACGTTCACTACGTGTAAAGGACAGCAGCCTTGTACGTGGTGAAATGTTTCAGAAACAACTGTAGAGCAATTTCGTTTGCATTTTTAAGTTGATTCAATCAATTTTAGCAATTCTCAATGCACATTGGTTCAAATGGCTCTGAGCACCATGGGACTTAACTTCTGAGGTCATCAGTCCCCTAGAACTAAGAACTACTTAGACCTAACTAACCTAAGAACATCACACACACTCATGCCCGAGGCGGGATTCGAACCTGCGACCGTAGCGGTCGCGCTGTTCCAGACTGTAGCGCCTAGAACCGCTCGTCCACTCCGGCCGGCACCGTATTTGTCGTATTTATACTTGTGTGTATGCATTTTGAATGACACAGCGCACACAACCACTCATCTGCATTTTGTACGTTGCTTGTTAAAACTGCTTGTATGAAATGATAATTAAATGGACACCCTAGCTGCAAACAGGCGTTGATATACTTCATTGGGGACATGTTGAAAATGTGTGCCCTGACCAGGACTCGAACCCGGGATCTCCTGCTTACATGGCAGACGCGCTATCCATCCGAGCCACCGTGGGC
The DNA here is from genome assembly GCF_021461385.2 of Schistocerca piceifrons. NCBI lineage: Eukaryota > Metazoa > Arthropoda > Insecta > Orthoptera > Acrididae > Schistocerca > Schistocerca piceifrons. The sequence goes on from NC_060139.1 coordinate 23,954,742, forward strand.
ACAGAGGATAGTGCGCCTGCAGGGACTTATCCCTTGCACGCTCCCCGTGAGATCCACATTCCCAACATGTCCACATCACTACATTCGTAGTGCGCCTACTAGATGTTTGCCCATCATACTCATTACTCGTGGCAGATTAATCTACCAAGTCCCGCAAGAGTTTGGGCATAGCGTGTGCGTTCGCACAAGCAGGTCAGTGACCGCATGCTTGTATAGTCTTCCCTGAATTTAAACAGGTTTTGTTCTTGATTCATGTTTACATCGGGCTTGGGCGTACCAAATTAGTCCTGATAATTTAAATTCTGTAACACGTCTCTGAGAAATTTATTTTAATATACACTACTGGCCATTAAAATTGCTACACCACGGAGATGACGTGCTCCAGACGTGAAATTTAACCGACAGGAAGAAGATGCTGTGATATACAAATGATTAGCTTTTCAGAGCATTCACAGAAGGTTGGCGCCTGAGGCGACACCTACAGCGTGCTGACAAGAGGAAAGTTTCCAACCCATTTCTCATACACAAACAGCAGTTGACCGGCGTTGCCTGGTGAAACGTTGTTGTGATGCCTCGTGTGAGGAGGAGAAATGCGTACCATCACGTTTCCGACTTTGATAAAGGTCGGATTGTAGCCTATCATGATTATGGTTTATCGTATCGATACATTGCTGCTCGCATTGGTCGAGATCCAATGACTGTTAGCAGAATATGGAATCGGTGGGTTGAGGTGGGTAATACGGAACGCCGTGATGAATCCCAATGGCCTCGTATCACCAGCAATCGAGATGACAGGCATCTTATTCACATGGCTGTATTGGATCGTGCAGCCACGTCTCGATCCCTGAGTCAACAGATGGGCATGTTTGCAAGACAACAACCATCTGCACCAACAGTTCGACGACGTTTGCAGCAGCATGGACTATCAGCTCGGAATCCATGGCTGCGGTTACTCTTGACGCTGCATCACAGACAGGAGCGCCTGCGATGGTGTACTCAACGACGAACCTGGGTGCACGAATGGCACAACGTCATTTTTTCGGGTGAGTCCAGGTTCTGTTTACAGCATCATGATGGTCGCATCCGTGTTTGGCGACATCGCGGTGAACGCACAATGGAAGCGTGTATTCGTTATCGCCATATCTACATCTACATCCATACTCCGCAAGGCAGCTGCCGGTGTGTGGCGTATCATCCGGCGTGATGGTATGGGGTGCCATTGGTACACGTCTCGGTCACCTCTTGTTTGCATTGACGGCACTTTGAACAGTGGACGTTACATTTCACATGTGTTTCGACCCGTGGCTCTACCCTTCATTCGAACCCTGCGATACCCTACAATTCAACAGGAAATTGCCGACCGCATGTTGCACGTCCTTTTCGGGCCTTTCTAGATACAGAAAATGTTCGACTGCTGTCCTGGCCAGCACATTCTCCAGATCTCTCACCAATTGAAAACGTCTGGTCAATGGTGGCCGAGCAACTGGCTCGTCACAATACGCCAGTCACTACTCTTGATGAACAGTGGTATAGTGTTGAAGCTGCATGGGCAGCTGTACCTGTACATGCCATCCAAGCTCTCTTTGACTCAATGCCCAGGCGTATCAAGGCCGTTATTACGGCCAGAGGTGGTTGTTCTGGGTACTGATTTCTCAGGATCTATGCACCCAAATTGGGTGAAAATGTAATCACATGTCAGTTCTAGTATAATATATTTGTCCAATGGATACACGTTTATCATCTGCATTTCTTTGTGGTGTAGCAATTTTAATGGCCAGTAGTGTATATTTTGGGACGGCTCAGCCACAGAGCATTTATTACGAGTCGTGCTCTGCCTAAAACTTTTCATTAACTGGCGTAAACAACTGTCTCGAGGAAAGTACCATACCGTCTTCCTAGGAAATATTCCGATTTGCCGTGTCACTCAGAACCTCCCTCTGCCCCCTTCCACGCAACACAGAGGAGGAGTTGCCGGTGCAGTTAAACCTGCGGGGAGCGCTGACCTGTGTTCACAGCCAGCAGCGCCCCCTTCCGCTGTTGACAGAGCAGTTACGCCTGGAGTGGCCGCTATGGGCGTTATTTATACACGCCAGCCAGCCGGCCGTACGCGTGATGTTACGGGACGTGAGCAGTGCGTCCGTTTCCTAGTCCGCACCGGCTACGTAACCAGGCCACGCTGACGACATAGCCCGCGTTGTAGCGCGAGCGCTCCTTTCACCTGTAGCACGTACTTAACAGAGAATACTGTCGCGATAACACAGGCGGGCTCAGAGTGTAGTCAACAGGCTGCTGAGTTCTCTCAGTCACAATCAGTTTTGCCAGTCGTAGTGGCGTATAGTGCAGCCTTTGCAAACTGTCAGGTCAATGCCCGGTATAACTGGCTCCCTGTCAGAAACTGCATTTGTGTCCTCCTAACTAGAGCAGGCGGTCTTTTTCTTTTCGTTCAGAGCAGGTAGATAGTAGCAAGACACTGCAGTGAATCAACCTGTGTTTCAGTCATGGACGCGCCGCATTGAGCCGACGCAGTGTATACCTTCGAAACGATTATGAGATTAAAATAAACGTGGTCTTCATATCAAAAACTTTATTTTTTGTATTTTGTAACTGGAATGGGAATCAGTGGAGAACATTGAGACCTCTCACACTATAAGCTCATAAACTGGAACATACGAACGCAGGTGTCAGTGGAATGCAAGTGAACAGGTTTTTCTTCATAAGTGCATATACCAATGTCGTGCGGCTAGTTGGTATCTCTTAGGTGCATCTTTATATCAGTAGCTCCCAATCTGATAGAAATCCTTTCCAAGGATCTAAGGAAACAAACTCAGATCCTCCATCATACTAATTACAGTGAAACAACCGGGTATAGATAATGAGACAGAAGAGACAACAACAATTCATTTCATAACTTGTAATACAATTTCAGTTTAATCTCTCTCGCTCTCTGTATCTGTCTCTATCTGTCTCCCTTCAAATACGCGATTTCTGAAGAGATTTACTGACATGTCAAACACAACTATTTTAAGTAGATCGGGCGTGTTGTAAGTGGTGTAACAACGGTACAGTTGCTGTCAGACCCCATTTACCAACGAAGCAAAGACAGAATGGACAATTTTATGGGCAATCCACCAATGGCATATGCCGTCAGCCGATATACAAAAATCCACGCCGCCGTTAGTTATCAACTCTGAGTTCACAGCAAAAGAATTATTGCCATTAACATATTAAGAGCAGATCACACGAGCAGTAAGGAGATGAGACGTTAGTTAAAAATAATAATCTCCAAACAGTGGCTTGCTTCATGGAAGAGGATCTTCTGTTTATACTAATAGAATGAGGTAAACGTCATCCAAGGCCAAAATACACTTCACTTTTTTTTATATTACTCATTGTTCTCTCACATAGCTCTAAATTACACGATTTGATTCGATTGCTAAACATAGAATTATGTGTTATATTATAAAGGCGCAGGCAATTTTAGTTCTGTAGTTTCATCGTATCACATATGGCTACAATTATGTATATATAATTATCTTCCCTACGTTACAAACTGTCACTTTCATTTTCATACAGAAGCGAAGCCCATCCCATGTTCTGTTTAAGCTTCATTATGTCAAAAATTTGTCTATATTAACTCAGTCAAGTTTGAATGTAATTTCACATTGTAATCAATAAAACCTAGATAAATAAAAATGTAATTGTTGTTTATTCAAAATCATAAATCTACGAAAGTTCTTCACCGATTACTTCAAAGTTTTACCACAATATTGCATTCGAATACATGCATTTCTTTATATGCCTGTTTTTAATTAAAAAAAAAAAAAAGATGTAATGTGGAAAGGGGAAACGCTATACCGAAAACCTCGAGAATTTCTTGACCGATTTACTTCACATTTTTACACAATACCGTAATGAACATTCGGACATATAGGTTACATATTTTTAATATGTGTAATACATAAGCGTATATGCAATATGTAAAGAGCCAACATAATTACCAAAAGTCTTAAAAAATATCCGACTGGCTTACTTAAATGTTTGCACGTTTCTGAAATAAGTGTTTTTACACATACACATCATATGTAAATACGTCTACATAAAATACATAATAGAGAAATGTTGTTAGTAAACAAGGAAGTTGTATTTAAGGCTTATCAACTTTTGATACTACTACAGAATCTGAATTTGCAATAAACAAGGCTGAAGGTCAGAGAGAGAAAGGGGAGGAGAAGATGGACATAGAAAAGAGATAGTGGGTGATAGAGAGAGGGGGGATAGAGAACAGGCAGGAGGAGATGGGAGACAGGGGGAGGGGGGAGAGAAGGTAGAGAATGGAGGAGGAGTTGATGGATAGAGGGAGAGAAAGAGGAAGAGGAAAAGGAAGAGAAAGAGGAAGAGAGAGGGGTAGGAGGAGATAGTGAGAGAGAGGAGGAGAGAATGGACAGGGACGGAATCTTCTCACCAAATTCCAATCACCAACTTTCTCGTCCGAATGCGTAAATATTTTGTTGACACCGACCTACATAGGGAGGAACGATCACCAAGATAAAATAAGGGAAATCAGAGCTCGTAACGAAAGATATAGGCACTCTTTCTTTCCGCGCTCTATACGAAATTGGAATAATGGAGAATTGTGAAGGTAGTTCGATTAACCCTCTGCTAGGCACTTAAATGTGATTTGCAGAGTATCCACGTAGATGTAGATGTAGATTATTTGGTGATGAAGAGAGATAGGGGGGTGGAAGATGGAGAAATAGAAGGGGAGGAGGAGACGGAAGTTGCAGGGGAAGTTGCAGGGGTAGAGAAGGAGATTGGGACGCATATTAACTTTTCATATATATGACAAACGTGTGCTTTCGCTTTTCTCTTGCTTTTCACCAGACAGAGCCACAACAGCGCCTGGCCGGGAGCAGCTAGTGGAAAGTAAAAACAATCACTTTTCAACTGTACTACTCTAGCAAGTTTTCCATTCGACTCCAAAATATGCCATAATTTTCTGCGGCCACGCAGAGCACTGCAGTCTACGGAAAACTGCAATTCGTGCAGTTCCGCGCACGCAGCCGATGTTGGTGAGGACCGTGACACTGGAGAAAGGTCAACACTTGGTGCCGCTACGTCGTGAACGCTGGGGCTTTCCGATAGCTGCATGAACCTCGACCGCTAATCGTGTACTCCGTTATCTGCTGATATATTCACGATCGTTTCGTAAAGTAGTGCAGTATCACATTCGCTGGCGTAATTCCGACTCTGAGTAGATAAGCCCACGTGAAGCGAAAGTGTATATGTGTAGCAGAAGGAAAACGTGGATCGCAAATCGGGCAGAAGAGAGAAATTTTAGAATTCCCTAATTAAAAAATGTCTGCCGGTGATGTAAAATGATGCTTTTCCTGGTTATGGGCTGGGTTAACAGAAGTCTTTACGATCTTTCCAGTGCTTGACAAGCAAACACATCATGTGTTATAAGTTCAGTACATCAGAATTGATAAATACATAAGTTTTCTTTAATTTGTGCTTCACAGGTCTGGTAAAATACATTTTTATGTACATCCATTAAAAATGCTGATATTCAGCATCCCCCATCGGACTCATACCTTCGATCTTTCCTTCCATGATTAATATCTATAGATTTTCCCCATTTCTTCCAAGACTATTGTCAAAGAAATGGAGTATTTTTTGGTTTGCAAGAAAGGAAACGTGCCTGGACATACTGAGTTGCTCAATAAAAAATGGTTCAAATGGCTCTGAGCACTATGGTACTTAATTTCTGAGGTCATCAGTCCCCTAGAACTTAAAACTACTTAAACCTAACTAATGTAAGGACATCACACACATCCATGCCCGCGGCAGGATTCGAACCTGCGACCGTAGCGGTTGCGCGGTTCCTGACTGTAGCGCCTAGAACCGCTCGGCCACTCCGGCCAGCAGTAAATCAACAATGTAGACATTAGTTATTCTTTCAGTCCATTTTAGGAGCAGCATCCTGCGCCAGTACCACAGTTCAACTGCCATATGTTGGTGAGCCAGAGTGATCCGTGTTTTTATCTTCACAGGTTTCCGCATCGCAAATGACAACCCAAGATAGATGAAAGTATGACGATTACCAGTTCTTTAATCGGCCTGTGATTTGAACCTGTGCTCCTCGATCATTCATCATGAGTTTGCACATGCTGAGACTGATGTCTAATCTATATGACAGACTAACGTCCTTTACTTTGTTCGTAGCTCAGCAAGTTCATCTTCGCAGGAGGCTAAGACCACAGTGTCATCAGCTAATCGAAGATTGTTAATAGTTCTTCCATAAATCGAGGTGCCTTCAGTGAAACCATCAAGTGATTTTTAATATGTCTGGCATACATGTTGTACAGTTTCTGACAGCTTCTGATAAATTGATCAAATCAGACGTGGCAGCATTTGTCTTCACAGCTGCGGGGTGCTTATCGTATAGACTTCTGTTCTGTGCTATCAAGTGTGTTGGAGTGCGTTGGGACACTGAACTCTGCTAGCACCTGTCACAAAATTATTCAGACGACGCGGATGATGACTAAATATTCGAAAATAGTTGCAGCAGAATGAAGTTTAATAGCAGCTTTATTGGTTTGTATAAAAATTTTCTGTAACAGTACCTACCGGTATGGTAAAGAAATTCTCAGAAAAAAATGGCTTCCTCATTGTAGTGTAACGAGACTGACAGTTTACTTGAAATGTCCGGAGAAGGTCTGCAACCAGAATGAAACCTTCTCTATGCAGCGGAATGTGCGCTTTATCTAATCTTCTTGGCAGATTGAAGCTGTATGCGAATTGGCACCCGAACTCAGAACCTTAACTTTGGCCCGCATCTCGTGGTCGTGCGGTAGCGTTCTCGCTTCCCACGCCCGGGTTCTCGGGTTCGATTCCCGGCGGGGTCAGGGATTTTCTCTGCCTCGTGATGGCTGGGTGTTGTGTGCTGTCCTCAGGTTAGTTAGGTTTAAGTAGTTCTAAGTTCTAGGGGACTTATGACCACAGCAGTTGAGTCCCACAGTGCTCAGAGCCATTTGAACCATTTTGAACCTTAACTTTGATAAGCAGTGCTCTAACGTCTAATCGACTAAGTTGTCCAGGCAGAACTCACAACTCGTCCACACTGATTCAGTTTGTCTGCACATGGGAAATGTCTGGAGACGCTGTATTACAGCACGGTGAGGCAGAGATTGCGAAATCAGGTATTGCCTCATAAGGCGAACACGAAAGCAGTTAAAGACGCAGATCACCATTTACTAATAATGAAGAGGCGAGAATTTTAGGAAAGCGTATTCCATTTGCTCGAACCTTCGTTAGCAGTCTACAGTGTGGCACTTTGTCATTCGCACTGTAAAAAACCTAGGAATACTTGTATAGACTGTACCAGATACCGGCGTAACAAGAGGCCTCAACGGTTTGGACTGCGTTTCCGCAATGTTCTTAGATATAGAGAAGTCGTTCGACAAGGTGTGCCATGAGAGTTTACATAAAAAAATATTCAAAACAAGCATTCCAACAAAAGTCACTAGACTCTTGAATATTTTACACAACGGTCCTTCCAGAATAGTCGTTAACAAGGAAGGAACTAAAATGTTAATACCACAGGCAGGAGTAGCACATGATGTAATCATCTTCCCCCTGCTATGTAGCCTGTAGACGTCAGATATCCCAGACCCAAAAGCGTGCAATGACGAACTAACACTTAAAGACGACGACAGGGCGTATTTGCGCTCTGCACCAACGATAATTTAGAGTAACCGGAAAACTCATGGGTAACAAGTTGTTTTGTAGGGCGGGCAACCACAGCGAAACTTCGACATTTTTTCAAAGAAAATTCCGCACTGGCTGTAATAATGATTTTTATTAAATCAGCGACCAGTTTCGCACCACTTATCGGTGCATCCTCAGGCAATATAATCTATTTATAACATAGTAACGTTGAACATTGCCCCGTAGCCATTCCCCACCTTTCATGTCCAATATACCGTCATCTGGCGAAAGCAGTAGTTTAAGGGGCTCCGGAAAGACTCAAAATCATAAAAAGTTCAATTTTTACTTTTTTGAGTTTTCTGAATCTGCAGACTATTACCTTTTAATAGATATATAAATTATTCAATTCCGAAGACTACAACTATTTTTAAAATTTTTTTGAAATGTGTTCTACATGGGCGTGACCCACTGTGGCGCTGTTAAACTGCTGTCAAATGGTGTTATTATTAATGTCCGTGTTCATCAGGTACATTTTAGTGGTGTGAGATAAAGTATGTGTTGTGGCTAACCTGTGATGGTTCAATATATATCGCTGGTGTGATTGTCGATTGTTTCATGTTTATTTACTCTGTCGTTATCTCGAAAATATTCGTAATTAATTCTGTTTCTTGAGTCTCTGTTTTGTTGAAGTATATTAATGAATAAAAGTAAAGTTATTAGAAATCCTCTGAAGGCTTTTAAGAAAAGGAGAAATGTTGGAAAGCCAAAGGTATGTGTTATTACTGTAAACAATAAAGACGATAACCAAGTGAGTGAACCTAACCTCTCAAGTACACCTGCCCATAGCAGTCAAAGTGGGAAAGAAAATACTTCACAGAAGAAGCTTGGTTCAATGAGTGAAAACTATGAATGTTTTATGGGCGAATCGGATGTGAATGAAATATTTGAGATGTCGGTTCTCAAAGGAATTTTTTCAAACTGTGTAAGATGTATTCATTGTAGTGAAGTTGGTCTGGAACTCTCCATAATAAAGCACGTAGGACTTGCTAGTGAAATACAACTGAAATGTGATAAGTGTTCATACATGACCACCTTTTGGAACAGTGTTGTAGTAACTGCAACTGAAGAAAATGGTAGAAAAATCTACGAACACAACAACGAGCGATGCTTGCTTTAGACAAGGAACGCCTTCTGGCTGCAGACAGGGCTGTAAAGAGTCTAGAAATACAAGCAAGAGTAAACAGGAGGAGGAACAAGAGGAAGCTGGAGGAGGAGTTTGCAGAGGATGAAGATAATCCATCCTATGGATCTGGAATGCACTAAAAAGTTAATCCAATCTTTGTCGCTCGATTCCCAAAACTTTTATTTTCTCATACTAATTACATGTTTTCTAAGGATCTTCCAAACATATTTGTTTCAAACTTTCAGTAAATGTTACACAGTACCTTCTGCATAATTTAACACAGTCTTTTTCCAAAAAACTGTATATTTTTGAATATATAAATAAAAAATTGCAAAAAAATGTTGTGAATTTTCATTACAATTGAAAAAAATCATCTTTAATAACTGAACTAAAATTTTGTAAAATCCCTGTGTTAAGTTGTAGCCCATATTCCAATAAATAGTCTGTAAAAAGTTCAACTTCCTACCTCAAATACTTTGTGAGGAAAGATGTAATTTATAAGCGTTATTTTAACATTGCAAGTATAGGGCGTTCCGGAGCCCCTTAAAATTTTTTTAATGATGGGAGCGGCAATGACCGTACAAGTTGAGAGGAGCCGAGCGCAGCGGTCACTGGCCGAAACAAAGAACGCAAATTTTAACTACTGCTTTCACCAGATGACGACCAGAGATGCTGTTTCAAGTCACTGTAGTAATCTGTTGTACTAATGATACTATGTGCATTTGTCATTCAGCCTTTGAAAATGATGTACAATCGATACGCGTACGGCAGCTATTTATTAAAAAGTGTGACTACGACAGTTTGAAATTTTGAGAACTTAGGTAGCTAAAAGCGAAATACCTTACCCTACATTACCTTACCTTGTTATCGACACCTGAATTAAAATAATTTTCGGACAGATAACAGCGGTACTTAGCGCCGTAGACGCAGGCGAGGACATAATAAAAGACCAACTAGAAAATGAAACAAAACGTGAAGAAAATAACAGTAATAAGCAAATACAAAACAAAATGAACCGCAAGAATAAACACAAGATAAAGAAAATAACTAAACATTAGAAACAAAACATAAACAGAGCTAAGATATCCATAATGATGATCTGGGAAGTTTTCCTCAGGAGTAGGGAAATTGCCAGAGTCAGCAATCAACCTCTCACGCGAAAGTAACATGTAACTGGGTAGTAGTTGCTCCGAAAAGCAATAAGAAAGCGCCATTGGAAAAATAAAATGTTTCCCTACAGTATAATACAGGGTGATTCAAAAAGAATACCACAACTTTGAAAATGTGTATTTAATGAAAGAAACATAATATAACCTTCTGTTATACATCATTACAAAGAGTATTTAAAAAGGTTTTTTTTCACTCAAAAACAAGTTCAGAGATGTTCAATATGGCCCCCTCCAGACACACGAGCAATATCAACCCGATACTCCAACTCGTTCCACACTCTCTGTAGCATATCAGGCGTAACAGTCTGGATAGCTGCTGTTATTTCTCGTTTCAAATCATCAATGGTGGCTGGGAGAGGTGGCCGAAACACCATATCCTCAACATACCCCCATAAGAAAAAATCGCAGGGGGTAGGATCAGGGCTTCTTGGAGGCCAGTGATGAAGTGCTCTGTCAGGGGCTGCCTGGCGGCCGATCCATCGCCTCGGGTAGTTGACGTTCAAGTAGTTACGGACAGATAAGTGCCAATGTGGTGGCCCTCCATCCTGCTGAAATATGAATTGTTGTGCTTCTTGTTCGAGCTGAGGGAACAGCCAATTCTCTAACATCTCCAGATACTGTAGTCCAGTTACAGTAGCACCTTCGAAAAAAAAGGGACCAAAAACTTTATTGGCTGAAATGGCGAACAAATGTACAACTAAATGAAACTTTATAGCTCCCTTAATTCGCCGACAGATAGTGCTTAGCTCTGCCTTTTGTCGTTGCAGAGTTTTAAATTCCTAAAGTTGTGGTATTCTTTTGAATCACCCTGTATAATCAAAGAGCTGTTGGGGGGGGGGGGGGGGGGGGGGGCAGGGATCTGTGTTCGGGACACTCCTGTTCCTTATTTATATAAACGATATGCCCTCTAGTATTATGGGTAACTCTAAAATATTTCTGTTTGCTGATGACATTAGCTTGGTAGTAAAGGATGTTGTGTGCAACATTGGCTCGGTTTCAAATAGTGCAGTTCATGACCGAAGTTCCTGGCTTGCGGAAAATAAACTAACGCTAAATCAGAGTTTTAATTTCTCAGAATGCGCATATGATTAGTGAATCTGAACTGCTCAAATTTATAGGTGTTCAGATACATAGTAAACTGTCGTGGAAGCCAACGTTCAGACTTAATGCTGCCATTTTCACTATTCGAATGGTATCTAAAGTGGGCGATGCTCGACACGGGAGTTAGTATACTTTGCTTACTTTCATTCGCTTATGTCGTATGGTATTATATTCTGGGGTAACTCTTCCCATGCTAAAAGGATATTTTTGGCTCAGAAACGGGCGGTTCGGGCAATAAGTGGTGTAAGTTCACGAACATCTTGTCGACCACTGTTCACGAGTCTTGGTATTTTGACATTGGCCTCTCAATATATACATTCCTTACTGTCATTTCTTGTTAACGATATTAACGTATTTCCAAGAATAAGCAGCTTCCACTCAGTTAATACTCGGCAGAAATCAAACCTGCATTTGCATCGGACTTGCTTAACTCTTGTGCAGAAAGGTGTGCAGTATGCTGCTGCCTCCATTTTCAGTAAGCTACCACTCGAATTCAGAAATCTTAGCAGTAATCCACGTGCTGTCAAATCGAAATTCAAGAGTTTCCTCATGGGTCACTCCTTCTATTTTGTCGAGGAGTTCCTTGAAAAATAAGCTGATTCTTGTTGTATTGTTGATTGCGTTTACTTAAACTTACGGATGGAATTTTTTCGGGTTCATAAATATTTTATTTTTAACTGTTATTACTTTTATGCTCTAATTTCACGTACTGAGACGTTCCATGACCTTGGAGATTTGCTCCTAAATTTGGTCCTGCGGAATTTGACGTGTAAATAAAAAATGAAATAAAATCCGCACTTACAGTATGGTCAAAAATTCTGCAACAGACCAACATTAACCGTATTTGTAATCTTGTGGGTCTCTTCGCTTACCCTTCTTATATACGGAAGCCACCTGCACTTTTTCCAGTCGCTCGGGATTTTCTGTAGAGCGACGTAAATTCGATGTTAAGTTAGGGGCCAATGCCGAGGAGTAGACCTAGCCTCTGTGAAACCAAAATGGAATTCAATTCGATCACGAGGTTCGCTGTCGGTGTTTCAGGAGAACTGGCGACTGAGATTCCACCCGAATCGGAATGGAGAGTTGCGGCTTGCGTGCGCGCGGCCGGAGAGAAACGGCTTCCACGCCTGCGGCCGCCAGACACGGCCGGTTTGCGAGGTGCTGCGCGTGATGGCCGGCGGTCACGCGACGCCGCACGCCGTCAGCTCTCATCCCCCTTTCCTCTACAATCCGGCCCCCCGCCATCGATGCGATTCGTGCCCTAAAAATTAAGAATATTGCTCAAAGCATGTGGTCACAATGCATTCAAATTGGAACTCGTTTGATTTCTTATTTCTCATTTCTTCATCCGAATGTGGCTTTTACGGAAGTGATGCCGCAACACAGATTTTTTTTTTTTTCCTGTCTCTCCAGGCCGCGCCAACAGCGGACACGTAAGGCACGCAACTACTCTCTCCGTTGCGGTTCCGCGCGTTTCACCCAAGTAATAGCTACCTGAAACATTTTAATACTTGGAACAGTACACCAGTGATCAGTAAATTAAAAAAAAACAATAACATGACGTAAAAATACAATAATTTAAGAAAATCACATCATATGACTATAAGCTTAAGGTCATTCGGTAATGAACAGCTTACGAAACAGGTAAAGGGGCATGTGCCACTATTAAATCTTCCGTAATTGCACTACTAAATTTCTCAGTACACAAGTTGCAATTAACGCAACAAGAATTAAATCATTTAAGTGATAATGTTACTTTAAAATAATAATAAAATCATTTCATACAGCAGAGGGAGACCAAGAGCTGAACACACCAAGCAGATTCAGAAGGATGTAGGTTGCAGTAGTTACTGGGAGATGAAGCTTGCACAGGATAGAGTAGCACGGAGAGCTGCACCAAACCAGTCTCAGGACTGAAGACCACAACAACAGCAGAGGACCAAGAATGGCCCGATCAGTATTCCGCAGTGAAGCAGTTCACACAAATGGTACTCCACGGCTCCGAGCACGCAGCCCCATACAAAATGCAACACAACCACAGCGACCCGGCGTACTACCAGAACCACCAGGCAGTAAACCAGAATCGTACTAAGCCAAAACAAGGACCTACTTTTAAAATAACGAGACCTAGCCCGGGCCGGACAACAGACCAAATGCCGCGAAATCCATAAGAAACCTCGGCCAGCTTAATACCAAAACAACAATTTATGAACAATATGCAAAACACAAGACCTCAAAGTCCAAAGGCTTCCGTTTAGTCGCGAAGGTGGCTCCGACCCGCCTGCTGAGTTGCCAAGCGTAGTCCGGAGTGCCGAATCAAGCTTAACCTTCGTTAACGGAAAGCGGAAGCACCACACAGCGTAGCTTCATTCCTATTCTCTCGTTCCCCCTGTGTTCATTTCGCTGTCTAGATTATTTCTTTTCATTCCTGTCTGAGTAAATGCTATTAGTGTAAGTGTGTGTGTGTGTGTGTGTGTGTGTGTGTGTGTGTGTGTGTGTGTGGTTGGCAGTCGGGGCCGTATTGTAAACTACGGGGTGCGGCAAATAAAAACGGCCTGTCGTATACTACGATTATGTTCCAGTGCATGCGGGCGTGTCAGTAAAAACGGAAAACGAGAAACGCCGTCTGAACAGTCGTGCACGAGCTAACCATTTCCTACGATGTATCGGCACTTCGCGGAACATAGTTGTTGTGTAAGACAGCTGCAGCCACAGGGAGCCAAACTTTTCGTAACCGGTTGAGAAATAGGTCTCGTTGTGTGAAACCGGGTTAGTGTGAGTGTTTCCTCCCCCGGTAGCTGAATGATCAGCGTGACGGAGTGTCAGTCCTCTGGGCCCGGGTTCGATTCCCGGCTGGGTCGGCGACTTTTCTCCGCCCAGGGACTGGGTGTTGTGCTGTCCTCGTCATCACCCCATCATCCTCCTCGACTGCAGGTCGCCGAAGTCGCGTCAAATTGGAAGACCGGCACCCGGCGAACGGCCTGTCCGACGGGGGGCCCTAGCCATACGATTAAATAAAGTGTGAGTGTGTGATGATGCCGTATTTGTTACACGAGCGTGTTGCCGTTCATTCGCACTGGATCGCTTGTGAAAACGGGAGAAGTTTCCAGGATATTCTGTGCCAGCAAAAAGCATCATATAGGATCGGTTCTAAATGTTGCTAGGAACAGAACACCACCTGAAACTTCCTGTCAGATTAAAACTGTGTGCCGGACCGAAACTCGAACTCGGGACCTTTGGCTTTTTTTTTTTTTTTTTTTTTTTGTAAAGTGGGTGGGGGAGGGAGGGGAAGGCAGAGCGATCAGGGGTCGTAATCCGAGGCCTGGTCGCAGTGTCCCCCTCGTCCGTGAAGGAATCAGGGATGGGAAGGGGAAATCTTTTGTGGGAATTATTATTTATTTATTTATTTTTGTTTGCTGACCTTTCGTGGGCAAGTGCTCCACCAACTGAGCTACCCAAGCACGACTCACGCCAGGAAGTTTCATGTCAGTGCACACTCCACTGCAGAGTGAAAATCTCATTCTGGAGAACACCACCTGTCTGCACACCTGAATTAAACAGGCAAGTGCTGGAGATAGTGGCAAGAAGTCGTAGGTCAGTCATGAGACTGGGGCAAGAGGTTCATGCGAGTGAGAGAAGTTGCAGACGTGTTTTAAGGGGACTGAGGCTAAAACCGTATCGAATAAGTGTTGTGGAAGAACTGAAGGCGCTTGACATGCAGAAAAGTATGCATTTCCGCTCATGGTCGAAATGGTTTTGGTCGACAGAAAGTGCACCCTCTACCCACCAGGTACCCTTACATGACGAGAATATCGGTTTTTGGTGTGCCGTTTCTGCCACAAGCTTCATGAGGTCCGTATTCTTTGAGATTACAGTGAACAGTGACGTGTATTTGGGAATCCTCTAGGAGATTTATTGATATTTGAGAGAATAGGAGCGTCAGTTACGTTGTTGGCTTCACGGGGCGGTTTTACGTGCCGCACCCTCTACAAGAGAAGCGAATTTTTATCAGTATACTGTGGATCTCAATGCTAATAACAAATACGAGGTGCATTCAAGTTCTGAGGCCTCCGATTTTTTTTCTCCGGACTGGAAAGAGATAGAAACATGCGCATTGTTTTAAAATGAGGCCGCGTTCATTGTCAATACGTCCCAGAGATGGCAGCGCTGTACAGCAGATGGAATTTTCCTGCCAGCGGTGAGAATGAGAACTGTTTTAAATACTTAAAATGGTGACGTTTTCCTTACTTGAACAGCGTGCAATCATTCATTTTCTGAATTTGCGTGGTGTGAAACCAATTGAAATTCATCGACAGTTGAAGGAGACATGTGGTGATGGAGTTATGGATGTGTCGAAAGTGCGTTCGTGGGTGCGAAAGTTTAATGAAGGCAGAACATCGTGTGACAACAAACCGAAACAACCTCGGGCTCACACAAGCCGGTCTGGGACATGATCGAGAAAGTGGAGAGAATTGTTTTGGGGGATCGCCGAATGACTGTTGAACAGATCACCTCCAGAGTTGGCATTTCTGTAGGTTCTGTGCACACAATCCTGCATGACGACCTGAAAATGCGAAAAGTGTCATCCAGGTGGGTGCCACGAATGCTGACGGATGACCACATGACTGCCCGTGTGGCATATTGCCGAGCAATGTTGACGCGTAACGACAGCATGAATGGGACTTTCGTTTCGTCGGTTGTGACAATGGATGAGATGTGGATGTCATTTTTCAATCCAGAAACAAATCGCCAGTCAGCTCAATGGAAGCACACAGATTCACCGCCACCAAAAAAATTTCGGGTAACCGCCAGTGCTGAAAAAATGATGGTGTCCATGTTCTGGGACAGCGAGGGCGTAATCCTTACCCATTGCGTTCCAAAGGGCACTACGGCAACAGGTGCATCCTACGAAAATGTTTTGAAGAACAAATTCCTTCCTGCACTGCAACAAAACATCCGGAAAGGGCTACGCGTGTGCTGTTTCACCAAGACAACGCACCTGCACATCGAGCTAACGTTACGCAACAGTTTCTTCGTGATAACAACTTTGAAGTGATTCCTCATGCTCCCTACTCACCTGACCTGGCTCCTAGTGACTTTTGGCTTTTTCCAGCAATGAAAGACACTCTCCGTGGCCGCACATTCACCAGCCGTGCTGCTATTGCCTCAGTGATTTTCCAGTGGTCAAAACAGACTCCTAAAGAAGCCTTCGCCGCTGCCATGGAATCATGGCGTCAGCGTTGTGAAAAATGTGTACGTCTGCAGGGCGATTACGTCGAGAAGTAACGCCAGTTTCATCGATTTCGGGTGAGTAGTTGATTAGAAAAAAAATCGGAGGCCTTAGAACTTGAATGCACCTCGTAATAGTGCCGCGCGGGGTAGCCACGCTGTCTGTGGCGTGTTGTCACGGTCAGCGCGGCTCCCCCCGTCGGAGGTTGGAGTCCTCCCTCGGGCATGGGTGTGTGTGTCGTCCTTAGCGGTAGTTAGTTTATGGTAAATGAAGTAGTCTGGAAGCTTAGGAACCGATTACCTCTGCAGTTTCGTCCCATAGGACCTTACCACAAATTTCCAAAAATGTACCAAATAATAATAAATATTATCCGTGAAACATTACGAGCATTGTATTGTAGGATGAAAGCAATATCGACAAACAGAAACAAAAACATGAGGTAGAAACAAAATAAGATCCAAGAGAGATGAATAGGTTGTTGCATTCAATGTTATCGAGGGATTAGTACAGTGCAACTACTCAGAGTTTCAGTGTCGGCTGTAACTATCGTATGGCAGGGAAACTCGGCAGATATTGTAATGTGTTAATGCGGAATCGATTTACAGTGGAAAGCGTTAGTTCCTGTTTTGGGCACCAGGCGCCAATTTAGTGCCGTGAAAGCAAGAAAATCGTATATAAATGTTTCCGTGCGTAATGCATTAGGGAAGGGACGTGCGCAGGAACGGTCGAACAATTGACAAAGGTAGAATGTTGATTTCATTATTAACCGCCGCTTACACAATATGTTCAGTGTGACCACCTGAGACGTCGTCGAGATTCAGCCCCGTATAACCATGTGATCAGAAGCACCGGTGTAATCTGAGCAACGTGTTGCTGTGTAATGACATTCAGTGCACTGTCCTCCAGACCAAGTTGAGACCGAAAGTGTCCTTGACGAACGCGTTCATTTAGATACCTATAGAGCCTGAAGTCACGTGGTTTCCGGTCAGGTGATCTTGCACGCCAAGCATCTGGAAAACTTCTGGAGTTAACAAGTTAATGGAAGGCCGCATTGGGCAGATCTTTCACTGAGCTAGCTACGTGAAATGTTGCTCCACCTTGCTTGAAAACATTGGTTTCTACACAGTTGTGCTCTTCCAAAGCAGGAATCACATGCTTAATAAGGACGGGGGTGTTTTGGGGGAAGAGACCAAACAGCGAGGTCATCGGTCTTACTGGAATAGGGAAGGATGGGGAAGGAAGTCGGCCGTGCCCTATCAAAGGAACCATTCCGGCATTTGCCTGAAGCGATTTAGAGAAATCACGGTAAAACCTAAGTCAGGGTGGCCGGACGCAGGAGTGAACCGTCGTCCTCCCGAATGCGAGTCCAGTGTACTAACCACTGCGCCACCTCGCTCGGTTTTAATAAGGAGGTATCGATAACTTGCAGACGTCACGGTACGCCCGAATGACCATCTGAGTGTATTCTCTTCAAATGAGACGGGACCGAGAGTGAAAATTCTTCTGAATCCACACCATACAGTCACATACGGCAAGTGCAATGGCTCTTCGTGTGCAACATGCGGTTTAACTCTACCCCGAATTCGGTAGTTATGTGTGTTCACTATACCCTGTAGTGTAAAATGTGGCTCATCACTCCATAGAATATTGCCCAGTCACATGTCATCAACCTCGATCCGCACCAAAAACTGATGAACGAGTTGAGTACGTTGCAGCGGATCATGAGGTTTCAGTTGCTGCTCAGTCAGCATCTTGTACGGGTGTTAGTGAACAACAGAACACAAAACTTTTCACATTGTTGAGCACGGGACAATTCCCGCGACACTGCACGAGACACGTGCTGCGTGGTCAGTTACAGCAACAGAAACTTCGGCAACAGCTTCCACCGGGACAGGACGCCTTCGTTTTCGATGTACCACACCAAGATCACCCGTGTTTTGCGATTTCATTATCATCTTCTTTAACCCAGTTAATGGCATCGAGCCTCTCATTAAATCTCTCAATGGGCGATACTCTCCCATTGCAGCATTGTAATTGCTCCCCTTCACATGAAAGAGTTTCACTGTCTTCTCGATAGCCATAATGTTCTCATGTCAGAGTTTGTCAAATGAAAGCCTGTATGTCATGCCGTCATACAGTGTACAGTGTCATATTTGAAACTGGTGGCCAAAATTGGAACTACGTAATATTTTCCAGCGTAAATCGGCTCCGCATTAAGGGGGGTAGGCCGTCAAACGGGCCGACTTGGAGCAGGAGAGGCACCACAGGACATTTTCATTTCTACTGTCTATAGTTTTACAAATAAATTCATAAAACTTTGGAAGCATGATCAGAAAGGAGTCAGGATTCCTACTCACAGCAGTGGAAGCTCAAAAACGTAAAAAAATACATTTTTTTACATGTGAAATTTCATCATTTTTCCACTTACTACTGGCTACATTTGTTGCTATAGGTACACTTTTCGTCTTAAGTAAGAGAGATTCTTCGCTGAATTTTGCACAGCAATCAAACTATAGTTACATGTGTATGAAACTGTAGAGTTTATTTAATTTTTATTAAATTTATGAAAAAATGAATGAACTGTTAAATTTTAAACTTCATCTTTAGGAAAAACTCAAATTTTATAGTTAATTATCTCAATTTTTACTATAGTTTTTAATAAATTTGGAAAATTCTAGAGTTTCATACACCTGTAAGTACTGCTTGTGTTGTTGTTGTGGTCTTCAGTCCTGAGACTGGTTTGATGCAGCTCTCCATGCTACTCTATCCTGTGCAAGCTTCTTCATCTCCCAGTACCTACTGCAACCTACATCCTTCTGAATCTGCTTAGTGTATTCATCTCTTGGTCTCCCTCTACAATTTTTACCCTCCACGCTGCCCTCCAATACTAAATTGGTGATCCCTTGATGCCTCAGAACATGTCCTACCAACCGATCCCTTCTTCTGGACAAGTTGTGCCACAAACTTCTCTTCTCCCCAATCCTATTCAATACTTCCTCATTACTCATGTGATCTACCAATCTAACCTTCAGCATTCTTCTGTAGCACCACATTTCGAAAGCTTTTATTCTCTTCTTGTCCAAACTATTTATCGTCCATGTTTCACTTCCATACATAGCTACACTCCATACAAATACTTTCAGACATGACTTCCTGACACTTAAATCTATACTCGATGTTAACAAATTTCTCTTCTTCAGAAACGATTTCCTTGCCATTGCCAGTCTACATTTTATATCCTCTCTACTTCGACCATCATCAGTTATTTTGCTCCCCAAATAGCAAAACTCCTTTACTACTTTAAGTGTCGAATTTCCTAATCTAATTCCCTCAGCATCACCCGACTTAATTCGACTACATTCCATTTGCTTTTGTTGATGTTCATCTTATATCCTCCTTTCAAGACACTGTCCATTCCATTCAACTGTTCTTCCAAGTCCTTTGCTGTCTCTGACAGAATTACAATGTCATCGGCGAACCTCAAAGTTTTTATTTCTTCTCCATGGATTTTAATACCTACTCCGAATTTTTCTTTTGTTTCATTTACTGCCAGCTCAATATACAGATTGAACAACATCGGGGAGAGGCTACAACCCTGTCTTACTCCCTTCCCAACCACTGCTTCCCTTTCATGTCCCTCGACTCTTATAACTGCCATCTGGTTTCTGTACAAATTGTAAATAACCTTTCGCTCCCTGTATTTTACCCCTGCCACCTTTAGAATTTGAAAGAGAGTATTCCAGTTAACATTGTCAAAAGCTTTCTCTAAGTCTACAAATGCTAGAAACGTAGGTTTGCCTTTCCTTAATCTTTCTTCTAAGATAAGTCGTAAGGTCAGTATTGCCTCACGTGTTCCAGTGTTTCTACGGAATCCAAACTGATCTTCCCCGAGGTTGGCTTCTACTAGCTTTTCCATTCGTCTGTAAAGAATTCGTGTTAGTATTTTGCAGCTGTGACTTATTAAACTGATAGTTCGGTAATTTTCACATCTGTCAACACCTGCTTTCTTTGGGATTGGAATTATTATATTCTTCTTGAAGTCTGAGGGTATTTCGCCTGTTTCATACATTTTGCTCGCCAGATGATGGAGTTTTGTCAGGACTGGCTCTCCCAGGGCCGTCAGTAGTTCCAATGGAATGTTGTCTACTCCGGGGGCCTTGTTTCGACTCAGGTCTTTCAGTGCTCTGTCAAACTCTTCACGCAGTATCGTATCTCCCATTTCATCTTCATCTACATCCTCTTCCATTTCCATAATATTGTCCTCAAGTACATCGCCCTTGTATAGACCCTCTATATACTCCTTCCACCTTTCTGCTTTCCCTTCTTTGCTTAGAACTGGGTTTCCATCTGAGCTCTTCTCCAAAGGAATCTTTAATTTTCCTGTAGGCAGTATCTATCTTACGCCTAGTGAGATAAGCCTCTACATCCTTACATATGTCCTCTAGCCATCCCTGCTTAGCCATTTCGCATTTCCTGTTGATCTCATTTTTGAGATGTTTGTATTCCTTTTTGCCTGCTTCATTTACTGCATTTTTATATTTTCTCCTTTCATCAATTAAATTCAATATTTCTTCTGTTACCCAAGGATTTCTACTAGCCCTCGTCTTTTTACCTACTTGATCCTCTGCTGCCTTCACTGCTTCATCCCTCAAAGCTACCCATTCTTCTTCTACTGTATTTCTTTCTCCCATTCCTTCCATTTGTTCCCTTACGCTCTCCCTGAAACTCTGTACAACCTCTGTTTTAGTCAGTTTATCCAGGTTCCATCTCCTTAAATTCCCACCTTTTTGCAGTTTCTTCCGTTTTAATCTACAGTTCATGACCAATAGATTGTGGTCAGAGTCCACATCTGCCCCTGGAAATGTCTTACAATTTAAAACCTGGTTCCTAAATCTCTGTCTTACCATTATATAATCTATCTGATACCTTTTAGTATCTCCAGGGTTCTTCCATGTATACAACCTTCTTTCATGATTCTTAAACCAAGTGTTAGCTATGATTATGTTGTGCTCTGTGCAAAATTCTACCAGGCGGCTTCCTCTTTCATTTCTTAGCCCCAATCCATATTCACCTACTACGTTTCCTTCTCTCCCTTTTCCTACTACCGAATTCCAGTCCCCCATGACTATTAAATTTTCGTCTCCCTTCACTATCTCAATAATTTCTTTTATTTCATCATACATTTCTTCAATTTCTTCGTCATCTGCAGAGCTAGTTGGCGTATAAACTTGTACTACTGTAGTAGGTGTGGGCTTCGTATCGATCTTGGCCACAATAATGCGTTCACTGTGCTGTTTGTAGTAGCTTACCCTCATACCTGTTTTCCTATTCATTATTAAACCTACTCCTGCTTTACCCCTATTTGATTTTGTGTTTATAACCCTGTAGTCACCTGACCAGAAGTCTTGTTCCTCCTGCCGCCGAACTTCACTAATTCCCACTATATCTAACTTTAACCTATCCATTTTCCTTTTCAAATTTTCTAACCAACCTGCCCCATTAAGGGATCTGACATTCCACGCTCCGATCCGTAGAACGCCAGTTTTCTTTCTCCTGATAACGACATCCTCTTGAATAGTCCCCGCCCGGAGATCCGAATGAGGGACTATTTTACCTCCGGAATATTTTACCCAAGAGGACGCCATCATCATTTAATCATACAGTAAAGCTGCATGCCCTCGGGAAAAGTTACGGCTGTTTCCCCTTCCTTTCAGCCGTAGTTCTGCTTGTATGCTGTGCAAAATTTATCGAAGAATCTCTCTTACTTAGGAAGAAAAGTGTGCCTACGGAAACAAATGCAGCCAGTAGTAAGTAAAAAAATGATGAAATTTGACATGTAGAAAAAAAGGAATTTTGCTACGTTTTTGAACTTCCACTGCTATGAGTGTGAGTCCTCAATCCTTCCTGGTCATGCTGACAAAGTTTTATGAATTTATTTGTAAAAGTATAGACAGTGGAAAGTAAAATGTCCTGTGGTGCCTCTCCTGCTCCAAGTCGGCTCGTTTGGCGTCCTACCCCCCTTAACACATTACAATATCTGCCAACTTTCCCTGCTATACAACAATTACAGCCCATACTGGACGTCCGTGAGTTATCCATCTGGTATATTATCATCATGAGTCGTGTAATCGTCTGAAAATGTTAAATATCTCCTCGTTTATTCTCACACTACTATTCTTCTAGCATGCTTCAGTGGTTCACAACCCCACACCAGGCCACAGCAGTCCACACACCGTACCGCCGCCCCACACGGAACCCAGGGTTACTGTGCAGTTAGACCCCCCCCCCCCCCCCCCAGTGGAGCCCCCTCTCCCCCTTTCCCCGGTAACGTCACATACCAGACAAGTGTAACCGCAAGTGTTTGCGTGGTAGAATAATTATGGTGCACGCGTACGTGGAAACGCTGTTTGCGCAGCAATCATCGACACAGTGTAACTGAGGCGGAATAGAAAAAAAAAAAAAAAAAAATGGCTCCGAGCACTATGGGACTCAACTGCTGTGGTTATCAGTCCCCTAGAACTTAGAACTACTTAAACCTAACTAACCTAAGGACATCACATACACCCATGCCCGAGGCAGGATTCGAACCTGCGACCGTAGCAACAGCGCGGCTCCGGAGTGGAGCGCCTAGAACCGCACGGCCACCACGGCCGGCGAGGCGGAATAAAGGGAAGGTACTTTGTGTTGAAGAGGTCAAGAGGGAAAAAAGGAAAAACAGAATGTTTACATTTAATTTGCGTCTCATTCTCGTGTTGGGACGCTCAGAAATTAGAAGGCAAGTAGCTGGGCGGTGTGGCCGTGCGGTTCTAGGCGCTACAGTCTGGAACCGAGCGACCGCTACGGTCGCAGGTTCGAATCCTGCCTCGGGCATGGATGTGTGTGATGTCCTTAAGTTAGTTAGGTTTAATTAGTTCTAAGTTCTAGGCGACTGATGACCTCAGAAGTTAAGTCGCATAGTGCTCAGAGCCAATATTTGAACCATTTTTAGAAGGCAAGCATTTTGTTTTTAAGACTTTGGTTCCGTACCGAAATAGGTGTAGTACAGCAGCTGGTATTACGAAGACTGTTTTACTATTTATAACGTAGCTCTTGTTTTCAGCAAAGAAAATTTGGGCAGTGGAAAGGTCAATTTTCTGTTCAATTTCCATCTGTATCTGCGCGCATATATCAGTCTATTTCCACTCGAAACTGGGCTCTGTGCAGTTTTATACTCGTCGTTAAGAACATTCTTGGCGTCTTCTGGCAAAAGCACATTTCGACAGAAGCTCTACATGTATTGGTGATTGTATTCCCGCACGATATTTCATTTCTGGCATGACGTGGGGTTTTACTCGACATCCGTGAAAGAGCTATTCATCGTCGATTCCACTCTTGTTTCATGAGACGTACATTGGCACACAGAAGGCCTCATTTGCGGGCTGACAGCACACGTTACGATGGAGCGCCCGTCCGCTGGCAGTTATTTCCGAACGGCTGTATCGCGGGCCCTGCCTACTGCCTACTGCCTGCTGGCTGCTGGGGCTACCGCCGGCTGCAGGCAAATGACGTCGGTTTAAATTCAGCAGGCTCAGCAGCGGCCGCCGCGCACATCTCTGCCGCTGCCGCCGCTCTTCCTCCCGCACTCCGCGCGCCGCCGGCGAAACAAGAGGAAGCAGCCCCGAGCCGGCGGCCGGAGGAAATGGAATTTGTCAGAGCAATCGCGAGGACGGCGCGCCGCCGCGGCCAGAAACAAAATTGTCTTCCGCAAATGAGGAAGTCTTTCAGTTTTGCATAAATTAACGGGGCGCCCACAGGCTTTAAAGCACCCCGGAATACTGACGGAAGCGGCGCTGCCGCGCGCGAAAAGTCGACGACGGGAAGAGAGTGCAGGCGGGCTGGAGCCACCTGCTGCGGTGTCGGAAGCTGCGGCGAACCGCACGATCTCGCAAACTCCGGCTGTTTCTCGCTTCTTGCCCCGCCTGGGCGTGCGGAGAGCCAGCCCGGGAGAAAGCTGCCTCTGCCGGCGGCGGCGCTACGTCGCTTTATTGCGCCGCGTTCCTCCCCTCTTGCGACACACGCTACTCCTTTTTCTACGGCTCACATGTCCTGCAACATTACGACGCGGTGTAAAGCATTTTAGTGGAGTAAAAAGTAATAAATCCACAAAGGCAAAGTGCGCCGAGAGAGTCATTACGTCCCGTACGGATGTAGGCTGTAACAAATTTAGCCGGAGGGCAAAATTCTAGCGGAGTAAATGTGGCAGGAAGCACAGTTTTACAACGCAGCAGTACTACTTCAACTCATATAAGAGAACAGGAACGTGAACAAGACGTGCCGAGTGTTGCCCCTTTATCTCCCACACTACTTCTCAATTCTACATATTTTACACTATTGGCCATTAAAATTGCTACACCACGAAGAAATGCAGATGGTAAACTGGTATTCATTGGACAAATATATTATACTAGAACTGACATGTGATTACATTTTCACGCACTTTGGGTGCATAGATCCTGCGAAATCAGTACCCAGGACAACCACCTCTGGCAGTAATAACAGCCTTGGTACGCCTGGACATTTTGTCAAACAGAGCTTGGATGGCGTGTACACATGCAGCTTCAACACGATACCACAGTTCATCAAGAGTAGTGACTGGCGTATTGTGACGAGCTAGTTGCTCGGCCACCATTGACCAGACGATTTCAAGTGGTGAGAGATCTGGAGAATGTGCTGGCCAGGGCAGCAGTCGAACATTTTCTGTATCCAGAAAGGCCCGTACAGGACCTGCAACATGCGGTCGTGCATTATTCTGCTGAAATGTAGGGTCCCTCAAGAATCAAATGAAGGGTAGAACCACGGGTCGTAACAGATCTGAAATGTAACGTCCACTTTTCAAAGTGCCGTCACTGCGAACAAGAGGTAAAAATGAAATGTCGTGTGGCTAAGGCCTCCCGTCGGGTAGACCGTTCGCCTGGTGCAGGTCTTTCGATTTGATGCCACTTGGGCGACCTGCGCGTCGATGTGGATTGACCGAGACGTGTAACCAATGGCACCCCATACCATCACGCCGTGTGATACGCCAGTATGGCGATGACGAATGGACACTTCCAATGTGCGTTCACCGCGATGTCACCAAGCACGGATGCGACCATCATGATGCTGTAAACAGAACCTGGATTCATCTGAAAAAATGACGTTTTTCTATTCGTGCACCCAGGTTCGTCGTTGGGTACACCATCGCCGGCGCTCCTGTCTGTGATACAGTGTCAAGGGTAACCGCAGCCATGGTATCCGAGCTGATACTCCATGCTGCTGCAAACGTCGTCGAACTGTTCGTGCAAATGATTGTTGTCTTGCAAACGTCCGCATCTGTTGATTCAGGGATCGAGACGTGGTTGCACGATCCGTTACAGCCATGCGGATGAGATGCCTGTCATCTCGACTGCTAGTGATACGAGGCCGTTGGGATCCAGCACGGCGTTCCGTATTACCCTCCTGAACCCACCGATTCCATATTCTGCCAACAGTCATTGGATCTCGACCAACGCGAGCATCAATGTGGCGATACGATAAACCGCAATCGCGATAGGCTCCAATCCGACCTCTATCAAAGTCGGAAGCGTGATGGTTCGCATTTCTCCTCCTTACACGAGGAATCACAAGAACGTTTCACCAGGCAACGCCGGTCAACTGCTGTTTGTGTATGAGAAATCGGTTGGAAACTTTCCTCATGTCAGCACGTTGTAGGTGTCTCCACCGGCGTCAACGTTATGTGAATGCTCTGAAATTCTAATCATTGCATATCATAGAATCCTCTTCCTGTCGGTTAAATTTTGCGTCTTTAGCACGTCATTTCGTGGTGTAGCAGTTTTAATGGCCCGTAGTGTACTTGTCTACACACATTAATGTCACCACCTGTCAAGCGGCTAAATGACCACATTTTGCTGCGAGGAATGCTGCGAAACGTACAGGAAGAGAGTCTGTGAGGTTCTAGAAGCTGATGACAGTGATGTGGATCCATGCCGATTCCAATGCCGTGGCAAGCTGTACAAGGTTTCTCAGCTGGGGACTCCATGGCACCAACAGCCCGATCGAGGTGTCCCACGGATTCTCGAAAGGGTTTAAATGCGGCGAGTTTGGTGGTCAGAGGATTACGGTAAAGTAGATCTCTTCGAACCACTCAAGTACTTTGAGAGCTTTGTGACACGTTGCATTATCCTTCTGGTAGATGCCACGGTGCTGAGGAAAAACAAGCAGCATGTAGGGGTAAAAATGGTCCTTAAGCCGAAACAAGGCCCCGGGAGTAGACAAGATTCCGTTAGAACTACTAACAGCCTTGGGAGAGCCAGCCCTGGCAAAACTCTACCATCTGGTGAGCAAGCAGTATGAGACAGGTAAAATACCCTCAGACTTCAAGAAGAATATAATAATTCCAATCCCAAATAAAGTAGGTGTTGACAGATGTGAAAATTACCGAACTATCAGCTTAATAAGTCAAGGCTGCAAAATATTAACGCGAATTCTTTACAGACGAATGGAAAAACTGATGGAAGCGAACTTGGGCAAGATCAGTTTGGATTCCGTAGAAATATTGGACCATGTGAGGTAATACTGACCATACGACTTACCTTAGAAGATAGATTAAGGAAAGCAAACCTACGTTTCTAGCATTTATAGACTTAGAGAAAACTTTTGACAATGTTGACTGGAATACTTTCTTTCAAATTCTGAAGGTGGCAGGGGTAAAATACAGGGAGTAAAATGATATCTACAATTTTTTACAGAAACCAGATGGCAGTTATAAGAGTCGAGGGACATGAAAGGGAAGCAGTGGTTGGCAAGGGTGTGAGACAGGGTTGTAGCCTCTCCCCGATGTTATTCAATCTGTATAATGAGCAAGCAGTAAAGGAAACAAAAGAAAAATTCGGAGTCGGTATTAAAATCCATGGAGAAAAAATTAAAAACTTTGAGTTTCACCGATGACACTGTCAGACACTGTCAGACACTGTAAAGGACTTGGAAGAGCAGTTGAACGGAATGGACAGTGTCTTGAAAGGAGGATATAAGATGAACATCAACAAAAGCAAAACGAGGAAAATGGAATGTAGTCGAATTAAATCGGGTGTTGCTCAGGGAATCAGATTAGGAAATGAGACGCTTAAGGTACTAAAGGAGTTTTGCTATTTGGGAGCAAAATAACTGATGATGGTCGAAGTAAAGAGGATATAAAATGTAGACTGGCAATGGCAAGGAAAACGTTTCTGAAGAAGAGAAATTTGTTAACATCGAGTGTAGATTTAAGTGTCAGGAAGTCGTTTCTGAAAGTATTTGTATGTAGTGTAGTCATGTATGGAATTGAAACATGGACGATAAATATTTTGTTCAAGAAGAGAATAAAAGGTTTCGAAATGTGGTGCTACATACGAATACTGAAGATTAGATGGTTAAATCACATAACTAATGGGGAGGTACTGAATAGAATTCGGGAGAAGAAGAGTTTGTGGCACAACTTGACTAAAAGGGATCGGTTGGTAGGACATGTTCTGAGGCATCAAGGGATCACCAATTTAGTATTGGAGGGCAGCGTGGAGGGTAAAAATCGTAGAGGGAGACAAAGAGATGGGTACACTAAGCAGATTCAGAAAGATGTGGGTTGCAGTAGATACTGGGAGATGAAGAAGCTTGCACAGGATAGGGTAGCATGGAGAGCTGCATCAAACCAGTCTCAGGACTGAAGACTACAGTAACAACAAGGAGAGATGTAATCTGTGGTGGTCTGCGCCTTCCAGAATGACTCGATCACCGAGGGAATGCCCTCCGGCCACGACCCTTCCGACGATTGTTGCTGGTTGTTTGCTTTCAGAAGTTTAACGCCGTACGCGCTTACGGGCCATCAATATGATGGAGCTTAAAACGTGATTCTTCTGAAAACGCTACCTCTCTCTCTCAGTGGACGTCCAGTTGCAGTATTGGAATGCAAATTCCAGGCTTCGTCGCCAATGTACACAGTCAGCGACCAGCCCTGTTCAGCTGTGCGGTCAGCTGCTCAATAGTTGCATGTCTATTCGCCCGTACAAATATCCGCAGTCTCCGTTCACCCCTGTCACCTATGTATGGTACTTGGTGCACGCACCATAGTTAGCGCAGCTTTGCCATCCACTGTATACTTTAACCACGGCGACACATGAACAATTTAAATATGGAAGTTTCGGGAATGCTTGCACCCTTGGCCCGAAAGCCAATCGTCATGCTCTTTTGAACGTCAGGTAAATCGCTCCGTTTCAGCATTACGACAACGCCTTCACTATTTTCCACTATTTTCCACCGTTCTCTACCCTTCACTGCTAATGCTGCCACCTGTCGTTTACGAATGGCGCGTAGACTTCAAACATAGCCGGTGATAACACTAATGTGGATGGACCGTGCATGTACACAGTGCGTGTTCTAAGAGCAACGGGAATATTGTAATTTCGTGTCGTGGACTAACTCGATTCGCTCGATTTTGTTGTTGTGTTTGTCAACACATCTCAAAAGTATTTGTCCAGTGATATACGGAATATTGAGGGTTTTTTTTTTCATCTGTCAACAGTTACATATCCTTTTGGTAGTATCAGAGATTATGTATTTCATATCAAAATGCAAAGAGGATTTACATTAAATTTTCCTGTACGACATGCTGAAGGGGAAAAAGGCACCATGAATACATGAGATACCTACAGAGATGATGAGAGAGGGAAAATATATCCTACGAAGCAGACTGTCCCGTCTAACCTGTTAAAGTTAGAGGAGGAAAAGTATTCCGGCAGGCAGGAAGCAGTCAGTCAAGTGTCTGATAATTAAGGAAGTAGACTCAGTGAGATGCAGCCAGCGCAGGTGAATTACCTTACTATGTACAGCTTATAAAATCATGAGCACGTTATTGGTTCAAATGGCTCTGAGCACTATGGGACTTAACATCTGAAGTCATCAGTCCCCTAGAACTTAGAACTACTTAAACCTAACTAACCTAAGGACATCACACACATCCATACCCGAGGCAGGATTCGAACCTGCGACCGTAGCGGTCACGCGGTTCAAGACTGAAGCGTCTAGAACCGCTCGGCCACCCCGGCCGACAGCACGTTATTGCTGATGTGGATAATACCATATATTTAGGAAGTACTTGGATTTCAACAAGCAGGATTTATAAAGGAAAAATCAACCGTAGAGAAGGCGCTAGAAATTTTGGAGAGTTGTTGACTGATTTCGTTTTATGAACTTCCAAAACCGTATGAGACCTGTAACACCATGTTGCAAAGGCTTCCATTATCTTCTTCTCTGAATTTTCTCAATTACGTGATTCACTTCAGTACAATGCTGAGTCCATAATTAACTATCAAAAAAGTTATCTCTTAAATTAAGGCCTATGCTTGACACAAGTGAAGTGTTGGCGGGTAATTCAGACTTTATAATGAAGAAAGACGTTTTCTGGGTAAGTTTTATTAGGATAACCCGCTTCGTCCCTTGCTACAAGAAATCCTCAGATTCACGCGATAGCACGATATTACAAAGCTAATCGCAATGTGGCATAAATATAAACTGTGCCGGTACAGAAGTAAGAAATAAAAGATCACGAAGTAATTCGTACACAATTACTGCAAAGCTGCAGATTGTCAACAGGGCGATACACGTATGGTCACGTGTGTGTCACCCTATTCCAGCGCCCTTGTCCAGTGAAAGCCTTAGACGTTAAAATTTTAAAATAAAATACCAAGCAAAGTAAAAGTTAAACATGTTATAATATCTGAGTGAGTTTGAAGAAACCTTAATTTGGTATTGGTCGAAATAGAAATGGAAAATTTTTAACTAAATGCAAACCTATCGAATGAGTGATGAATTCTTCTCTGGTTATCAGCCGAGTGGTGGCTGATAATCCGAGCCCCATCAGTGGAATACGCCGGGAAAGATTTAATTCGCAACTATCGAATTAGAACACAACCACGTATCACAAGCAATGAATACAATGCGGGAGTTGGAACTTATTGTACACTACACAAATACAGGCGAAAAAATTCTTAGTGGCAAGCTAGACAATGAATCTGTTAATTTGCTCCAATACTTCTCCTACATATATGACTTGTTCAGTTCTTCAAGTATTTCTCATATATTTAGTAACTATACCCACAAAAATTTGTAACAAAATAGTATATAGCCTGTTTCATTAAATAATCATTGTTGTCATTGAAAGCAGTTATAAATGAAACTTTTAAATAAATATGTATATAATTCACTAACACAGGACGCACTCTGGGAAGCATTACTTTTGCAGTATCTTTATACTATGTTATGGTTAAATGTAAAGCTGACAGTGTGAGATGAGTGTTGCGTGTGTTTGAATTTCTGCGTATTGAAGGACGCACACTATTTGTAAGCACATATAGGAAAAATACTATTTTCTATGAGCAGCGCCTAAACATTTCAAGATTTGTGTTTTTCGGTTGCTGTAAGGCCGTAACAAGAGAAACCACACGTCAGAAACGCAGGCATTATATTCAATACTTGAAAATCTAGAGTTTCAGAAACGCACCACGGTATAAAAACGTAATCTGAGGAGTACTTCGTTATAGAGGATGTCCCAGGAAGTTGGTGTATATTCACGGATACGACAGAAGCAGTCATTGTAACCAATAAAAGCCTAGTAAGTATGGGCTCGAAAATTGTGCCTTAACCTTTTCAGACGTGAATTTCTTCTGAAGAAAGTAAAAACGTTTTTTATGTCCTCATGCTATTAGATAATTTTTAATCCTTTTAGAAGCATGATTTGTAACAATATGTGTACGCGTTTTAAAATGTACTTAGTACCCATGGCTTCTTTTTGTGGGCTAAAATAACAAAATTTTAAATCTTTATGGTTGTAATAAATAAAATGACCACTCAATAATAACTGTACAGAGTACCGTGGAAAATAAGTAACCAAGCACTTCCATGTATTCCGACGTTCACTAGATGCTACACACTGCTAGAGTCAGTTGTTGATATTTTCATAGTGATGCACAGCAGGTGGCAGCACTTGTGCACGAGGGAAAGCCTAAGCATTTACAAGCATGTACATGAGGTTTGCATTGAGGAAAATTATGTTATTGCAGCTGAGACGTAGTACAAATTAATGCGCACAATTGTAACCAGTGGGTCTGAAAGGGTTAGGAGCTATGAGCACCGCTTCATCTTGGAAATAAATCTCTTTTACTGCAAGCTCTTCGTTTTCCACATTTTGGGAAGAGGTAGTATGGGTGGCTCCAAAAGGCATACATTAAGAACCATGATCCCTTATTCAGTAAAAAAGGTATGACCCAGAGTAACGAAAATGGACAAGTGCTCATAGCTCTTAAAGTTTGTATTTTAGAGCCTAGATTTGCTATACTTCTTCCTTCAAATGATCTTTCCTATCATATCCCTAAGTAATGACAATTCGTTCTGTGACACCCTGTATATATCATAAAGAAGATTTTACTGATTTCATAAAATACATTATGTATTATAACATCCATTTTAACAAAGCTGTGGAAGTATGCACGTAGGCCTATAATCCGATCCTATGTAGCACTGGAAACCTTGTGACCTAGGATAGGGTGACCGTATTTCCTAAATCAAAATATGGGACACGAAATAGACGCTGGAGTGAATCAACATTTTCTGGTCACTTTTTTAAATACTATATATGTCTAGCACATTGGTGTTAAAATAGTTTATGCTCCAACGACGTAGGGCATCGTTTATTTTTGTTAAAATTCGCCCTAAATACAACAAAATACCGTGTTTTACCAACATAGTAAATATTTAATTGTTTTACTGTTGTCACATGAAAGTACAATACATCATTTTAATTTAACGACTTAACTGTGGTGGACAATGGTTATTAGTTACATAGGTACTTATTTCTCATTCTCAAATACCCTTGAAGTTTCGCGGTGGGTAGTTTCTGAAAAATCGTTTTTCTTATATTATGTAGACGAATCTCTGCATTCAGGATTTGGAAAGTTTTCAAATAGAATTTTATAAAAATCAACACCTGAAGTATCCTGAAAACGAATCTTAGTTAAGATTATTTTCTTAACAGTTTCCACACCAAACCTATTGCTTTCATCACCTCGTAAATTATTTGTGAAAGATGATGACGATGTTGATGTCTGGTTTGTGGGGCGCTCAACTGCGCAGTCATCACCGCTAGTACAAAGTCCCAATTTCTTCACAGTCCAATTTTGTTCACAGTGCAATCTAGCCACTGTCACGAATGATTAGGACGATGATGAAATAATGAGGGCATCACAAACGCCCAGTTGCCGCGCACAGAAAATCCCCAACCCGGCCAGGAATCGAACCCGGGACCTCGTATACCAGAGGTAGCAACGCTAGCCACTGGACCACGAGCTGCGGAACTTTGTGAAAGAGAACACACTTTCAGCAGATAGAGCTAGCACCAGCTCAGTAATGGGCTCCAAATTCGTACAGCAAGCATCTTGAGATCCAAAGAAGTTGAAAATTATAGACCATTTCTCACCAACAATATTGATTAAAAACAGTCTTGGTTGCAATTTTAGTTTTTTGTTTTTCAACGACGCGTTTCGCCTTATTTGGGCATCTTCAGGTTATCTGGACGCGAGAGGCGCCAAGATCTGCATAACGCGTTCCAGTTCACAGGAGCGAGTAACAGAGTAAGATGGGGGCTCAGGTAGTAACTAGGTAGTTACTCTGTTACTCGCTCCTGTGAATGGCAACGTGTTATGCAGATCTTGGTGCCTGTCGCGTCCACCTAGAAACGATAACCTGAAGATGCCTAAA
Source organism: Schistocerca piceifrons (assembly GCF_021461385.2). Lineage (NCBI taxonomy): Eukaryota > Metazoa > Arthropoda > Insecta > Orthoptera > Acrididae > Schistocerca > Schistocerca piceifrons. The sequence goes on from NC_060139.1 coordinate 23,987,929, forward strand.
TAAGGCGAAACGCGTCGTTGAAAAATAAAACACTAGAATTGCAACCAAGACTGTTTTTAACCAATAGTGTTAAGCACTGGTTTGCTGTATGCTACATATCGATTGGAAGAATTTCTTACCAACAAAATTAACAGTTCTTTATTAATGGCTTTCTCACTTCACATACATTTTTGATATAGTTCATTTCCCCGATAAGTTGTGGAACAGCAAAATGGTTCAAATGGCTCTGAGCACTATGAGACTTAAATACTGAGGTCATCAGTCCCCTAGAACTTAGAACTACTTAAACCTAACTAACGTAAGGGCATCACACACATCCATGCCCGAGACAGGATTCTAACCTGCGACCATAGCAGCAGCGTGGTTCCGGACTGAAGTGCCTAGAACCGCTCGGCCACAACGGCCGGCTATGGTCGCAGCAGTGCAGTCCATTTTCTGAGGGAATGGTTGTATTTAATTGCATGGAAAGCTAGCAAACCTCCCTCAGCAGCAAGGTGCTTTTCTCCATTGTTTACCGTGGCACTATTTGCCGCGCGGTGTGGCCGTTAGGTTTGAGGCACCATGTCACGGATTGCGCGTCCCCTCCCGCCGAAGGTTTGGAGTCCTCCCTCGGGCATTGGTGTGTGTGTTGTTCGTAGCATAAGTTAGTTTAAGTAGTGTGTGAGTCTAAGGACCGATGACCTCAGCAGTTTGGTCCCTTAGGAATTCAGACATGGCACTATTTGCACATTTCGTATCAAAAAATGGTTCAAATGGCTCTGAGCACAATGGGACTTAACATCTGAGGTCATCAGTCCCCTAGAACTTAGCACTACTTAAACCTAACTAACCTAAGAATATCACACACATCCATACCCGAGGCAGGATTCGAACCTGCGACCGTAGTGGTCGCGCGGTTCCAGACTGAAGTGCCTAGAACCACTCGGCCACTTCGGCCGGCTCGTATCAAAAGATATCATACATTGTGATTATTTTGGGTAAGGCTACATTTATTCTCCCTTTGGTTATGCTATACATTACATAAAAACACGGTATTTCAAAATTTACGCGACGGTTAACGAAAAACGGGACGAAATGCGTCCAATAGGTTTTCCGTCCAGACAACGGGACGTATAAGGTAAATAAGAGACTTAAAACACAAAAATCTTGTGGCTACTGTACGGCAGCTTGTTTTAAACAGTAGTATTACTGACAACATGTCTTGTGCATGTGATGTTATTTATATGTATTTTACGATGCTGGTGCTCATTCCGAATTTAACATTTGACGATACCACTATGGCTGCAATATATTAGGACTTTGTTTTTATGAAACAGGTATGCCTCTTCATATTTAAAGCGCACAAATATAAATTTTGTCAGCACTACTTTTCATTATGGTCTATACAGGGTGTTACAAAAAGGTACGGCCAAACTTTCAGGAAACATTCCTCACACACACATAAAGAAAAGATGTTATGTGGACATGTGTCCTGAAATGCTTAATTTCGATGTTAGAGCTCATTTCAGTTTCGTAAGTATGTACTGTACTTCCTCGATTCTGATGATGAAATTGTAAATTTTGACAATCAACATGTGTGGGCTGACGAGAATCCGCACGCAATTGTGCAATCACGTCATCAACACAGATTTTCTGTGAACGTTTGGGCAGGCATTGTTGGTGATGTCTTGGTTGGGCCCCATGTTCTTCCACCTACGCTCAATGGAGCACGTTATCACGATTTCAGCACCTGTGCTGCTAGAACATGTCCCTTCACAAGTACGACACAACATGTGGTTCATGCACGATGGAGCTCCTGCACATTTCAATCGAAGTGTTCGTACGCTTCTTAATAACAGATTCGGTGACCGATGGACTGGTAGAGGCGGACCAATTCCATGGCCTCCACGCTCTCCTGACCTCAAACCTCTTGACTTTCATTCATGGGGGCATTTGAAAGCTCTTGTCTACGCAACCCAGGTACCAAATGTAGAGACTCTTTGTGCTCGTATTGTGGACGGCTGTGATTCAATGCGCCATTCTCCAGGGCTGCATCAGCGCATCAGGGATTCCATGCGACGGAGGGTGGATGCATGTATCCTCGCTAACGGAGGACATTTTGAACATTTCCTGTAACAACGTGTTTGAAGTCACGCTGGTACGTTCTGTTGCTGTTTGTTTCCATTCCATGATTAATGTGATTTGAAGAGAAGTAATAAAATGAGCTCTAACATGGAAAGTAAGCGTTTCCGGACACATGTCCACATAACATATTTTCTTTCTATGTGTGTGAGGAATGTTTCCTGAAAGTTTGGCCGTACTTTTTTGTAACACCTTGTATATTGTTCTTAAGCTGCATACAGTTTGCGAGTTTATTCATGTTTTTCCATTTTTGCTGCAGATCTGATGATGGTCATTATAGACCGAAACCGGTAATCTGTTAACAAAAAGGTTGTGACCATAGACGTAAATTAAAGGAAACTTATTACATATACGAGTCACTGTTTTTTCGCGACAATGTCGCAGCTTGTGACATAAGAGACGAACGTGTAAAATACGGGACGTTTGGTGACGCTAACTTAGCAGCGTCTGCTACGCAATATGTTCTGGCCGTTCCGCCACGCTGGCTGGCGCCAGCCTGTGTTTGACCACTGGCTGCACGCTATGCCGGCCGATGACGTGATGTAGCACCGCAGGTTCACCGGCGAGCACAATACGTTGCGTCACTGCTGGCTGCTTTATCTGCGCGTTTCGGGCGGCTCGTGCGGCTACAGAGAGAGAGAGAGAGAGAGAGAGAGAGAGAGAGGGCGGAGGGAGAGAGGGAGGTTTGTCTAGCTGCGCAGGAATGCCGTTTAGAAAGTTGAAAGCGAACCGCAGACTCCGGGGTCTAGTGAGCGCGTCCCGGCCGGAACGAACCGAGTCGGCCCGTAATCGGCGACTTTTAACGGTCGCTGCGCCCGCGGGGAGGTCGCGCCAGCAAACGGAACACCGAGCTGCGTTTAAGCGCGCAGAATTCGCGCCACGGCTGCTGCAGGCGCGAAAGCGACTGTGCAAGGTCGCGCCTTTCTCTCAGGGATGCGCTGCTAAACTTGTGCTTGAGGCTTACAGGGTGACAATTATTGAATCATACGAAAACAACGGAACACGTGAGATAATACTGACCTTACGACTTATCTGAGAAGAAAGATTAAGGAAAGGCAAACCTACGTTTCTAGCATTTGTAGACTCAGAGAAAGATTTTGACACAGTTGACTGGAATACTAAAGGTGGCAGGGGTAAAATACAGGGAGCGAAAGGCTATTTACAATTTGTACAGAAACTGGATAGCAGTTGTGAGGGGCATGAAAGGGAAGCAGTGGTTGGGAAGGGAGTGAGACAGGTTTGTAGCCTCTCCCCGATGTTATTCAATCTGTATATTGAGCAAGCAGTAAAGGAAACAAAAGAAAAATTCGGAGTAGGTATTAAAATCTATGGAGAAGAAATAAAAACTTTGAGGTTCGCCGATGACAGGACCTGGCAGAGCAGTTGAACGGAATGGACAGTGTCTTGAAAGGAGGATATAAGATGAACATCAACAAAAGCAAAAAGAGGATAATGGATTATAGTCGAATTAAATCGGGTGATGCTGAGGGATTTAGATTACGAAATTAGACACTTAAAGTAGTAAAGGCGTTTTGCTATTTGGGAAGAAAAATAACTGATGTTAGTCGAAGTATAGAGGATATAAAATATAGACTGAAGAAGAGAAATTTATTAACATAGAGTATAGATTTAAGTGTCAGGAAGTCGTTTCTGAAAGTATTTGTATGGAGTGTAGCCGTGTATGGAAATGAAACATGGACGATAAATAGTTTGGACAAGAAGAGAATAGAAGCTTTCGAAATGTGGTGCTACAGAAGAATGCTGAAGATTAGCTGGGTAGATCACATAAATAATGAGGAGGTATTGAATAGAATTGGGGAGAAGAGGAGTTTGTGGCACAACTTGACAAGAAGAAGGGACCGGTTGGTAGGACATGTTCTAAGGCATCAAGGGATCACCAATTTAGCATTGTAGGGCAACTTGGAGGGTGAAAATCGTAGAGGGAGACCAAGAGACGAATACACTAAGCAGATTCAGAAGGATGTAGATTGCAGTAAGTACTGGGAGATGAAGAAGCTTGCACAGGATAGAGTAGCATGGAGAGCTGCATCAATCCAGTCTCAGGACTGAAGCCACAACAAAACAACAACAACACGAAAAAAAAACCGAAATTACTTCCAAACTACGGCGCGCGCACACTTCATTCAACATGTAAACATCACTTCAGATATTCGGATTTAGGTTGTGACATTTTCGATATGCCTGCCACCAAAAAATGGTTCAAATGGCTCGGAGCTCTATGGGACTTAACATCTTAGGTCATCAGTCGCCTAGAACTTAGAAGTACTTAAACCTAACTAACCTAAGGACATCACACACATCCATGCCCGAGGCAGGATTCGAACCTGCGACCGTAGCAGTCCCGCGGGTCCGGACTGCAGCGCCTAGAACCGCTTGGCCACCGCGGCCGGCTGCCTGCCACCGTTGAAGATGATGTGGCGCAAACGAATAGGGAAATTCTGCATGGCCCGCTGTTGTGTCGGAACATCGATGGCGCCGATGACCTGAATGGCTGTTTTCAGCACAGCAATGATTTTGTGGTTAGTGCTCTACACCTTGTCTTTAATACAGCCCTACAAAAAGGACTCGCATGTGTTTAGATCCGGAGAATGTGGTGGCCAATCGGTGTCCATGCCAGTGGCCTCTGGGTATCCCAGAGCCAGTATGCGATCCCCAAAATACTCCTCCAGGACATCAAACATTCCTGTTTCGACAGGGCCGAGCTCCGTCTTGCATGAACCACATCTTGTCAAAATCAGGGTCACTGTGAACATGGGCCATTAAATCTTCTTCCACAACCTTCACGTACCGTTCGTTAGTCGCCCTGCCATCAAGGAATGACGCACCGATTATCCCGTGACTGGACATTGCACTCCGCACAGTCATTCTTTGAGGGTGAAGAGACTTCTGGATCGTGAAATACGGATTCTCAGTCCCCCAAAATGCGCCATTCTATTACTCGCTGCTGTGAACGGGAACGCGTAATGCAGGTCTTGGAGTCACTCACGTCCATCTAGGGAGTTCTTACTGAGTTTAACGAATGCGATGTTGGCCTGATGTATTCGACGATGCTCTTTGGCTACACTGTCTAAAGGATCGTTCTAATAAATACCAAATTAAGGTCAACCTGAAGATGCCTAAATAAGGTGAAACGCGTAGTTGAAAAATAAAAAGCTAAAATTGCAACCAAGACTGTTTTCAACTAATACCGCCAATTTTGCTTATTGACGAAAGCATCCAAATGAGAGTGGGTTTCGTCGCTAAAATAAACCATACATGCTCACACTAATTCCCGTCATGCCCCGCGGCCAATCGTGCAGTTTGGACGTCCTAACGCATACCGTACAGACGTCACGACGATTTTATTTCGTGTAGCTCAATAATTGTCACGTTGTGCGTCGACCACGCGATAGGCAACCTCACACATTTATTTTCCGAACCTACGCAAATATTGCACTCCTCACTTGCATGAATCTAAACAGTACAGCACAGTAATCTTTACAGTTCATTAAGTGTGCAATCACCTACCAAAACAAAACTATCTGGGTATACAGAAATTTAAGTCATGCCTCTGACGTTACGTTACCAACTTCGCGGCCATTCTGGAAGTCACTATATTGAATTCAGCTCGTAATTTTCGAATGGCAAATGATGAGATGAGTTATCGAATAGACAATTACACGAGAAATAGCAATGGTGTTGAAGTGCGAAAGTTGAGGGGATCCGGAAGTGATAAACTGCCAAATGGTTGAAATAGCTCTGAGCACTATACGACTTAACTTATGAGGTCATCAGTCGCCTAGAACTTCTAACCTAAGACCATCACACACATCCATGCCCGAGGCAGGATTCGAACCTGCGACCGTAGCGGTCGCTCAGCTCCAGACTGTAGTGCCTAGAACCACACGACCACTCGGGTCGGCGATAAACTGCCAAGTCCAAACTCAGCAAAATGAAATTTCACAATTTATTCCACACAATCACTTCCACATAAGACACACGCTGGTAACCAGAGCACGCTTGATTATTGAATTTAACACTCGTAAGATAATTAATCAATAGTTTGAAATCAGAGACAAGTAAAACAAAAACTTTAAACATCAAAATAAAATTATCTGTGCGTCTCAGCGTTGCATTACCACAAAACTAATAAATGACAGAATTCCAATAACAAGCGTCAGAGTACAACCTGTAACCGCGTTAGTCAGCCAGTGTTCGAATTTAGAAGACCTAGTATGAATTTCGCGTAATAAATATTTCGTGTGAAGCGCCGTTGCGACAGAGGCAAAGATCAAAATTGGTTCAAATGGCTCTGAGTACTATTGGGCTTAACTTATGAGGTCATCAGTCTCCTAGAACTTAGAACTACTTAAACCTAACCAACCTAAGGACATCACACACATCCATGCCCGAGCAGGATTCGAACACGCGACAGTAGCAGCAGCGCGGTTCCGGACTGAAGCGCCTAGAACCGCTGCCAGGAGACTCCGTGGCCAGCGTCCTTCCAAAGCCCTATCCCGTACCGCGCTTGCCTACGGTTTTAAAAGCGGTGCATGCGGAACCAGACACCGCAAGTTAAGTCACCGACGCCATCTTGCAATAAATAGATATTAATGTTTCAGCAGTCGTATATTTGCGCATAGATTTGTTCATTCTCTGGTTTATTCGTGCAGGTGATGTGAAAGCTGATATCAATGATCAGTTCTGATCTTGGGAGATAGTAACACCTGTGTTATTGCAGCGGATTTCAGAAAAGGCTGCCCAGGCCACCCGTTACCGGCAACGTGGTCGTGAAATTTCACGCAATTCTGTGAGACAGGCTTCCCGAGGGTAAAACGAAAGTTGAATGATCGAGTACGGCTGTTCTTGCATCGTTCATGAAGAGTTGCGTCGTTCATTAATAAAGAGTCCAGAGCGAAGGTATCTGGTGTCAGATACACATCAGTAAATGATAATATTGGCCACGCGTAAAGGGGACCCTTTAAAATGTTGCATCTCACAGAGGATGCTCCATTTCTTCGAGTTCACTTTACGAAAAGGATGACATGGAAATTGGACGAAAACAGTTCTTTCCCCTATGACGTACTATTTGGGGATCAAGGCAATTTATGGGTGGAGAAATAATTAAACACAATCACAGATACTGGTCAGAAGTCAACACGCATTGGCTGATCCATCGAAGGTAGCTGGGAAATCGAAAGATGATTACGTATGGAATATGCAATTCTCATATTTTTGAACCCTTCGTCATTCATCTATACAGAAACCTTCTTATCAGCAGTAGTTACATGAAGACGTGTTGCGCTCTCAATTATCTCAAGACGGTAGGTTTTGAGCTTTACTTATTAATTTTAACAACTGCAGTGCGTGCTCTTAGTCCTAAACTGTATGCTCAAGGCCGGTCGCTGAGGCCGAGCGGTTCTAGGCGCTTCAGTTTGGAACCGCGCGACCGCTACGGTCGCAGGTTCGAATCTTGCCTCGGGCATGGTTGTGTCTGATGTCCTTCGGTTAGTTAAGTTTAAGTAGTTCTGAGTTCTAGGAGACTGATGACCTCAGATGTTAAGTCCCATAGTGTTCAGAGCCATTTGAACCATCTTGTATGCTCAAATAAAGAAAGGACGCTCTAGTTGGCGAAATTTTCTTTATTTATGTTGATGACTGGTTTCATCCTCATAAGCAGGACATTTTCAAGTGAAGCCGTGGTGCCCCACCTTACTGTCCGGGCATTACTGGATAACAAGTTTCCTCGGGCATTGGTGGTCGAAGAGGTCATGCGGAGTGGCCGCCACTCTATCCAGATTTAAGTCAAGTAGATTTCCATCCGTGGGGACATATGAAGGCGAGATCAGAAAACTTGCACATCTGGGGGCGCAGATTATTGTTAATTGCGCTCACAGTAAAAAAAAAAAAAAAAAAAAGTGGTTGAAATGGTTCTGATCACTATGCGACTTAACTTCTCAGATCATCGGTCACCTATAACGTAGAACTAATTAAACCTAACTAACCTAAGGACATCACACACATCCATGCCCAAGGCAGGATTCGAACCTGCGACCGTAGCGGTCGCTCGGTTCCAGACTGTAGTCGATTTGGCGGGAAAAGAAATTAACGGAAAAATTTGACTAAAAGAAGGGATCGGTTGATGGTTAGCGAAGGGGAAAAGTTGTAGAGGGAGATGAAGGCTTGATTACAGTAAGACGATCCAAATGTTTGTACGTTTCAGGAGCTGCGCGTAGATAAAGGCTTGCACAGGATAGTCTTTTGCGGAGTCCTGCATCGAACACATTTTTGGTCTTAAATCCACAACACCCAGTGTGAAATACGATGTTCGTGCAGCTTTCTCATTTCTCACGAGTAACAGTTGCTTGATTCTTTACCAGCATATAAAATGAGTCTTAGCCTCGTGGAGAGCTGTTATTTCGCAGCGTAAGGTCTTATGGCAATGCCAAATATCTGTATAATAAGCATGTAGCTGCTGCTCGTCTGAAACCGAGACGAAGAACGCGTTATGCATGCGAATGTAGTGAGCTAAAGCGACTTTCACCTCGGCGCAGTCACCTACCGCCTCACTCACTCCTACCTGGAGAGGTAAATGTGCAGCTTCCTCCAGAATGGAGTGTATCCGCCTGCAGCAGAAGGCGTCTTCCGCAGCTGATAGGATCCTCCCTGATGGCAGGCGAGATGTGCAGAAGCCGTGGCAGCGTCCTCGGCGCCGCCGTCTGTACTTCCGGCGTTGGGCGTCACGCAGCGGCGATCGCTTCCGAGTGGCCAGAAGGTGACTGCCTTGCGCAGGCATTGCTGCAGTTTCTTAAGGACAGCACATACTGACGCGGCGGCCTCTCGTTAAGTTTCCACCACATTCGTTGCTGACGCGATCTTCAGTCGGAGGACTGCTTCGATGCAGCTCTCCGCGCTACACTTCCCTGCACAAGCCGCTTCACCTCCGAATAACTGCTGCAGTCGACGCTCTGCTTAAGGGGCTCCGGAACGCCCTATAGTTGCAATGTTAAAATAACGCTTATAAATTACATCTTTCCTCACAAAGTATTTGAGGTAGGAAGTTGAACTTTTTACAGATTATTTATTGGAATATGGGCTACAACTTAACACAGGGATTTTACAGAATTTTAGTTCAGTTATTAAAGATGATTTTTTTTCAATTGTAATGAAAATTCACAACATTTTTTTTGCAATTTTTTATTTATATATTCAAAAATAACAGTTTTTTGGAAAAAGGGTGTGTTAAATTATGCAGAAGGTACTGTGTAACATTTACTGAAAGTTTGGAACAAATATGTTTGGAAGATCCTTAGAAAACATGTAATTAGTATGAGAAAATAAAAGTTTTGGGAATCGAGCGACAAAGATTGGATTAACTTTTTAGTGCATTCCAGGTCCATAGGATGGATTATCTTCATTCTCTGCAAACTCCTCCTCCAGCTTCCTCTTGTTCCTCCTCCTGTTTACTCTTGCTTGTATTTCTAGACTCTTTACAGCCCTGTCTGCAGCCCGAAGGCGTTCCTTGTCTAAAGCAAGCATCGCTCGTTGTTGTGTTCGTAGATTTTGCTACCATTTTCTTCAGTTGCAGTTACTGCAACACTGTTCCAAAAGGTGGTCATGTATGAACACTTATCACATTTCAGTTGTATTTCACTAGCGAGTCCTACGTGCTTTATTATGGAGATTTCCAGACCAACTTCACTACAATGAATACATCTTACACAGTTTGAAAAAATTGCTTTGAGAACCGACATATCAAATACACTCCTGGAAATTGAAATAAGAACACCGTGAATTCATTGTCCCAGGAAGGGGAAACTTTATTGACACATTCCTGGGGTCAGATACATCACATGATCACACTGACAGAACCACAGGCACATAGACACAGGCAACAGAGCATGCACGATGTCGGCACTAGTACAGTGTATATCCACCTTTCGCAGCAATGCAGGCTGCTATTCTCCCATGGAGACGATCGTAGAGATGCTGGATGTAGTCCTGTGGAACGGCTTACCAAGCCATTTCCACCTGGCGCCTCAGTTGGACCAGCGTTCGTGCTGGACGTGCAGACCGCGTGAGACGACGCTTCATCCAGTCCCAAACATGCTCAATGGGGGACAGATCCGGAGATCTTGCTGGCCAGGGTAGTTGACTTACACCTTCTAGAGCACCTTGGGTGGCACGGGATACATGCGGACGTGCATTGTCCTGTTGGAACAGCAAGTTCCCTTGCCGGTCTAGGAATGGTAGAACGATGGGTTCGATGACGGTTTGGATGTACCGTGCACTATTCAGTGTCCCCTCGACGATCACCAGTGGTGTACGGCCAGTGTAGGAGATCGCTCCCCACACCATGATGCCGGGTGTTGGCCCTGTGTGCCTCAGTCGTATGCAGTCCTGATTGTGGCGCTCACCTGCACGGCGCCAAACACGCATACGACCATCATTGGCACCAAGGCAGAAGCGACTCTCATCGCTGAAGACGACACGTCTCCATTCGTCCCTCCAGTCACGCCTGTCGCGACACCACTGGAGGCGGGCTGCACGATGTTGGGGCGTGAGCGGAAGACGGCCTAACGGTGTGCGGGACCGTAGCCCAGCTTCATGGAGACGGTTGCGAATGGTCCTCGCCGATACCCCAGGAGCAACAGTGTCCCTAATTTGCTGGGAAGTGGCGGTGCGGTCCCCTACGGCACTGCGTAGGATCCTACGGTCTTGCCGTGCATCCGTGCGTCGCTGCGGTCCGGTCCCAGGTCGACGGGCACGTGCACCTTCCGCCGACCACTGGCGACAACATCGATGTACTGTGGAGACCTCACGCCCCACGTGTTGAGCAATTCGGCGGTACGTCCACCCGGCCTCCCGCATGCCCACTATACGCCCTCGCTCAAAGTCCGTCAACTGCACATACGGTTCACGTCCACGCTGTCGCGGCATGCTACCAGTGTTTGCGATGGAGCTCCGTATGCCACGGCAAACTGGCTGACACTGACGGCGGCGGTGCACAAATGCTGCGCAGCTAGCGCCATTCGACGGCCAACACCGCGGTTCCTAGTGTGTCCGCTGTGCCGTGCGTGTGATCATTGCTTGTACAGCCCTCTCGCAGTGTCCGGAGCAAGTGTGGTGGGTCTGACACACCGGTGTCAATGTGTTCTTTTTTCCATTTCCAGGAGTGTATTTCAATCACATCCGATTCGCCCATAAAACATTCATAGTTTTCACTCATTGAACCAAGCTTCTTCTGCGAAGTATTTTCTTTCCCACTTTGACTGCTATGGGCAGGTGTACTTGAGAGGTTAGGTTCACTCACTTGGTTATCGTCTTTATTGTTTACAGTAATAACACATACCATTGGCTTTCCAACATTTCTCCTTTTCTTAAAAGCCTTCAGAGGATTTCTAATAACTTTACTTTTACTCATTATTATACTTCAACAAAACAGAGACTCAAGAAACAGAATTAATTACGAATATTTTCGAGATAACGACAGAGTAAATAAACATGAAACAATCGACAATCACACCAGCGATATATATTGAACCATCACAGGTTAGCCACAACACATTATCTCACATCACTAAAATGTACCTGATGACCACGGACGTTAATAATAACACAATTTGACAGCAGTTTAACAGCGCCACAGTGGGTCACGCCCATGTAGAACACATTTCAAAAAAATTTAAAAATAGTTGTAGTCTTCGGAATTGAATAAATTATATATCTATTAAAAGGTAATAGTCTGCAGATTCAGAAAACGCAAAAAAGTAAAAATTGAACTTTTCATGATTTTGAGCCTTTCCGGAGCCCCTTAAACCTGCTTGCTGTGTTCATCCCTTTAAACCCCCACTCGCTTCACCCATTTCGCTACTGAACTGACGACTCCTTCATGCGTCAGGACGTCTCTAATCAATCTATCCCTACTTCTCTGCGCCACTTATGACTGATCGGTTGGTTGGTTGGTCTGGGTTCATTTCCCTGCGATAGATACGAAGGGCGCTCGATAGGAATTGCAACACAATTTTTGTTTAAGCGGGTTGGTTTTATTCAGGATTGCAGTACACCATATTACTCCGAACTCTTTTTTCTATAAAATCTATTTTTCCAACTTGATTTACGTTCATTGCAATGGCCTTAACGCCACCTTACTGGCAGGGTCTGTATGCCCGATGGTGACACTCTACTGGTCTACTTCAGAGCAACGTCTTGCTGCAACAGCAACCTCCCCGACATCCACCTACGGCTTCGCGCGGATTGCATCCTTCATTGGGCCAGACAGATGGAAGTCGGAAGGTACGAGACCTCGGCTGTAGAGTGGATGAGGAGGAACAGTCCAGCAAGGTTTTGTGACCTCCTCTCCCTTGGGCAGACTTGTCTGAGGCCTTGCTTTGTCATGGAGAAGGAGAAGTTCGTTCGCATTTTCGTAGCAACGAACATACTGAAGGCGTTTCTTCAGTTTCCTGAGGGTAGCACAATACACTTGATCGTTGCACCACAAAGGAGGACATTGAACAAAATAACCCGTTCAGAGTCCCTGAAGACCTTCGCTATACTTAACCGGCTGAGGGTAAAACCTTAAACTTTTCTTCGAAGGAGAAGGTGATGATGATAAAGTCCCATGCTTCTCGACATAGCGTAATGGAACGATGCGGGAGACCCGCACCGCCGTACTAGGCAAGGTCCTAATGGAGATAGTCCCTGAGTACTTGGAAATAATCCTTCATAGATGATTAGATGGTTAGATCACATAACTAATGAGGAGGTATTGAATAGAATTGGAGAGGAGAGAAATTAGTGGCACAACTTGACTAGAAGAAGGGATCGGTTAGTAGGACATATTCTGAGGCATCAAGGGATCAACAGTTTAGTATTGGAGGGCAGCGTGGAGGGTAAAAATCGTAGAGGGAGACCAACAGATGAATACACTAAACAGATTCAGAAGGATGTAGGTTGCAGTAGGTACTGGGAGATGAAGAAGCTTGCACAGGATAGAGTAGCATGGAGAGCTGCATCAAACCAGTCTCTGGACTGAAGACTACAACAACAACACATGAATATGTAAACCCAAATAAGTAAATTTCTTTCAGCTGATTATATGAATCATAAATACTATTCTAGACATACAAGATGATAGAAAGCAACGAATTGTCTGGAGACCTATGTGCGCGTCCGCACTTGTTATTTTATAGAAGAGCGACAGTCAATGAAACAAAGAGCTGTATATGGCTAAAGAGCTTCGGTTTCCCGACCCCTGTATTAGATTATGCAGACACTGAACAATACCCACATTGCCAGCCTGCTTTTAAGTGTCGCAATGAACACGCCGGCCGGAGTGGCCGTGCGGTTCTAGACGCTACAGTCTGGAACCGCGTGACCGCTACGATCGCAGGTTCGAATCCTGCCTCGGGCATTGATGTGTGTGATGTCCTTAGGTTAGTTAGGTTTAAGTAGTTCTGAGTTCTAGGGGACTGATGACCACAGCAGTTAAGTCCCATAGTGCTCAGAGCCATTTGTCACAATGAACATACCTAGAGCATAGATAGTCATAGCGCATGAATTACACCTTTCTGTGACTAACGTAATACCACGTAGGCACTGTAACTGACCTTGAACCTCAAAGGCTACACATACTCCTCCAGGTATTTCCCTCACCCATACTCTCATACGCATCTCGCTACTAGAAGAGAGGCTCACCACTAAATGCGTTGTCGTAACATCTTCAGACAGCACCAGACAATAGCTGCAGGTGAGTGCAAGTCGAGTGCATACTGCAGAGAGGTCGTGATTGCTCCAGTCACGCACGGAACTGACCCGGTTCGATTCCAGATTGCGACGGCGGGTCTCTCGGTTCCGCGGCCATACTGCCGCCATTCTCGGCAGCCTGTTTTGCAGAAACAGATATCTGATCACTGCGCTCGCCGACCGTGAAGGTGCCCGAAGAAAGGCCAGCCAGGGCGCCTCCAAAACGCTGCGCCAGTCGTAAAGGGCAGTTAGCGGAAAGGAAAAAAAAGGAAGCGCTCCACAAGAACATTGTATGTGTCACAGCTAAAATAGACCTCAACAACGAAGTGCTTAAAAAATATATTTCGATACCGATAAGAGAATTTTGGAACTGTCTAACAACTAAAAGCTTGTGTCTACATAAAAACACCAGTATACATAAAGAGATTTCGGTTAGTGGTTTTGTCAAGGTTGACACCGAGATTACTGATAATTTCAGATCTCAGGCACTGCGGAAAAGTGTTAATTTATAAAGATTTAGAATGTACCTAAGTGCCATGATGGTTAAGACAAAGGTGCAAAAAACTAGTTAAAGAAGCCGTATGCTCTATTTATCACGTTGTGATTCATTTCCTCGAACTGATTCTAGTTTCATGAATCAGAGTTGTATCTACATATGGTGCGAGGAACTATCCGATGAAATAGCCCAATAGTGATTCAATTTGCAGACTGCCCGAGCGTCTGTAAAATTGTGAATTCATCAATAGTTGAAATACTCACATGATTAAAAGTATGTTCCTGAAACGCAGTGTTGTGAAACGAAATCAAAATACTAGTAGTTTCTAACAAAATAGTATCTAAAACTCTGACAGTAAAATGCCCTGCATGTAACAGAGATTCTTGCAGTAATTATGATCTTAACAGAAAAAAGAGAAGGCAATTCTTAAAATTTTGGTCAAGGCATTGAATAATCAAAAGAGAATAAGTGGAATTAAAGAATGGCAAACATCGGTTAAGAACTTTGTAAAGTAGCATGCAATTTACAAAGACTAACCATTACCTGTATGCGACAGAAAGAATAAAATATAAAGAAGTTTGAAGATGCGTAAAACTGTGAGAAGAAGGTATGAATTCATGATGATGTTGCCTTTCTGGGTAGAAAGAAAATACGAGATCGTTTAGAGACAGGGGCAATTTCGTCTTAGGGTAGGACGGAGATAGTAATTGTGATACTTTGCCTTGAGTTACTTCCGCCAAGCATGGAAATTTTGAAAGGCTGGACGTTGATTTAAACAGCCTTCGTACTCAATACGAGATTAATACGCCGTGTGGTTTTAATTAAACTGATAGTTTTCTGAGGGGTGTAGTGTGAGCTGTATTCATCGCAGGAAGCTGAAAAAAAAAAAGAAATGATAGTTCCACTTTCTGCCATCGGGTGAAAATACAGCGCAGTAAGCAGTCAGAATGTGGTGTGAGCGTAGGAAAAGGGAGGAATAGTTAAACACGTGATAACGGCGGTTCTGTCATGTTTATTACGAAATGGTCAAAAGTTACAACATGTGTACAATATGATCTCCGACTCTGCAACATGCTTCATCCGTAACACGGCATGGTCAACAGTTGCTCGCAGCATGTGCGATGTTGTAAGAGCGGTATGTCATCGCATGCTGTCCTTCAAATCAGGAAAAGTTTGGATACATCACTGATGGACTTTCAAATATCTCCACAACCAGAAGTCACCTGGATTGAAGTCGGGGATTCTGGAAAACTACAAGCATCTTAAAATTGTAGAGATATAATGCGATCGTTACGGAACGTTTTTTGAAGCAGATCTGTCTCCTGGCAAGCGACATCTGGTGCCAGCTCATCTTGCATAAAAGCAGTGGTGTGTACAGAGTTGCGTTCTTGCAAAACTGGAATCACCTGTTGCACAAGGAGGTCCTTATAACGTGTGGATATTACTGTGTACGTAGCAGGCCCACAAAGAAAAACGGACTGATAATGAAGGTGCTTGTGAAGTCACACCAAACAGTAATATAACCTGAGTCCAGAGTCACAGAAGGTGAGTGCAGATAGTGTTCGTAGACAACATAGTAAAACTCCATACGCGACAGTTCTACCCATTCACGGTCCCGTGTAGGGTAAAATGTGCCTCATCAATGGCTCTGAGCACAACGGGACTTAACATCTGAGGTCATCAGTCCCCCAGAACTTAGAACTACTTAAACCTAACTAACCTAAGGACAACACACACAACAATGCCCGAGGCAGGATTCGAAGCTGCGACCTTAGCGGTCGCGCGGTTCCTGACTGCAGCGCCTAGAACCGCTCGTCCACACCGACCGGCACTGCCATGGGAATGAGTGGCTATCTCTCTCTGGTACACCACCTAACTCACCTGTGTCTTCACATTTCTTGATCACATTCTTTAGCCCATTTATCGTCATGGGGCCTCTTTGTTGCTGTTTCTGTCGGCAGTATCCCCGCACTGCAGCGCTGTTATTGCTGTCGTTTAATAAAACGACTTTACCAACAGTGCTCAGTCTTTCTTCTCAGTGTCATTGCGTTTGTACGGAAAACTTCATCTTCCTTAACCCTCTACCCCAACTGTCACACCACAGAGGCAACCAGCACACGTCGTCAAGCTACAGACAACATACTGACGTCAGAACAGGAAACATTTCACATTCTGACTGCTTACAGCGCCACATTTTCACCTGGAGGCAGTCCGCCCCCGGTAGCTGACGGTCAGCACGACGGAATGGCATACCTAGCAGACCGGTTTCGATTCCAGCTGGGTCGGAGATTTTCTCCGCTTAGGGACTGGGTGTTGTGTTATCCTTACCATCATCATTTCATCCTCATCGACACGCAAGTAGCCGCAGTGGCGTCAACTCGAGAGACTTGCACCAGGGGAACGGCCTACCCGACGGGAGGCCCTAGCCAGATGGCATTTCCATTTATACCTGGAGGCAGAAGGAGGAGCCATTAATTTCTCAGTATACTCCGCAAACTCGCCGATTAATGACAGACTTACGATGTTTCAGTCTCCTGCGATGTATACAAACTGCACTGCAGCACCGGGAGCACCGTCAGTTTAATTACAACCACCCGCTATCACTACTGTATCACCTAAGACAGTAGGTTATATCATACGCCCTTTGTAAATAAAGACACAAGCAGACCAAGAAGCCTGAAGAAAACTCTCTTTCAGAATAAATACGTGTTGTAGACAAGCAGAAAGAATTAAGGAAATGCATTTGAATGTTATGCAGAGAAAATTAGAGGAAAGTTCGGATTAGGAAAGGATGGGGAAGAAAATTGAGCAAGTTCCTTTTCCTTCACCGACTGAGGTAAACCACGGAAAACCTAAATCTGGATGGCGAAACGAGAATTTGAACCGCTTTTCTCCTAAAGCCTCCTTAATGCTCTTCTGTGTTTTTCATCAAGTTACGTTTTCTTTTCAGTGTTATGCGTAACATACAAAGTTCTCCCTTGAGCTCTACATAGCGTCCTAGCAGTAAATGCAGAACAACAATATTCTTGTAGATGTGTGATTGTTGCCGTAAGTCGAACAAGCACTCCAAAACGTAAAAAGGACATATTAGGGCTTAGGTGTCAGAGATATCAAAACAGAAGCTGTGAATATTCTGCAATGTTAAACCTATAGTGATCATGATGATTAACGGTTTAAAGAGACGAAACGTCTGTGGTCATCCGTCTCTTGTTCATCCCCCCCCCCCTCCCCTCTCCACTCCTCTCAGTAGGGCAGTATTTGTGTGCCCCATACGTCTGCGTCTGAAGTAAATCCCAAGTGCAAGTGTGAGAACGTTTTATAAATATTTACGTCGCATATACCTGAGGCGAACCTTGGGTACCAGGCCAGTAGTTACCTAGTGAGATGTGGGAAACCGCCTAAATGCAACAACTAGTTCGGCTGGTTGACCAGCTCTCGAATTTAACGTTAGAGGCGGTGTGCTAATGCCTTCGACCATCTGCGCCGGTAAAAAAAGTAGTATCACATACTGCAGAGCTTACACAGAGCGTGTTTTCAATGAAACTAGGCGATAGACTCCATTAACGTCAGCAAGACAAACCGAGCAGATAAGAATCGTACAGATAAAAGACGAGACGAGGTCGTCCTGAAGAGAAAATGTGAGGAAGGCGTCTGTGGCGTGAGAAGGTCATATGAAATACGCGAAGGCCCCAGAGGTTCACTCATATGAATATGAGTGAAGCGGCAGGCGGGATATATTACAGGGAAAAACTAATTTTGTGAGTGTGCACATATGGAGTATGATATCCGCCGTTCGTTGGAAATAAGTTCCAGGACTGATTTCATTCCTGGCGTGTAAGCAACATCTGCGCAACTACTAAGGTGGCAGCTTGAATTAAAAACACGACTATAAACACTAGATGCACATTCAGCCATTCATTTGTGAACAGGCAGTATTAAGTAGTGGACAAGCGACCGTACTGTGTCAACGTTGTTATGTGACAAATCGCAATGGAACAACATTTCTACATCAAACATTCAAGACATTCACTAGAATATTTAGAAGAATATGAAAGTGTTTGCGAAGTTGGTGCCACACACTAGCTTCCCGAACAAAAAAAGACGATGTGTGTACACCTCCCGCTACTTGAGTGAAATGAAAAACGCGGACAGTTCTGGAAAGAAATATCACGGGTGACGAAATTTGGTTTTACCAATACGAACTTACCACGAAACGAGTGAGAGGAGAAATTCACATGATGGGTCAACGCTCTGACATCATAACCGACGTTGAGGCCAATGGAATGAACGAGCAGATCAACTTCACAGAGGATTTTTCTTACAGTTTCACATGGTTGTATGACTGCCCGGTGCACTCAAGTGGAGGGAGAGTAGTGTAGAACACTTGAGGCATTATAATAACCATCTCAGCGTTTCTCTGTTTTGTAATAACTCATTCTCGAAACTTTTTGTACCGACAAGATAAATTTTAAACAATTGGAGAGTAGGGGAAGAAACAGCAGTCATCCTCACATGGTACAAGAGTATACAAGTAATTCACTTTCTTATTTCGTTCTTAAACTGCGAATACACATCAACATAAACACAACTCACAGATTAGACCTTAGGTCTGTTATGACCGGCTGCCTGCTGCCTGCAAGGTAGTACGAAGAGCGGGCCGTGATATCAGCAGGCCGCCACTCACTTCAGCCGTTGTGCCGCTGGTCAATTTCTCAATAAAATCCTCATCTGGCCTCACAAGGATTTAGTATACCCCGCAGTAGACATTCCTAACTCAGAAAGATCTGAAAAGAAACCGGGAATAGAACCCGGACCCTTCTGCATCGAAGGCGGCAACGCTAACCATTCGGATACGGAAGCGGTCACTGTGGATGCAAAAGAAGATAATTCACTATAAAATCGAACGAGACACATTAATGTTTCATTTAGCAGCCTGAGCTCCAGTTACAGTACACTGACTCCGTGGACAAGAGAAGCGAACTAAGTGGTGAAATCCGAGGGGCGTTCAACAAACAATGCAACAGATTTATTTTTATCTCGGCCAATTCCGATTTGAAAAAATCCGGAATTTGTTGTGGGACGACGGGGAATGTTCCCGCTTCAGCTCTTACAATTTCTTGAAGTTCCCGTAAGTGGCGGCGCTATAATAGCGTTCAAAATGGCTTCTGTAATTGAGGTACGTTCCAAGCAGAGAGCTGTCATTGAGGTTTTTTTTTTTTTGGTGGAAAACCAGACCATCATCGCAGGTATTCACAGGCGCTTGCAGAATGTCTATAGAGACCTGGCAGTGAACAAAAGCACGGTGAGACGTTGGGCGAGGCGTCTGTCATCATCTTAACAAGGTAGCGCAAACACGTCCGATCTCCTGAGTGCCAACAGCTGTGACTGCTGCAGTGTTGGAACGTGTGGACACTCTCGTTCAAAGTGATGGACGCATAACCGCATAACTAGCCAGCTCCGTTGGTAAGTACTGACACACTTGTCCACCAGTTGGAGTAGTCAAAGATGTGTGCCCGATCGGCTCCTCCCTGCCTAACAGAGGACCATAAAGAGCAACGAAGAACCATCTGTGCGGAATTATGGGACAGTATATTGTGGAGCGTCGTCACAAGCCTTCACACTTGTGTTCATCACTTCGCACCGGAAACAAGATGGAAAACAAAATGCACTCTGCCTTCTCCAGTCCGCAGCTGTTGGTCTCGCGGTAGCGTTCTCGCTTCCCGAGCATGGGGTCCCGGGTTCGATTCCCAGCGGGGTCAGAGGACTGAGAAGTCATATTATTTATGAGAACCTCGAATCGTGCCCAACATTAAAGACAGCAATGTACAAACTTGATCTGCCTAAACATTTGACGCAGATGCAAAGCCATTGTTCATACTACCGTTTGCCATCATCATGATTTAATTTTAGGAATATCTTACAGCTGAATTCAATAAATAACATGGTTTCAGATATGAGGTCAAGTTTTGTTTGATGTATACGTCGCTTAGCTTACACTTAAAACTTCATTTAAAGTTTAGTAAGTTAATTTTAAGAAGCGTTGTGGGGTCAAAGAAGACGTAGTGTCGAATTTTGAGAAAGGTATGTAGAGATGGTTTGGACATACACAGTTGCTGAACGAAAGCAGGTAGATGAAACAGGTGTACAACAGAAGCGTGGATGGAAGAAATGGGAGGGGTTGTTCTCAGTGAGGACCTTTTTAGCAAGGGGCAATTTAGAAGTACTCCAATTAAATTAACATTACGAAACCTATATACTTTAAGGTTAAAAATTTTGGCTCTCAAAAGAAATTTCAATTGTTTTATTGTTAACATCCGGCTCTGTTGACAAACGTATCTGCCGACCTTTGATTCAATGCAATGTCCTTCAGGCATACATGCATGTCTGAAGGAATAGAGGCTGCCGAAGATTTACAGGCGTATTAAATTAACGAAATTTATTCAACAATTGCGAATTCGACTATGCACCAGGTGTACAAACGATTGGTGACAAGAGCACGGGTAGCCAGAGAGGTTAAAGTGACTGGGACATCCGGGTTCGAAACCCTGACCGGCAGAAATTTTCATTTGCCACTAATCATTTGTGCAACTGGTGTATAAGAATATTCGCTATATGCGAATACAGTTCGTTAATTTAATATGGCTGTAAATCGTCAGCAGTGTCTGCTTCTTCCTCCTGTGGCCACCCGCTGTGTCCAAAAGTGCGCAGCTGGAGCTAACAGCTGGGGGCGCTGCGACGCCTGGGGAGTCGCCTCGGTGCAACAGTGTGAGTCTCTTGGTGTGCAACAGCGAACGAATAAACATCGCCAGGGAAGACAGAGGTCACTAGTAGCAGCTCAGCCAGCAGCGAGAGAGCGCTGACGTCATCAGCTGCGCTGGCGGCCGCAGAAAACTGTTATCTTGGGTCCCGTGCCGAGTTGAGAGAGTGAGTACGATATACAAATGGAATTTGCGAACACATTTCGCGCCAATAAAAAGAACTGAATGAATGTTTACATTGTTGTTGTTGTTGTTGTTGTGGTCTTCAGTTCTGAGGCTGGTTTGATGCAGCTCTCCATGCTACTCTATCCTGTGCAAATTTCTTCACCTCCCAGTACCTACTGCAACCTAAACCCTTCTGAATCTGTTTAGTGTATTCATCTCTTGGTCTCCCTCTACGATTTTTACCCTCCACGCTGCCCTCCAATACTAAATTGGTGATCCATTGATGCCTCAGAACATGTCTTACCAACCGATCCCTTCTTCTAGTTAAGTTGTGCCACAAACTTCTCTTCTCCCCAATCCTATTCAATACCTCCTCATTAGTTATATGATCTACCCATCTAATCTTCAGCATTCTTCGGGAGCACCACATTTCGAAAGCTTCTATTCTCTTCTTGTCCAAACTAGTTATCGTCCATGTTTCACTTCCATACTTGGCTACTCTCCACACAAATACTTTCAGAAATGACTACCTGACACTTAAATCTATATTCGATGTTAACAAATATCTCTTCTTCAGAAACGCTTTCCTTGCCATTGCCAGTCTACATTTTATATCTCCTCTACTCCGACCATCCTCAGTTATTTTGCTCCCCAAATAGCAAAACTCCTTTACTACTTTAAGTGTCTCATTTCCTAATCTAATTCCCTCAGCATCACCCGACTTAATTCGACTACATTCCATTATCCTCGTTTTGCTTTTTTTTTAATGTTTACATATTCACTAAATAAACTGACCCTCTGAAGTGTACAAGATACACTTCAATACCTTGTACAAAGTAGTACAACACATTACGAATCAGAGCACTTAAGCGATACTGCTCAATTCTGAGTTATGATCTGCAGCACATACTGCTGTTATTTTCGGCCATAATGGCCATGTTTGTGAACCGTGACTGTGTGGGATAATTATTTATTTCTAATTTCTGCTACCAGTCACTTTTTATTTTTTGTTTAATCTAACATAATACAACGCGTTTCGAACATGTTATGTTCATCTTCAGGCGTTTATACATACATTCATACAGAGAAATGTTCCTTAAAAGGAAAAGACATCACTGATTTCGATTTGTAGCCATACACTGCTGCCCCCCCCCCCCCCCCCCACCTGAAATGCCACACCAGCCACTACAGTAACAAATAATGGACAAATATTTCGAGATTAATCTAGGCCAGCCGGAGTGGCCGAGCGGTTCTAGGCGCTACACTCTGGAACCAGGATACCGCTATGGTCTCAGGTTCGAATCCTGCCACGGACATGGATGTGTGTAATGTCCTTAGGTTAGTTAGGTTTACGTAGTTTTAAGTTCTGGGGGATTGATGACCTCAGAAGTCCCATAGTGCTCAGAGCCATTTGAACCATTTCGATTAATCTAGTTTAAGACTGTTCCTTTTAAGTAACATTTCTCTGTATGTATGTATGCATGTAATATAAACGCATGTTCGAAACGCATTGTATTATGTTAGATTAAACATAAAATAAAAAGTGACTGGTAGCAGAAATTAGAAATAAATAATTAAACATTCAGATGCTGTCTGAGGATTCAGTCTCGGCGGTTTAACGATGGTAATGCATGACTGTCAGCAACGCAGCTCATGGTATCATTTGCAGGGAATATCAAACCACTGTATTCTAACGTTTTATTTGCTTTATTCACCAGTGGTCACCGTCCGGAGAATATTTATCAGCGTTGTATCCTGTACGTAACACTTTCACTCCAACATTCATTAGCATATAGTACTTGGACAGTTACAAGAAACAAAAGTGCCTTGCATACGACAGTTTTTGTGGTTCGTGAAAGCATTATCGCTCCCAATCTCGTTCTTGCTATACGGAGAAAACGAGTACTGCCCAAGACGGTAACAGTCTTGAGAATGACCTGCTCTCAGCAAACCTCGGTAATTCTTTCTCCTACTGGACGAGGTTTCACTATATCGTACATATCGAAGTAATTGCATGGTGACTATTTAAACAACATGTAATCATTTGTGGTTGTTATTCATGTACCACTATCATTAGTCTAAGATATTCGTTATATGAACAGGGAGATATGAAGCTACAAATCTGTATCAAACGGCGTTTTCATTTAGTAGGAAGTCGAATCATCAAACATCTTCTGTTGCGCATCATGAGCTTGGCTACACAGGTTCAGTAGCAAAAACTTCGCAGCAAACGAAACAAAGGCTTGCATCTGATCACAATGAACCCATTTTACTGACTGTAGAATAAGATTCTCGAATCAGAACATTATAACTACACGTGTTGCAAGCCTTCGAATCGGTTTGGAAGCAAAAAAGAAGGAATATTAGGGTTTTAAAATAGGTCTAAGACAAACCCGTCAGATTTGAAGCACGATCGTAATATTGGGCAGGATGTAGCGCACGGTAATTTCAAAATATCTGTCCGTTCTCCAGTTTTAAGTGACTGAGGAAGATCACGGAACGCCGGCCGGAGTGGCCAAGCGGTTCTAGGCGCTACAGTCTGGAACCGCGCGACCGCTACGGTCACAGGTTCGAATCCTGCCTCGGGCATGGATGTGTGTGGCGTCCTTAGGTTAGTTAGGTTTAAGTAGCTCTAAGTTCTAGGGGACTAATGACCACAGCAGTTAAGTCCCATAGTGCTCAGAGCCATTTGAACCAATTTTGCCAAAATCACGGAACACTTAACGGGGATGTCCGATCACAGTTTTGAACCCAACATCAGGATAAGGAGCGCATCGTCGTGCAGCCTGTGTTCAAATTACAGTTGTTGTTGAGGGGCTACAACGTAATAAATAAATAAATAACTAGGAGTGACTGAATGTCTGCGACAATTCATGCTTACGCATTCAAACAGAAGGAGCAGGAGGATATGTTTAAAATCTATTTTCGTTTCTCTGAGTTTATTAGCATTGTCCATAATTCCTATTAGCGGAGAACAGATAATGTGACACATTATTTTTTTCGGTTGCAACTAAAGAATGTAGCATTTCTGGACGTATTTTAGTTACTTGCTTTCATGTGAGTATTCGGCTACCAAAAATTTGTCCAATTCTAATTTTTATTTTTATGGAACGAAATATCAATCAGTTATTTTTGACATATCGTGTAAAACAACAGGCTAGCCTCGAATTCTCGAACACCATCAACGAACACGATTTTCGCTAGCATATTATAGGCCTTCGTCCCAGTTCTCTTCGTATATTTCAAGGATATTCTCGTTCCCGCACATAATTAAGTCAATAGGAAGTTCTTTAGAAGCAAGTGAGAGCTCTGTCACAATTGACACGAGGATTTTAAAAGCTATGATTGTGTATATTGTTCACCTGCTATGTCTCGGTTTAGTTTAACACCAGAACAGCGAAAGGGATTCAAATAAACGGTACCGAAATAGATTTTTAACATTTTTACACGAGCTTCATGACTTTTCTTCATGTCTTCTGCTTTCGGCAATAGCGTAAAATAATTTGCTGCACTTTCTCAATTTCATGAAAATTTTATGAAGCACACATCTGAAACTTTGGTAGGGATCCATTGATCTTCTGCATTATATATTGCACTGACCAACAGTCGCTTATTCGAAGAATAAGACCATTATCGAAAACTTTTCCGTACCGGACTCTGTTACGTAACCTTTCAGTCGTGTTTACCTTGTTGCTGTTGTTATTTGTCTCATCAATTGGTGCCATTCGGCTTGAACAGGTATTTTCAATTACATTGCGTCAGGGCGGTCTTACTGATGAAGACCTCTTGCTAATTCTCGAGAACTTAAGATACTGAATTAGGAAGTGACTCATCGAATTCAGATTTCGATTACCGAGCCGTGCCAACTGACATGAAAATGCGGGACTAAGGATGAGTTACGTCAATGGATGCCTCCAGTCTCACTTATTTTCAAAATAAATTTACAGGAGTTATCTGACGTAGCAGTGGAGATCTCAGAGAGAGTAGGAATATCCTAACAAACCGCCTCTTAGAAGGAGGGCTGCTTTGAACGTCCGGCGTGCAACCAAGTGGATGACTTCATCATCGCTGTCTTCCGACTGCTGTTTGATGAACCAGTGCTGTGTATCAAGTGCTCGCAACGAAATAAGGAATACAATTTTCACCGTATCGTTTAGCAAATTGGACACAACGATTGGTATGAAGTACACCAAAGGTTATTTTTGTGCCAAGTGTGCTACTGATACTGCCCTAGTGAAAATATTACAATTAGAAATGCAGGATTACCTAGATTATGCCAAACAATTCTGACAAATACTGACTCAAATTTTAGACAGCTGCAGATGTGTAATGACTTCCTGTACCGCGGAGGAAAGCCGACCAGAGGAGCAGCCATTGGGAGAGTGTGTCGTCATTCGCCTCATAGGGCTATTCCTAAATCGAGGAAGGAACGTGACAATAGGCTTCTACCTATCCCTTCAGCTTTCCAAGAAAGGTCAACAGAAGTAAACGTCGTTAACGGGTGCAAAAAAACAAGATTCGCCGAGAAATTTCCTACTGCCTGAAGAACAACAATTCTTACAGTTCAACATGATCCTAAAACGACTGATAAGTTACAGTGCACTCTGACACTGTACCGACGAAAGAAGGACAAGAATATCATTGTTCTCAGCACTCTACATTCTGAAGTAGCAGTGAGCGAAGAAGGAAAGAAGAAACCAGGAAATGTTTACTAAAAGCAACAATAGTCTGCTCAAAGTGTGATTTCAGTAGAAACAAGCAAGTCAAATAAATGAAACATAAGGAACTTTACAAATATGTTAAAATGCTGGGTAGAAATGCATATTGTGGATTTATAACGCAAATCTCATTAGGGGTCAAGTGATCTATTCACGCTGTTCTATTAGGATCACAATTGCCACTGTTCTAGTGTTTATTTGAATTGTGTCACAAATCAGTTAAATTTTAGTTAGCCACTGTAATAGAGTGGCCTATATTGTACAGTAGAGAACGAGTAGAATACATAAATGATCACTGCTTGTTTGATACATATCCTCGTACAGATAGTGTAATTTCAAACTAGTACTCTTCGCTATTGTTACAACATTAAATACGTTTAATCTCATCCTCCCTTTTCCCTCAAGATTGTTTATAGAAGCTAATTAATGGTTCACCCTATTTTAAGGAAGTACCATTAAAATCACGAAATTCTAATGAAACGTCTTAAATGAAAAATTACCAACTATTATTATTGACTTTAATTATTTGAGTTACATTTAAAGGAAATGCTTCCTTCCAAATTTAATAATTCCGTATCACGGTTCCTTCACTCTTATTATTAATTAATTACTTTTCTGCAACAAACTTTCAAATCAGAGCGGTCACAGCCTGAATATATCAGTTTGAAAAGGTAAGACAGCTTTAGCTGTAAGTGCTTTTTTAATAGGAGTGACCAGTTGCAGCATTTTAACTGCATCGTCAGGTGGAATCTGTACAAACTGACAGACAAAGAGTCATGTAAGCCCGGAAAACGTAACTAAAATGAAAACTATGCTGATTCTTCATATACTTTTTATTTTAGTTGTGTTTTCTTGTCTTACATGAGTCTGTGTCTATCAGTTTATACAGGTTGCGCCTGATGATGCAATATCATTTTTCCTTCGTAACAGTTTTTTCTGCTTTACTCGTTGTCTTATTTACTCTTGCCCTTCCGTAGGTAATTCCACTCCGAATAACTCACAAACTTACTCCACTCCACTGAAACGACCCCCTTTACAAAGCCAAGCATCCGAATGTAAAACCCATGTAGTTAACATCATAACTCGTCTAGCGTCCGTCTGCAGGGAATGTATTCGCAGTTACGAATATGAACCACCTTAGACCGTATATTAGAATGACGACAACGAAAATTTGTGCTGGACAGCTACTCGAACCCGGATTTCCCGCTTTACGCCAGCTGTCGCCTTAAACGCTTCGGCTATCCGTGCACGAATCACTGCCAGACCCAAACTACCATATGTGCCTGCGTCACAACCTTCACTCGTACGTTACGTATATTCTCGTCCAGGAATGACATATTTATTGTAAATCGAGGGCTCAGTATTGGCGAATAAATACGAAATCGCAGTGCCTATGTTATTCAGGAGTACGAAGCAATGTTCCTTTAGACATGCACCCCTCTGACTATAAAAGAACTTGACACGCGCGAAGATATGGTATTCTCGCCGTATAAAACCAAAACTTGAAAATTTTCTCTTTCTGACGGACAAGTATATTATTGTCAGTGTTGTTGGAAGGAAAGTCTTATGAAATCATGCATCAAAGTATAATCACCCAGTATTTTCTGGTTGGCAGATACACAGATCAGTTAGGTGCTAACGTGACGTTGGCTCGAGCTGAATCAGTACGACGTTTGCTTTCGTTTGGCAGGAGAATCAGGGGTCAGCACGCACAGTAATAATGCTGGGGTGCCGGTTGGGTTGGCCAGTGAAAGCGGACGGGCGTGCGGGCACCCGTTCGCTCACCTGCGAGAGCCCAGCCGCGCCATTACCCAACGTTTTATCAGGAAATACCGTGTGTTGTCATAATTCGCCCCGCTAATCTCACCGTTGCGCAACGTAAACATTCCGCTCTACCGCCGAGCGCGAAATGCAGCCGCCGTAATTTTCTTAATAGCCACCAAATGAAAGTGGCTCGTTTGCCGTGCTTGTCTCTGACCGTAATGCACCAGTGGAAGCGCTCCATCACTGTTCTCCATTGGGGAACGCATTACTCGCGTCCGGTTCCACGGTGGTCGAGATATTTATTTATCAATTCCATTCATTTCACACGTGAAGTTCACTGCTTCCCAATACTGGTAAGCCCAACTCATATGGAACCGACTAATCGTGTGAAGCAAATGTTTGTCAAACGGCTTATACAATGCTCTGACTGCCTGAATTCTTAGTCTCTTATGATCTCGATACAACGTTAACTGGAATACACTCTTTCAAATTCTGAAGATGGCAGGGGTAAAATACAAGGAGCGAAAGGCTATTTACAATTTGTACAGAAACCAGATGGCAGTTATAAGAGTCGAGGGGCATGAAAGGGAAGCAGTGGTTGGGAAAGGAGTGAGACAGGGTTGTAGCCTCTCCCCGATGTTATTCAATCTGTATATTGAGCAAGCAGTAAAGGAAACAAAAGAAAAATTCGGAGTAGGTATTAAAATTCATGGGGAAGAAGTAAAAACTTTGAGGTTCGCCGATGACATTGTAATTGTGTCAGAGACAGCAAAGGACTTGGAAGAGCATTTGAACGGAATGGACAGTGTCTTGAAAGGAGGATATAAGATGAACATCAACAAAAGCAAAACGAGGATAGTGGAGTGTAGTCTAATTAAGTCGGGTGATGCTGAGGGAATTAGATTAGGAAATGAGACACTTAAAGTAGTAAAGGAGTTTTGCTATTTGGGGAGCAAAATAACTGATGATGGTCGAAGTAGAGAGGATATAAAATGTAGACTGGCAATGGCAAGGAAAGCGTTTCTGAAGAAGAGAAATTTGTTAACATCGAGTATAGATTTAAGTGTCAGGAAGTCGTTTCTGAAAGTATTTGTATGGAGTGTAGCCATGTATGGAAGTGAAACATGGACGATAAATAGTTTGGACAAGAAGAGAATAGAAGCTTTCGAAATGTGGTGCTACAGAAGAATGCTGAAGCTTGGTAGATTACATAACTAATGAGGAAGTATTGAATAGGATTGGGGAGAAGAGAAGTTTGTGGCACAACTTGACGAGAAGAAGGGATCGGTTGGTAGGACATGTTCTGAGGCATCAAGGGATCACCAATTTAGTATTGGAGGGCAGCGTGGAGGGTAAAAATCGTAGAGGGAGACCAAGAGATGAATACACTAAGCAGATTCAGAAGGATGTAGGTTGCAGTAGGCACTGGGAAATGAAGAAGCTTGCACAGGATAGAGTAGCATGGAGAGCTGCATCAAACCAGTCTCAGGACTGAAGACCACAACAACAACAACAACTGACGGTACGTTAAATTATAATCTTCCTACCATCCTTCTGCCTGAATTCTGTTTTTGAACATACACTTAGGAGACAAAAATCGTGGGATAGCGATATAAACACATACAGATGGCGATAGTATCGCATACACAGTGTATAAAAGGGTAGCGCACTGGCGAAGCCGTCATTTGCACTCAAGTGGTTCATGTGAAAAGATTTGCGACGTCATTGTGGCCGCACGACGGCAATTAATAGACTTTGAACGCGGAATGGTAACTGGAGTTTCCTTCCCTTTCGAAGATCGTTAGAGAATTCAGTATTCCTAGATCCACAGCGTCAAGTGTGTGCCGAGAATACCAAAATTCAGACATTACTTCTCACCACGGACAACACTGTGGCCAACGGCCTTCACTTAACGACCGAAAGCAGCGAAGTTTGAATGAGTTGTCAGTGTTAAGAGACAAGCAACACTGCTTGAAATCATAGCAGGAATCAATACGGGTCGTACGACGAGTGTATCCGTTAGGGCAGTGCGGCGAAATTTGGCGTTAATGAGCAGCAGACGAACGACGCGAGTGCCTTTGTTAACAGCATGATACCGCTTGCTGCGCCTCTCCAGGACTCGTGAGCATGGCGATTTTACCCTAGATGACTGGACAACAGTGGCCTGGTCAGATCGGCACCACTTTCAGTTGGTAATAGGTGATGAAAGGGTTCGAGTGTGACGCAGACTCCACGAAGCCATTGACCCAGGTTGTCAACAAGGCACTGCGGAAGCTGGTGGTGGCTCCATAGTGGTGTACTCTGGGTTTACATGGACTGGACTGGGTCATCTTATCCAACTGAATCGATCATTGACTTGGTATGGTCATGTTCGGCTACTTGTAGACGATTAGCACCCAACCATGGACTTCTTGCTCCCTAACAACGACTAAATTTTTATGGATGGCAGTGTGCCTTGTCACCGCCACAGTTGTTGGCGACTGGTTTCAAGAACATTAAAGAGAATTGGAGCTAATGACTGGCCCGAAATGAATCCCATCGAAAATTTAAGGGAAAGTCGAGACGCAGTTCGTATACAAAATCCTGTACCGGCAACACTTTCGTAATTATGGACGGCTATAGAGGCAACATGCCTCAATAGTTCTGCAGCGGACTTCCAACCACTTGTTGAATAATGCCATGTCGACTTGCAGCACTACGATGGACAAAATGAGACAGGTCTGAAAATGGCAGTAGCCGAAACCGGCAAAAGTGAATTGTAAAATTTTTTTGACGTTTACAAATAAAAGACGAGGTCCGGCACCATTTTAGGAACTATTTCATGGTTCAAATGCCTCTCAGCACTAAGGAACTTAACATCTGAAGTCGTCAGTCCCCTAGACTTAGAACTACTTGAACCTAACTAAGGACATCACACAAATCCAGACTTACAACTACTTGAACCTAACTAAGGACATCACACAAATCCATGGCCGAGTCACGATTCGGACCTGCGACCGTAGCAGTCGCACAGTTCCGGACTGAAGCGCCTAGAACCGATCGGCCATAGCGGCCGGCAAGTGTTTCATGATTTTTGTGACCTCAGTGAATATTTTCTTGTTCTTGCACACTAGAAATGCTGGTGTTCTACGTTTGAAATGTTTCTATACAGGTAATCACACGTGTAAGTAAATAGGCTGTTGGCTACTGCGGACCTCTAATTTTTTCCCATGCAAGGTAGGTTTGAATTTGTCGTAAAACTTTCAGGAATAACACAGGGATGTTTTGATTCGATTCAAACAACCCGCTGCCAAAAATTCGTAGCTACCAACTTGAATTTAATTTTGCATTATCTCCACAAGAACGTTATGATTGATAGGAATCTGTCTGGTAGAAGATCAGTTTGGGTTTCAGTGAAATATAGAAAGCCGTAAGCAATGGTAACATTGTAGGCCTTTTAGCTAAAAGCAAACCTGACCTTATCGGTAATTTCAGTATAAATACGACAGCGACGGTTATTAAAGTTAATGAATCAATCACGAAGGCTAGGAGAGTTTTAAGCAGGGCTGTGAAGATAAGCAGTTGTTTGCTTTCTACTTAGACAATGAATGGACAATATTTAGTTCCAATATTATTGACGAAGTATTATGGGCAAAGCTTAAACCGAATGAAGATCGCGCTCTGTGCTGTGTGCCAAACTTTAATGACTGGAACGTCCCATAATGATCAACAACAAAATTCGAAAATCTCCGACTGTTGCACTCTTGATTCGAAAAAGAACGCAGAAATGACGATTAAAAGCCAACAGAAATTTGTGCTTATACAAGAAGAACAATTCGCGGAGGGTACAACTTCCATCGTCATACCTTAGCGAAAGATTTTGCCGACAAACAGAGAAAATTCTAATCGGGTCGAAGGCTTTATTCAGTCACACGTCGATGAATATGTGGCAGCAGAAGACGGCATATGGGGTGCTGAAGTTTGAAATTCTGCGTTTAGAAAAATCATCAACGCAGGAGAATCGTACAGATATACTTTGATGTAATTGTCGTGCAGACTACTTTATTGGGAACGTAGGAAAAAATTAGCATCCCTGGTCTTCAGAAGAAACTGGGAAAGTTGATAAATAAGTCGCGAGGTCGGTATGCAATCTCAGTTAGGTTTTTTCCTTAGTTTACATTTATCACGAATATCTCGCCCTACGCAAAGTTCCAAGCGACTAGAAGAAGCGCTAGTGAAGCCAATAATAAGAAAGGTAAAAGAACGGATCCGCAGTATTTACACACCAGTATCGTTAACGTCGGTTTGCTGCAGAATTCTTGAGCAAATTCAAAGTTCAAATATAGTAAATTTCATTGAGACGGAAAAGCTTCCCTCTGGCATGGGTGTGTATTTTGTCCTTAGCGTAAGTTGGTTTAAGTTAAATTAAGTAGCGCTTAAGGTTAGGGACCGATGACCTCAGCAGTTTGGTCCCATAAGACCTTACCACAAATTTCCCATTTTTCCAGAAAAGCTTCTGTCCACAAAACAGTGTATTGAAAGAGCATAGCTTGTGCGGTACTCAGCTTCCCATTTTCTCACATGATATCCTGCGAACAATGGGTGAAGGGCAGTAGGCAGATTCTGTAGTCTTAAATTTTCGGAAAGGAGTATGTTCTCCGATATATCAGTCGGTCGAAGACATCAAGAAATGGAGATCAGTAAGTCCTCGACGTCGAGTGCTCTTGAGAGACAAGGGTATCGTCAGTTAAGTGTGATAGCACCCCTCTTGTTCCCTGTATACAAAAACTTTTTGTTAGATCAGGTGCACGGGGAAGTATCGTGGTTGAGAGACCGCACGATGATACACTATGTCATGGACTTGGGTAGCAAGATGCCATAAATGTGGAAAAATGTAAGGTAATGCAGATGAGTACGAAAACCAATCCCGTAATGTTCGAATACAGTACCAGTAATGTTCTTCTTGACACAGCCGCGTCGATAAAATGTGTAAGTGTAACGCTGCAAAGTGATGCGGAGTCGTAGGAGCATGTAAGGACAGTAATAGGGAAGTCGAATGCTCTATGGTTAACTGGGAGAATTCTCCGGGAGTGTAGCTGACCTGTAAAGAAGAGCGCTTACAGAACACTTGTGTGACCCATTCTTGAGTGCTGCTGTAGTATTTGGGATTCCCAGCAGCTCAGAGTGAAGGAAAACACCGAAGAAATTCAGACGGATGCTGTTGCGTTTGTTAGCGGCATGTTAGATCATCTCGCGAGTTTTATGGAAATATTGCGTGAACTCAAACACGAATCTCTGGAGGGAAGAAACGCTCGTGAGAGAATTCAGAGTACTGGCATTTACGACTGACTGCATAACGATTCTATTGGTGCCGACAACGTACATTTCGCTTAAGCACCACGAAGACAAGAGAAATTACGCTATGTATGAAGGATTGTAGAGAGTCGTTTTTTCCCTCACTTCAAAAGAGAGGCACGAAAGGGAATGACTAGTTGTGGTACAATTGTTTATTTTATCCTCCATCACGGACCATATGGTGTCTTGCGAAGTATGTATATAGATGTGGACATATCTAGTTTATATGAAATTCTTTTTGCTGTCAGATCGCGTCAGGGTGGCTACGAATGTCTGCAAAGACGGTACAAATATCGTTGCTGACGTTTAATTTATGGTTGTACGGGTATGTTCATAAGGATACAGTTCCAGACAGTCGTTTAATGAACAAAGTAAGAGCATATGGACTATCAGACCAATTGTGTGATTGGATTGAGGAGTTCCTAGATAACAGAACACAGCATGTCATTCTCAGTGGAGAGAAGCCCTCCGAAGTAAGAGTGATTTCAGGTGTGCCGCAGGGGAGTGTCATAGGACCGTTGCTATTCACAATATACATAAACGACCTTGTGGATGACATCGGAAGTTCACTGAGGCTTTTTGCAGATGATGCTGTGGTGTATCGAGAGGTTGTAACAATGGAAAATTGTACTGAACTGCAGGAGGATCTGCAGCGAATTGACGCATGGTGCAGGGAATGGCAATTGAATCTCAATGTAGACAAATGTAATGTGCTGCGAATACATAGAAAGATAGTTCCCTTATCATTTAGCTACAAAATAGCAGGTCAGAAACTGGAAGCAGTTAATTCCATAAATTATCTGGGAGTACGCATTAGGAGTGATTTAAAATGGAATGATCATATAAAGTTGAATGTCGGTAAAGCAGATGCCAGACTGAGATTCATTGGAAGAATCCTAAGGAAATGCAATCCGAAAACAAAGAAAGTAGGTTACAGTACGCTTGCTCGCCCACTGCTTGAATACTGCTCAGCAGTGTGGGATCCGTATCAGATACGGTTGATAGAAGAGATAGAAAAGATCCAACGGAGAGCAGCGCGCTTCCTTACAAGATCATTTAGTAATCGCGAAAGCGTTACGGAGATGATAGATAAACTCCAGTGGAAGACTCTGCAGGAGAGACGCTCAGTAGCTCGGTACAGGCTTTTGTTGAAGTTTCGAGAACATACCTTCACCGTGGAGTCAAGCAGTATACTGCTCTATCCTACTTATATCTCGCGAAGAGACCATGAGGATAAAATCAGAGAAATTAAGAGCCCACACAGAGGCATACCGACAATCCCTCTTTCCACGAACAATACGAGACTGAAATAGAAGGGAGAACCGATAGAGGTACTCAGGGTACCCTCCGCCACACACCGTCAGGTGGTTTGCTGAGTATGGATGTAGATGTAGAAAATGTTCAAAATCTGAACTCAGATTACTTGTTACAGTTTCTACAGATTCAATTCAGGGCCTGATATGCTTCTCGTTGCTTTTCGTGTACTCTTGTCAAGCACGTAGCTATTTGGCATACTAAAGTAGGTCACCGAATGAATTATTAAGTTCTGTCACACATACTGGAACGTTGTGAGCCGTAGTGCGGCAGTCAGATGAATTATTCAGTCCACACAACCGCTGATTTGTATACATCATATGGACTATAGCAATCGTCTCGCTGCATGTACACGGATCGATTTTCCAACACGATATTTTGAGGAGATAAAATATTCCAGGTATCCTACAAGCGATTTCGAAAAACAAAATCGATTACGAAGCATAGTCCATTTTCGTAGAAAAATTAATGCACCAACTGTTGATTTGGAAAGGCAAATTTTAGAAAGCACTTCGGCAAAGCTAGAATACTAATACTACAACTCAAGCAAAGTACATCACAAACGGCGTATTCGCGCATAGCAAACATTTCACCTACACAATATAAACGCGATCAAACCCTTACGGACAAGAATTTTCTTTTGAGATTCCACACAATTGATTTCCGCATGTATCTTTTCACAAATTTTTCCTGACAGATTATTATTTACTAACGTACGTTCACTACAAATGGAATTTCTAGCGTACGTCATACCTTGCCATAGCAAAAATAACAAGACAGTAAAAGAGTACTGGAAGACGTATAACGACATCGTGAAATGCATCAACATGAAAGGTCGTTCTCGAAACTCGTGGAATTTATCTTTCATGTCCAACACATCCACTACATCGCGTCCATGAGGGCTAAGCAGTGTTGCGAAAATAGGTATCGCTTTTCCGGTTATAGTTTCCCTCTTTCAGAATGATACGATTACTATCCTCCCAACACATTAAACGTTGTCAGCGTCGTTTGTATAGCCTCCGCATAAAATTTTGTCTCATGAGATCAGTTCTATAAGCAAAAGTGTCAATGATTGGTATAAAAATGAATTCTTTTTACTTACTCTAGTGTTGTTCTTCAGAAAATCGCTCATTACTTTATACCAGATGTAACTACGACTGTGCCGGTTTATGGACTTCGTCGTCGACTCTTTTTTAATTTTATTTTCCATCCTCAGAGCCAACGACACTAAGAATTTATTCTGAAGGTGAAGTCAAATATTTGTAGGTAGACTGCGCCACTCTGAAGCACCTCGCAAAATGAGACGTTGGCCATCTTGAGCATTCTCCGAATTCTTTATTGAACAAGAATGTTCACGGAAGAGCTCGCTCAATACCACAGAAGGCGCTTGTAATAGACAGAGTGCGAGGAGAGATTTAAACTCAACTTATTAACATTTATTGCTTGTTCTCCTGGATTTGAAAGGGAAGATCTCCAGAAAATTTTCCTCAGATCCAAGAACTCTGTTCGTCATTTCTGTAATTACACATCACTTCAGCGGTACTTTCGCGGGCACGCCGGTGAGTCTTGGACTGGAATTACGACGGACGTTAATCCAGAAGGCGCTTAGCTTCTGAGTTATACTTTTCCGATATCGGAGAGATTATTCCCCGACATTATGGCTCTACCGAGTACCCTCAAAGCAGCGGAGGACTCTAGGTTCGCGGCAGAGCCGTAGTAATTTAATGCTGCGCCGTGAAAGCTCACGAGATCCTCACAAGAAGCAGTCCATAGTCTCTGTCCTGTGAAACATTCCGTTTCTAACTAAGAACGCAGTAACGCCCCAAGGAACTGTGACTGCTTCGAACGCAGATAAACTACTGCTGATCGCGAAGATCTTCATGTAATTTGTGGAAGACGATCGCAATTACGGCAGCGTAATATTTCCTGTTAGATATTCTTGTCTATAACAGCAAATTGATAAAATAATTCAGGCAACTAAACTACGAGGGTTAGAACTTTAATACTGGCAAATATTTATAAAAAATAGATACGTTCAAAATGGTTGGAATGGCTCTGAGCACTATGGCACTTAACATCTGTGGTCATCAGTCCCCTAGAACATAGAACTACTTAAACCTAACTAACCTAAGAACATCACACACATCCATGCTCGAGGCCGGATTCTAACCTGGGATTTAGCGAATAGATACGTGTTTCAAAGTTTTACTGACCCTCAAAGTAGTCACCAGCATTGTGTATAACCCGTTGCAGCGATGTGGATGTTGTAGGATACTCTTAGCAGTACCAGTTGTTTTGACAGTTCGAGCAGCGCGTTCTATTGCCCGACGGATTTGTAGCAGTTCTGAAGCGAAAGGCGTGAAGTGTTTCCTTCAGTTTAGAAATCGAGTTGAAGTGACGAGGGCTTAAGTCTGGGGAGTGAAGTTGGTGGTATAGCACTTAGCAGCCCCAACATTCAAACATATCAGTAATAGCTTGCACTGTACGTGCTTGAGCATTGTCCTGCAAAATGATTGCCAAGTCATCCAGAAAGTGTCATCACTTCTGTCTCTAAGCTGGCCGTACGTTGTGTTCCAAAAATGAACAGCATAGAGAATATAAGAATAAAAAGAAGACAGTGAATTCGGGAAGAACACAAACCAACTGTTGACTTTGTCTTTGAATCCTACTTCCATTCTGATGGTTATCATCACTGCATGACATATTCGTTTTCATTTTGTTTTGAATGGGCTCCCTTGCAGTACTGTACTTGGATCTTTAAGCATCGTGTTGCACATCCTTGTCTGATGTCAACCTCCGCCACACTAATTCTGCTTCTGCATGATAATTATTCCAGACAATATCTAAATCTACATACATTCTCCATAAGCTACCGTACAGTGCATGACGGATGGTATGTTGTACCGCTGCTAAATATTTCCCTCTCTGTCCCATTCATAAATAAAGTGCTGGAAAATGACACCCTGTATGTCCCTATACGAGCCCTAATTACTGTTATCGAATCTTTGCGGTTATTAGGCGAAATGTACTTTGGCGGGAGTAGAATCGTGTTGCAGTCAGCTTCGAATGCCAGTTCGCGAAAAGAACGTCGCCTTCCTTCCAGGGAGTCTCCTGTGAATTCCTGAGTAAGACTTGCACTTGATCGAAGTTACCGGTAACAAATCTGGCAGCCTGCTTCTGGACAGCGTCACACTCCCTTTAATCCAGCCTGGTAGGGATCCCAGACACTTGAGAAGTACTCGGCAATGGGTCGCACTAATGTTCTACACGCGGCTTTCTTTACAGAGAACTTTCCTAAAATCCTCCCAATAAACCAAAACTGCCCATTCGACTTTTACTACTACCTTCCTTACGTGCTCGTCCCATGTCATATCGCATTGTAACGTTACGCCTAGGTTTTTAATCGACGTGGCTGTGTAAAGCAGCTCATTACTAGAACTTCCTGGCAGATTAAAACTGTATGCCGGACCGAGACTCGAACTCGGGACCTTTGCCTTTCGCGGGCAAGTGCTCTACCAACTGAGCTACCCAAGCACGTCTCACGCCCCGTCCTCACAGCTTCACATCTTCCAGTACCTCGTCTCCTACCTTCCAAACTTTACAGAAGCTCTCCTGCGAACCTTACAGAACTAGCACTCCTGAAAGAAAGGATATTGCGGAGACATGGCTTAGCCACAGCCTAGGGGATGTTTCCAGAATGAGATTTTCACTCTGCAGCGGAGTGTGCGCTGATATGAAACTTCCTGGCAGATTAAAACTGTGTGCCGGACCGAGACTCGAACTCGGGACCTTTGGCTTTCGCGGGCAAGTGCTCCACCAATTTTTTTTTTTTTAAATCTCATTTTGTTCTTTATGGTTCGTTTCAGTTGTTCGTAGCGGACGTCACCTGACGCCCATTGAAGTTCGTTATTGATCCATTCACTCAGTTTTTTTATTACAGAGGGCAGCCAACCCTCTGACCGAACACGCTGAGCTACCGTGCCGGCCCAACTGAGCTACCCAAGCACACTCCGCTGCAGAGTGAAAATCTCATTCTGAACTCATATCTAATATTGTATTCGAACATTACTGGACTGTTTTCCCTACTAACCTGCATTCACTTACGTTTTTCCTATATTTAGAGAACGTTGTCACACTTTAGACCAACTAGAAATTCTGTCTACGTCATCCTGTATCCTCCTACA
Organism: Schistocerca piceifrons; assembly: GCF_021461385.2. Taxonomy (NCBI): domain Eukaryota; kingdom Metazoa; phylum Arthropoda; class Insecta; order Orthoptera; family Acrididae; genus Schistocerca; species Schistocerca piceifrons. The sequence goes on from NC_060139.1 coordinate 24,026,528, forward strand.
GTGAGTCAACGAGGGCACCTTCCCGTACACCAACGCATCATCCGTAAACAGCTGCTCATCCTGTGCATCAGACCATTTATGTATACAAAGAATAGTAGCTGCCCTATCACACTTCTCTGGGGGACTCCTGACGATACCCTTACCTCTGATGAACACTCGTTGAAGACACCGTATTGGGTTCTATTAGTTAAATCTTCGAGCGACTCCCGTATCTGGAAACCTACTCCGTATGTTTGTATTGCCGTTAACATCCTGCAGTGCCGTACCATGTCAAATACTTTTCGGAAAAGCCAGTCCTCAGGGGCACAAGCACTTGAGCACTGCATTGGGCGCCGAGCACGCTATGCCGGAGGGGATTACGTCGACAGTCAAGAAAGAAGGAATGGGTTAAGACTTCCAGGTCGTCGGTACAAAGTCATGGAAAATGGACGATGGAGGCTGCCGGCTGTCAGTGAGTCGGCACACAAAGAATGAAGGAGGATAAACACATTGCGCCGACTTTGCATCTGCTGCACGTACCTTCATGCAAAACTGACTCTGAGGTGGTGAGATGAAACTACTAATTGCTCTCCCCATTCCACCCAACCTTCTTGGTCCAAATGGCTCTAAGCACTATGGGACTTAACATCTGAGGTCATCAGTCCCCTAGACTTAGAACTACTTAAACCTAACTAACCTAAGGATATCACACACATCCGTGCCCGAGGCAGGATTCGAACCTGAGACCGTAGCAGCAGCACGGTTCCGGACTGAAGCGCCTAGAACCGCTCGGCCACAACGGCTGGCTAACCTTATTGCCTAGCAAATCATTCGTGTCTATTTTCAGTCAAATCAGCCCTGAGATTTATATTTGTATTAATGATATCACAATAAATGTAAATGTCTCCGTGTTTTAATCTTCAAACTGATTTGTTTCACAACAGCGGTAGCAGGGGTGCTCTGTGTCCCTGTGGCAAAGGTGATGTACAATAGTCTTTTAAATAACTGTGTAGTTAGTTTATGAACTTGAGTGGAAAAGAAAAAAAACTGAGGAGAAAACCTATAAAAAAGCAAAAACTCATAAATCCCAGTGTGTAGACGTAGAATGTTTGTAGCAAGTATGCGCGACCTCGTCAGACAGAGTGTGTCGCTATCAAGTAGTTAAGCGGCGTTTGATAAACGGGCCAGACTTGGCGAGGTTTTATTACAGCCTCTAAATTACATTTGATACCGTGAACAATTGAAGTTAGGTATATTTTGGTATTACTTTTGACCTATCGACTTTGAACTATTACCTCCTTTAGTCGTTGTGGAGAACCCAGTAGAAATTTCCAGGAACCTGCTTGGTGCAATTTATTGACCTACCGGTGTAGGTTTCCCATTCCGGTGGTCGGATCTAGAAATCTTTCTGAATAGTTGCCTACAGGATAGTAATAACTGAAAATCGTTTATTCAGTTACTCAATTTCAAGTCACATAAATAGTGTCAAGACTGATTTCAGCTTCTAATAATTTATTTCCTTCTTTCGCTTACGCCGCAGTCCTAAAGCGATAGCAGGGTCGGCGTGGTTACAACGGATTTGGCAATGTTAGCGTTATGGATGGCTGGATGTCCTTCCTGCCACCATCCCGTACCCCCCCCCCCCCCCCCCCCCGGACGAAATCAGTACCCCAACTATCTGTATCTAATGTAAATCGTGATATAGTGAGGACGTGCTGTCTGTGACGCGTGTAACTGAGGCGGAACGTGGGGACCAGAACGGTATTCACCTAGAGGGATGTGGAAAACAGCCTAAAAACGAACTCCAGGCTGGCCGGCACACCGGCCCTCGTCGTTAATTCGCCGGGCGGATTCGATCCGGCGCCGGCGTGCCTACCCGAGTCCAGGAAGCAGCGTGTTAGCGCGCTCGGCTACCCTCGCGGGTAGCTCCTAATCATTAGAGCTTTTGAATTTTTTACGTAGTAACTAGACAGTTCTGCAGACCAAGAGAGACCAGAGTTAAAGAATTTCATGGTAACGCAATCAGAACATCCGACAACAAGTCTAAAGCAGGCATGGCACCATTAATGTGAGCCAAGCCTCAGCAGTAAAATAAAATATTTTCCTTCTACGACGATCAGCGTGATCCTAAGCATTTTGGTTCGCTGACCAATTTACTCTCGTATCGGAGGATAAAACAAAGCTGATGACTCTTAGTAAGGCAATCATGTAAATTCGTCTTTGACTGCTGAACAACATTTATAAATAAGAAGGTAGGAGGTGAGGTACTGGTGGAAATTCTACATCTACATCTGCGTGGTTACTCTACAATTCACACTTTAGTGCCTGGCGGAAGGTTCATCGAACCATTTTCGTACTACTTCTCTACCATGCCACTCTCGAATGGCGCGTGGTAAAAAGGAACACACAAATCTTTCCGTTCGAGCTCTGATTTCTCTTATTTTATTATGATGATCATTTCTACCTACGTAGGTGGGTGTCAACAAAGTATTTTCGCATTCGGAAGAGAAAGTTGGTGATTGATATTTCGTAAATAGATCTCGCAGCAAAGAAAACCGCCTTTGTTTCAGTGACTGCCACCCCAACTCGCGTATCATATCAGTGACACTCTCACCCCTATTGCGCGATAACACGAAACGAGCTGCCCTTCTTTGCACTTTTTCGATGTCCTCCATCAATCCTACCTGGTAAGGATCCCACACCGCGCAGCAATATTCCAGCAGAGGACGGACAAGTGTAATGTAGGCTCTTTCTTTAGTGGGTTTGTCGCATCTTCTAAGTGTTCTGCCAACAAAGCACAGTCTTTGTTTCGCCTTCCCCACAATATTATCCATGTGGCCTTTTCAATTTAAGTTTCTCGGAATTGTAATTCCTAGGTATTTAGTAGAATTGACAGCCCTTGGATTTGTGCGATTTATCGTATACCCAAAATTTATCATATTTCTTATAGTACCCATGTGGATGACCTCGCACTTTTCTTTGTTTAGTGCCAATTGCCACTTTTCGCACCATACAGAAATTCTCTCTAGACCATTTTGTAATTGGAATTGATCGTCTGATGATTTTACTACACTGTAAATTACAGCATCATCTGCAAAGAATCTAAGATCACCTTGATCATTTATGTAAATCAGGAACAGCAGAGGGCCTATGACACTACCTTGCGGAACGCCAGATACCACTTCCGTTCTACTCGAGGATTTACTGTCTATCACTACCAACTATGACCTCTCTGAGAGTAAATCACGAATCCAGTCACACAAATGAGACGATACTCCATATTCACGCAATTTGATTAATAGTCGTTTGTGAGGAACGGTATCAAAAGCCTTCTGGAAATCTCGGAACATGGAATCTATCTGAGATCCCTTGTCGACAGCACTCATTACTTCATGGGAATAAAGAGCTAGCTGTGCTGCACAAGAACGATATTTTCTGAATCCGTGTTGGTTATGTATCAATAAGCCATTTTCTTCGAGGTGATTCATAATGTTCGAGTACAGAACATGCTCCAAAATCCTACTGAAAATTGAGGTCAGTCATATGAGTCTGTAATTCAATGGGTTACTCCTATTTCATTTGTTGAATATTGGTTTGGCCTGTGGTACTTTCGAGTCTTTAGGAACAGACCTTTCGTCAAGTGAGCGGTTGTATGTGATTGCTAAGAAAGGCGTTAGAACCTGATTGGTATACCGTCTGGACCGGAAGACTTGTTCTTCTTAAGTGATTTGAGTTGTTTCGCAACACCTGACATATCTTCTTTTATGTCACTCATGCTAACAGCTGTTCTGGTTTAGAATTCTGGAATATTTACTTCATCTTCTTTCGTGAAAGAATTACGTACTTGGATAGCTCGCGAAAGGCAAAGGAAAAGGTCCCAGGTTCGAGTCTTGGTGCAGCACACAGTTTTAATCTGCGGAAAGCCTTGGAACAATACTTGGCATAATTAGTCTCGGTCTACAAGAGCGCAAGGGTTCCGGCCCACGGAGACATCGCGCGAAGCCACGAACCCTCCGATGAAGAGACAATGGTACAGAGCGGTACCTTTAAGCGTCTAACTTGTTGCCACCACGCCAATGAACATCTGACGAAGATCTCGGAGGTTTATCTGAGCTTTTGAGATGCAGGAATATTTTACAACCTATGGTGAATTCATGGGGGAGGAGCGCAGAGAGACATTCGGATCTTCTTCGGAGTTTACTGGTTGGACGATGTGTCTCGGCTGATTCTCCCGATTCTGACGAGGTGTATGGGCCGGCAGACCGTGCACTGCCATGCACAGGTGGTCGCGGTGCGACGCTGAGTGTTCCGCACCGACGGCGCCCGGCTCCCGGCTGGTTGTGACCTTTCGCTCCGTGGGCGGTGCCGACCTCGCTCTACGCGCCGTTCGCCATTGTGTGCAGGAATGCCCGCCCCGTCTCTCGCAGGTGCCACTTAGCGGGTCCAAACACCCATTGGCGCTCACACAAAAATGTGACACATGGTATCATGCTCGTCCCGAGATGCACAGAGGCATCACCGCGTACATCTCCCTCTTTACCCTGTTACACAGATAAAACAGGCTATTAAACTTCGTTGAAATCCGTCTTTGCAACTACTAAAAATGGGCATTTACTTCACGATAGGTGTAGCGTTTCAGCCATTTAAAACATCGTCAGTGGTATGAAATGAAATTCATTTACATTTTGGGCTTCCCTGTATATAATCAAATACGATTTACTTACAGCTTTGTTGGCTGTGGCGTAAAGCGTTGTGTCGTGCAGTCATTAAGGATACACATGTGGACCTTCGGCTCCGAAAGCCCATATCGATGACGTTTCGCTGAATGGTTCCCACGCTGAACACTTGTTGATGGCATTGACTCTGAGCACTATGGGACTTAACTTCTGAGGTCATCAGTCCCCTAGAACTTAGAACTACTCAAACCTAACTAACCTAAGGACATCACACACATCCATGCCCGAGGCAGGATTCGAACCTGCGACCGTAGCGGTCACGCGCTTCCAGACTGTAGCGCCTGGAACTGCTCGGCCACCACGGCCGGCGGCCCAGCATTGAAATTTGCAGCAATTTGCGAAAGGGTTGCTCCAGACTGTAGCGCCTGGAACTGCTCGGCCACCACGGCCGGCGGCCCAGCATTGAAATTTGCAGCAATTTGCGAAAGGGTTGCATTTCTGTCAATTTGAACGATTCCCTTCTGTCGTCGTTGATCCCTTTCTTGCAGCATATCTTTCCGGCCTCAGCGATGCCGGGGGTTTGATGTTTTACCGGTATCTTGATATTCACGGTACACCCGCTAAATGGTCGTATGGGAAAATTTCCACCTCATCACTAGCTCGGGAATGCTGTGTCCCATCGCTCGTGCGCCGACTATAACACCACGTTCAAACTCACTTAAACCTTGATAACCTGCCATTGTAGCAGCAGTAACCGATTGAACGACTACGCCAGACACATGTTGTCTTATATATGCGTTGCCGGCCGCAGCGCCGTATTGTGCCTGTTTACATATCTCTATGATCGAATACACATGCCTATACATATGCCTATACAAGTTTCTTTGTGTGTGTGTGTGTGTGTGTGTGTGTGTGTGTGTTTGTGTTTCTTCCACTTCTTCTCTTAAACCACTGGACCGATTTCAACCAGACTGTTGTACAAATCCTTTACTGTCAGGCAACAGTCTCTGTGGAGGTGAGGAACACCTATCTATAGTGGTTCGGCACACATGACGCCATGAACAAGGAGAAGTATGAAAAACAGCTGCATCATGCATGATGTTTAAATGTACTAGTTCTGTGCTACTTCCTGTACTCACAATACATTTCGGAGGCAGTATCCACTTATGCCGCTAAATGCACCAACAGAAAAATGGCTCTGAGCACTATGGGACTTAACTTCTGAGGTCATCAGTCCCCTAGAACTTAGAACTACTTAAACCTAACTAACCTAAGGACATCACATACCATGCCCGAGTCAGGATTCGAACCTGCTGCACCAACGAAAGTGTAACATCGTACCATGAGATATGACGTCATAAACACTTTCGTGGAAAGTGCCGCATTGCGCATGACGTTTAATTTGTTACTTATTTTCTATTAAGACTATTTGCAATAATTTTTGCTGCAGTATCCACATATGCCGCTGATTGTACCTACGGAAATATATCATTGTACGAGACATGGTTTAACCGATATCAAATCATAAACACTGAGATACGTGAAAAAATGCTACATCCTGCATAAAGTTTTAATACGTTTATTCTTTACTGCTGAGACGCTCATACAATTGAGTCAAGGAAATCTTTGACACCTAGCAGAGCTTTTGACAGCTTTCAACTGCGAATGTAAAAGGCTGTGGGCGTAAACGATAGCCCTCTTCAGAGCTATGAAGAGGGGTTGCCATAGAGACGTGTACAAAACCTCGTTGTACAGACGCGAAGCAGGTGCAATCAGATCACAGAAACTGTTTCATAATTTCAAAGATAGTTTCACGAATACATGGAAATGAATTTTTTTTTCAGTATTACACAACAAACACAATTCATTTTTTGTTTTTGTTTTTAATAGAAAATTGGCAAAATTAATATCCGGGCTGTGCCGTGTTTGTCAGCTAGTTTTCCAATAAGCGCGATATGACGAGGATGGAACACGTCCTCGTTCCGGACCTACGCGCTCGACGTCTCGTTTCTTGTCTAAATCTCATGACTCCTTGGTTATGTGTGTATCTTTTCTTAATTGGTTCCCTCTAACTATTACGTGTATTCTTCTCTAAAGGCTAGTCGCTCTCTCACAGTTATTTACTTCTCTAATTCACGTATCAATTTTCGGTGGATAGGTTGTTGGAGCCACTTGTAGTCCGGAAGAGTGGATCGTTCTCCATACGTACATTGTGAAAGATGCCTCATGTTTAACATTTTAATGGTAACAATATACAAATCTTAATTCAGTTTGCAATGTCTCAGTTACGTCTGTAGCTCCTCCGTCAGTAATTTTATGCACACGGCAACTGATACATCAGTTTTGCGTTAACGAGGTCCGATGCTAAGATGAATGTGACAGGCAGCTTTACAGGTTATCTGTGAATAATTTGTGAAATTACAGGAAGGAGTTGCCGAGCTGGAAGTACATTTTCACCAGTCGTTCTCCAGCTTTTCCCTTTATTAATCTCGTCACGAAGAGTGACAATTTCCTCCAAGCCTTCAGAGGGCTGAACACGCTCAAGTATTTACTACGACAACAAAAGCGCTACAATGTGTTCTACGCATTACAGTATATAATGACTTGCGGAGTATATACCAGTACGTAGGAACACAACATTAAAACTGTACATGTACACATCACAGTTAGCTACGTTCAACAGATATCCTATATTGGGCTGAATATAGGACGCACTTTTTCCCAAAAATTCGACCACGAAAAATTAGGGTGTGAGTTAATCTGTGCGACTTTACAACTGTCGGTATATTTGCGCGTCATAGATGCCCTCAACTATAGAACTCGTTCACCATTTCGATATGGAGTAGCAATGTTGCTAGTGTTTAGGAATCAAACTGTGTGTGTGTGTGTGTGTGTGTGTGTGTGTGTGTGAGAGAGAGAGAGAGAGAGAGAGAGAGAGAGAGAGAGAGGCAAAGTAAGCCTCACCGATGTTCGAATTTTCAGTTGGGTAACGACTATTGTTGTGGGTACTGTACAGTTTCTTTTCACGACAGGAAAGGTACAGCTATCCTCTGACTAAAAGGTAAAACATAAACTATACCAACGAACCAAAACGCCGAAAGAGTATCACCAACTAATTTCGGAATTCGGGCTAATTGGTGTATTTTTTTTATCGCATTTATCTCTTATGTGAAGTGTTCGTCTTTCAAAATAAGGAACGAGGCATCTCCAGTGTATTGCATGTTGGCGAGAACTGCGGACTTTCGGGGGAAAGTGACGAAAACACTAACAGTGAGATCGTAGAAGACAATGAGTAGAATGGTGGCATCCATGTGTGATTTGCCTACGTAATTACATAAAGAGTGTGATTAACCGTGACCTAATGAGAGGTAAATTTTTCTCCATTGCCTTTCCCTCGTTAGTCTCTATGTATACTGTAATTACGGGTGCAGATTATATTCTAGCCGGCATGGGTGGCCGATTGGTTCTAGGCGCTACAGTCTGCCACCGCGCGATCGCTACGGTCGCAGGTTCGAATCCTGCCTCGGGCATGGATATGTGTGGTGTCCTTAGATTAGTTTGGTTTAAGTAGTTCAAAGTTCTAGGGGACTGATGACCTCAGAAGTTAAGTTCCATAGTGCTCAGAGCCATTTTATCCATTATATTCTAGCGCGGCTTATATTCGGGCCAATATGGTACTTAGACCCAACTGTCACACTTCGAGAAGAAAATATATCATTTTACGTAGAGAAACATTTCCAAATAGCGATCTGAAACACCATTTAGGAATCATTCAGACCCTACTACTATATGATGAAAAATGTGCAACAACTGCAAGAGGATGCCTGGCATATAGGCATCCCGCCGATTGCCCTCGCATTAGCTAACTGTCCCGAACGCACAGCAGTGGACTCCTATTGTCTTCCTACGCCGAAGGATGTTAGCCGCACCTCGCAAAGCGTTGGTACGCGGCCAGGATCTTCCTCCTTGTTTGCCTGCTCTAGCGACTGGGTTTATGAAATATTAATGAGCCCGTCTGACGTTTAGCGATGCAGAAGGCCGCTCGCTTGCTTTTATTACCGAGGGAAGCTCCGATCACGCATGGATTCTCGCGATTGCACACCGCCGGGGCAGAAGAAACGAAACTGCTACTGCAGCACTCCCTCTCGTGGCGAGTACTCTGCCTTACTTCACCGTTTTGGCCCACCCATAAATTAGTATTCTAACTGCCTCGCTCGCTGAATGAGAGAAAGGCTGCAAATTGACAGAGCAAAGAGAGAGTTGCGAACGCTTACGATATCGGTCTTATGGATACGGGAGGAAGCAAACTAGGCTACAATTTTGCCGTTGAAGAACTGAAGTTTGTGATTACTCTATCCCCACCTCCCCAACCCCTCCGCTGTCTTCTCGTATTGTCTTCTTCTTCTTCTTCTTCTTCTTCTGTGCCTCTGCCCTTCATCTGATTCGCTCCCTTTCCTCTGGGTACCTCAAAAGGACACCTCGTTCATATAACATACTAGAAACCTACCCCTACCTATGTGTCTAAATAAATCAACACATATGAGGCGTTAGAGCTACAAAGTAATATCGCTTAAATAAACTGAACAGCCAGTGTAAACGTGTGTAATGTATGTAGTAAATAAATAAACAAACGATGAGGTGCTCTTACCACAAAGTAATAACTCTTAAACTGAACAACGTTCTCTGAAAGCCAGTGTCATACATATCCTGTATGTAGCAACTGCAGGACAATTAAACTCCGCTATCGTTTTATGACAGCAGCAATAAACAGTGAATGAGCCATCATAATAATAGTTTATTGATGCTAAAGTGTGCTATATTATGCAGTTACGAAGTTGTAGACTGGGAATGGTCGACACCCTCTTGAGAATGTATAGTGTCGGTAAAGAATACGAATATCGAGAATGAATTGCGTAAGAGGTTTAAGATTCGAATCGAGATTTTTGGCAAATGATGAGCGGCAATGTAATTGTGTTGCATGGTTAATACTTTTAACCCTTGTATCGACCGAAATATTGAACTAAGTATTATTTTAATATAATTTTTAAAGGCGTTCTGGTACATTGATATAAAACTTTTAACGTTGTTAACGAAACGTTGAAAGGCTTCTACGTTAGCCCTCTTTCTTCATTCGCAACCCATTTTCCCTTGTTGTTTCCACCCTCGTCTAAATGGTATCAGTAAGTGTGAATTTACGACTGACTGAGTTTTTAAATATGTCGGTGGTAGCGCAGAGCGTTTCTTTTCTATCGTATAGAACTCCAAACATTTTAGAGTTTCGCCAAAGATGTCTGGCAAAGTAGTTATTTTTAGATTCTGTGCTTTCCGTCCGTACAATTGGTTGGCAGTCCTACCCCACGCCGTCGAAAGAAAAAGAACGCGTCTTCACGACAATGGCCGTTACATATCGCTTTTTTAAGTTACTCGATGGTTCGCCGATGACCTGCGAATACGCTTTCGTTCTCCGGAACATGGACTGGTGTGACTTCAGTTGTGTTGGTCGGACTTAACGGCTATTTTTGTTTGGGGATCATACAGTTAATTAAATTACGCGGTCGGCTATACCCGTGATTTTATTCGCGATTTAATTCCGTCGCATTTACTGCGAAATGAACGAACTTAACGATAAATTTTCCGTGTCCGAACAGAGCCACGTGACTTCAGCATTTGTGCCTCGTAACTTGAACCTATTCGTGTGCCTCTAAGAATTAGTGTCTTTCAATATGCGAACATCATATTTCGTTAGATGAAGTATTTTAAACCGAGTTGGTAATCTTGAATGATGAAGTTCAGTGTCATAGCCATGTTGGGTAAAGTTCGTAAATGTTTATATGGATAATCGCCTTCATCGATCTGCCCATAGTTTTCGTATTTCTTTCCATTAGTAATTTTATTGCTGATTTTGTAATCGTTTCCCACGCTTTGTGCTTCAATCTCCGCGTCAGACGATCGCAAAAAATGGTTCAAATGGCTCTGAGCACTATGGGACTTAACATCTATGGTCATCGGCCCCTTAGAACTACTTAAACCTAACTAACCTAAAGACATCACACAACACCCAGTCATCACGAGGCAGAGAAAATCCCTGACCCCGCCGGGAATCGAACCCGGGAACCCGGGCGCGGGAAGCGAGAACGCTACCGCACGACCACGAGTGATAAAAGTAATTACAATACTCGCCATTAAAATTGCTACACCACAAATATGTCGTGCTACAGACGCGAAATTTAGCCGACAGGAAGAAGATGCTGTGATACGCAAATGATTAGCTTTTCAGAGACTGCACACAAGATTGGCGCCGGTGGCGACAACTACAACGTGCTGACACGAGGCAAGTTTCCAACCGATTTCTCATACACAAACAGCAGTTGACCGGCATTGCCTGGTGAAGCGTTGTTGTGATACCTCGTGTAAGGAGGAAAAATGCGAACCATCACGACTTTGATAAAGGTCGGATTGTAGCCTATCGCGATTGCGGTTTATCGTATCGTATCGCGACATTGCTGCTCGCGTTGGTCGAGGTCGAATATAGAATCAGTGGGTTCAGGAGGGTCATACGGAACGCCGTGCTGGATCGCAACGGCCTCGTATCACTAGCAGTCGAGATGACAGGCATCTTATCCGCATGGCTGTAACGGATCGTCCACCCGCGTCTCGATCCCTCAGTCAACACATGGGGACGTTTGCAAGGCAGCAACTATCTGCACGGACAGTTCGACGACGTTTGCAGCAGCATGGACTATCAGCTCGGAGACCATGGCTGCGGTTACCCTTGACGCTGTATCACAGACAGGAGCGCCTTCGATCGTGTACTCAACGACAAACCTGGGTGCACGAATGGGAAAACTCATTTTTTGGGATGAATCCAGGTTCTGTTTACAACATCATGATGATCGCATTCGTGTTTGCGACATCGCGGTGAACGCACATTGGAAGCATGTATTCGTTATCGCCATACTGGCCTATCACCCGGCGTGATGGTATGAGGTGCCATTGGTTACACGTCTCGGTCACCTCTCGTTCGCATTGACGTCACTTTGAACAGTGGACGTTACATTTCAGATGTTTTACGACCCGTGGCTCTCTCCGTCATTCGGTCCATGCGAAACCCTACATTTCAGCAGGATAATCCACGGCCGCATGTTGCAGGTCCTGTACGGGCCTTTCTGGATACAGAAAATGTTCGACTACTGCCCTGGCCAGCACATTCTCCAGATCTCTCACCACTTGAAAACGTCTGGTCAATGGTGGCCGAGCAACTGGCTCGTCACAATACGCCAGTCACTACTCTTGATGAACTGCGGTATCGTGTTGAACCTGCAGGGGCAGCTATACCTGTACACGCCATCAAAGCTCTGTTTGACCCAATACCGAGGTGTATCAAGGCCGTTATTACGGCCAGATGTGGCTGTTCTGGGTACTGATTTCTCAGGATCTATGCACCCAAATTGCGTGAAAATGTAATCAGATGTAAGTTTTAGTATAATATATTTGTCCAATGAATACCCGTTTATCACCTGAATTTTTTCTTGGTGTAGTAATTTTAATGGCCAGAAGCGCATGTCGTGGTCACAGGCAGTATCAATGAACAAAAGTATTTTATGTAGAGTGAGTCTCTTGTTTGTGTGGCGGAAACCCAATTAAAAATGAAAGGTCTGATGGAGAATTCCAACCCAGTGAACTAAAGGCGTTCAATAAGTAATGCAGCACATTTTTTATTTCGGTCTGTTCCAGTATAAAATATGCACAATTCGTTGTGGAACATAGTGGAATATTCCCGCTTCAGCGCCTATAGTTCCACGAAGTTCCGACAGATGGCGGCTCCATATGTATCCTCCGATATGGCCTCATAACGGATGCACGTTCCAAGCAGAGCGCTGTCATTCAGTTTCTGTTGACGGAAAGCCAGAGCGTCGCAGTTATTCATAGGCGCCTGCAGGAGGTCTACCGAGACATCGCAGTGAACAAAAGCACGGTGAGTCGTTGGGCGAGGCGTCTGTCACCATCGCAACAAGGCAGCACAAACCTGGCAGATCTCCCGCGTGCCGGCCGGTCGCACACAGCTGTGGCTCCTGCAGTGTTGGAACGAGCCGACTTTCTCATCAGAGGTGAGAATGGGGAATAATACGGTGTTTTGGAATCCCGAACAAAATCAAACTGCCTTCAGAAAAAATGTGTTGTACACTCCTGGGAATTGAAATAAGAACACCGTGAATTCATTGTCCCAGGAAGGGGAAACTTTATTGACACATTCCTGGGGTCAGATACATCACATGATCACACTGACAGAACCACAGGCACATAGACACAGGCAACAGAGCATGCACAATGTCGGCACTAGTACAGTGTATATCCACCTTTCGCAGCAATGCAGGCTGCTATTCTCCCATGGAGACGATCGTAGAGATGCTGGATGTAGTCCTGTGGAACGGCTTGCCATGCCATTTCCACCTGGCACCTCAGTTGGACCAGCGTTCGTGCTGGACGTGCAGACCGCGTGAGACGACGCTTCATCCAGTCCCAAACATGCTCAGTGGGGAACAGATCCGGAGATCTTGCTGGCCAGGGTAGTTGACTTACACCTTCTAGAGCACGTTGGGTGGCACGGGATACATGCGGACGTGCATTGTCCTGTTGGAACAGCAAGTTCCCTTGCCGGTCTAGGAATGGTAGAACGATGGGTTCGATGACGGTTTGGATGTACCGTGCACTATTCAGTGTCCCCTCGACGATCACCAGTGGTGTACGGCCAGTGTAGGAGATCGCTCCCCACACCATGATGCCGGGTGTAGGCCCTGTGTGCCTCGGTCGTATGCAGTCCTGATTGTGACGCTCACCTGCACGGCGCCAAACACGGATACGACCATCATTGGCACCAAGGCAGAAGCGACTCTCATCGCTGAAGACGACACGTCTCCATTCGTCCCTCCATTCACGCCTGTCGCGACACCACTGGAGGCGGGCTGCACGATGTTGGGGCGTGAGCGGAAGACGGCCTAACGGTGTGCGGGACCGTAGCCCAGCTTCATGGAGACAGTTGCGAATGGTCCTCGCCGATACTCCAGGAGCAACAGTGTCCCTAATTTGCTGGGAAGTGGCGGTGCGGTCCCCTACGGCACTGCGTAGAATCCTACGGTCTTAGCGTGCATCCGTGCGTCGCTGCGGTCCGGTCCCAGGTCGACGGGCACGTGCACCTTCCGCTGACCACTGGCGACAACATCGATGTACTGTGGAGACCTCACGCCCCACGTGTTGAGCAATTCGGCGGTACGTCCACCCGGCCTCCCGCATGCCCACTATACGCCCTCGCTCAAAGTCCGTCAACTGCACATACGGTTCACGTCCACGCTGTCGCGGCATGCTACCAGTGTTAAAGACTGCGATGGAGCTCCGTATGCCACGGCAAACTGGCTAACACTGTCGGCGGCGGTGCACAAATGCTGCGCAGCTAGCGCCATTCGACGGCCAACACCGCGGTTCCTGGTGTGTCCGCTGTGCCGTGTGTGTGATCATTGCTTGTACAGCCCTCTCGCAGTGTCCGGAGCAAGTATGGTGGGTCTGACACACCGGTGTCAATGTGTTCTTTTTTCCATTTCCAGGAGTGTATTATGTATTCAGCACCCCTCGTTGTTCATCCAACTTGTTTTTGGTCTCTGTGGATTCATTGTTTTGGGATAAAGTCCTAACGTTCTTAGAACCTCTTCGGGCTTCTGATTACGTGTATAAAAACCCAAACTATTGTTCCCTTATGACAGACGGGTGGTCATCCATCCACGTGCTAGTCCACTCAGACAGCGCGTAACGGCGGTGATGTCACGGGAACCGGTGTTACTACCGCGCAAGGCTCACAGAGTCCTGCTGGGTCTCAGTAGAGCCCCATCATTACAAGTATTAAGCGACCACGTTTCTTGTAATATTGATTCCGTAATGCTTGATGTGCTTATTTTGGGTATTGGGATTATCGTAATAAATTCCCGTTTTGATGTAAATTGACTTACAAGTGTTCAGACCCTCACACACGTTTCTATGTCCTAGGAATTCTCCATGAGTAATCAAGAATTAATGCTTTTCAAGATATAACGTGATGGGTTATCGAATATTTCCCACCTTGAATAAAGCAGATGGTTTAGAGTGTTTTCCATCTTCTTGTGCCCAAACTATACTTGCAGCATCCCCCGTTTGCGCAGTCTTGAAACAGAAAGGCGTTGTACGCACTCCAGACGAGTAAGGTATTCAAGAAATCAGTGAAGTACTAACTTCCCCCTTTTCGAGTCCGCCGGCCGCGGTGGTCTAGCGGTTCTAGGCGCTTCAGTCCGGAACCGCGCGACTGCTACGGTCGCAGGTTCGAATCCTGCCTCGGGCATGGATGGGTGTGATGTCCTTAGGTTAGTTAGGTTTAAGTAGTTCTAAGTTCTAGGGGACTGATGACCACAGATGTTAAGTTCCATAGTGCTCAGAGCCATTTTAGCCTTTTCGAGTCCAACGTGAATAGGAAGTCGATCGTTATATGGCAGAAAGTACACCTACTAATGTAAAAGCGAATTAGACACTAGAAAGTGTTAGAAGATACTTGTCATTTGAGAATGGGAGAGGATTTTACACTCCGATGCCTATCCGTATTAACATAATTCGAAACTAATTGACCGCTTTTAACGTTTCGCAAAATCTATCAAGAAATATCACACAATTCGAATGCAAGTCTGTTGTTAGTGAGTAAACCCTGCCAAGCAGGCCTCTAAAACCAGGATCCTTCATTATATGTGACAAGAGACAGGTGTACGCAAAAAATATAAAACGTATTTATTCTTCGCCTTGTTTGATATGAAAAGAATGCAAGGTCAGCCACGATTATTGTAACTAAACTATATGATAACTTGTAAAGTATAAGAAGGTACTCATGGAAACAAATTTCAAATATGTATACGAACTCATGATTAAGTTGACAGTTTCTGTGGAAACAAGGAACAGTGATGTTAACTAGCTATACACGACATGCTCATCTTTTGAAGAAGAGCATTCGAATGTCGATAAGAAAGCGGATCGTTCCATTTATAAACACCATACTGGTTTCAACATTTCCGTTCATACAAAGAATATTAAACATATGAAAAAACTGCGTGCCCCTCTGTGCACTCTCATTTTTGCGTCGGCACGATTTCTCGCTGATGCGTGTAAAGTTCCACTCACCTTGTGGTGAATCGCTTCTCTCACACACGCGTGCTTAAAGTTATGAAATGCAGTTCTCAGCCGGGAAGAAACTGTCCAAAAACCTGCTGTGCACCTCGTACCCACAAGTCGCAGTAAACTTTGTTTTGTCGATGGAAGTTTAATAATCGCTAAATGGAAGTATTTAAGTACGTAAAATTTCATTCTATTATGGTAAGCTTGCGTACAACAGCTATTACCAGGCTTTACAAAAAGCCATACAAAGTCTGAAAAGTTCACACGCATACATCGTTCATAACCGTGACCCGTTTATGATGGTTATTAATTACCCTTCGGCGAAAGTTTACTAACGGATGGTTTCTTTCAGAAAAACTCGTCAATCATTCTCACATAACAAAATGGTCACGTTCGCGAGTAAGAAACATGCTACGTGGAATTCAGTTATTTAAAATGTCACCAAAAGTTCTGAATTTCACACCGTACATTAAATCGATCCCTCTTCCACACTTTACGGCACTTATCAAACATATCAGTGCTGAAATATCACGATATTAATAATTTTCATTGGAGCACAAATCAGTAGGTCTTACGACTATCAGATCCAAGCCTCGCATCTACTTATCTCTCTACACAAAAAAGCTTCTAGTTCCCAAAGTATGTGTGAATATGCCAATTTCTAAGTTTCCTTTAATTTACGTCTATGGTCACAAACGTTTTGTTAACAGATTACCGGTTTCGGTGTTTAATGACCATCATCAGACCTGTAGCAAAAATGGGAAAAACATGAATACACTCGCAAACTTTATACAGCTTAAGAACAATACACAGACCATAATGAAAGGTGATACTGACAAAATTTACATTTGTGCTCTTTAAATATGAAGAGGCATACCTGTTTCATAAAAACAAAGTCCTAATGTACTGGAGCCATAGTGGGATCGTCGAATGTTAAATGCGGAATCAGCACCAGCATCGTCAAATACATATAAATAACATCACATGCACGAGGCATGTTGTCAATAGCACTACTGTTTAAAACAAGCTGCCGTACAGTAGCCACAAGATGTTTGTGTTGTAAGTTCGCCAGATATGTGGTTGCAGTTTTATGTGTTTGCATTCAATGAACAGTTACGGGTTCTAAGGCATCTGTAAATGATAAGCTTAATCTAATTGCTGTCTTGGTAAGAATTTTTGTTTTGTTACGTGCACGAAAATAACACCCTCAAAAAGGCGTTAACGTCAGCTGATATATTTGGACTCTACTGTTAGTTGCTAGATGCATACTGGCAAAAAGTATGAAAGGTCTCTGTTGGATTCCTTTCATGTTTGATTTCTTAAATCTGTTGTCATTTATGGATTAAATTCCTATTCTAAATTTACTGTGGCGTTTCTGACTATCTGGGAGGAGACTGAGTAGTGGAATGTGTTACTTTTACACATAAACAAGAACGATCTGTCACACTACTACACTTTAAAACACAGTTTATAAGTAATTCATGTCACACAGTCTCATACGGAACCTACATCCGCTTTCTTTTGTATACTGTATATGATAAGATACTGTCATCCCCCTTCGCTTCTGTGTGAGAGGATGAATGAGCAAATGTATTTCTAGTTGCATGCTTGAGGGTAGCAGACAAGCCTGTCTGCTAGAGAACAGTAGGACCAACGTTGGAACAGGTAGCTACGCTTTCTAAAAGCAAAGAGGTTTCTATCCTAAGTATGGTACTGCCCGTCCCTTGTCATGTTGGTATAGGAAGCTGCCTCTCTGGTCACTTCCGTTTGTATTTGTGAGGCACCCCTCAGGTAGGAGCCACGGCAGTCTGTCCGTGGCGAGCGTCTGAAGTGGTAAGATCTCCGGCTAAGCGCGTGTCTGCTAAGTCCGTAGGACAATGGATTTCTTAAGTTCAGCCTAACTGAAAATTTAATCACCTTTATTTCAGGTTTAGCTCTAAAATATCTAATGTTATCTTAAATTGCAACGCAGTGTATTTCGAGTGTGAAGTTCAGAATATTTTCCAGTAGTTGCTTTGTCACTACTTTGTGAGTAAAGTGGAACCACGTGTTGATCAGTAAATCTAACTAAGATCGTCAATCTTAAATGCGAGTGTGCGTGAGATTATAACATCTCGTATTGACAATATTTTTCAATATAGCAACTTTTCTTTATGTTCAACCCACGTGGGGTGTACTTTGTGCTTATACAATTGTTTGACCGATCAGGTTAATAGTAAGACGATAGTAACCAGTTCGAGGTTTTTCTTTTGTAAATTGCTTTTCGATCTAATTTATTTTAATTATCAAAATTATTGTGGAGTTACACTCTTTGTGTAAACCAAGTTGACCACGTAAAGCATGTGGTGTAATCATCAAAGTAGCCCTCAGCTATTCTTTTTGGAAAGATTTCACAGAGAGTTAGTATGAATTTAGTATACCAGTGTGTGGTAATTACATGACGGACAGGATTGTGCTACGAACGTAACTTCTTTGGGTAAAAAATGAAATCGGTTGGTTGTGGTTAATTTCCTCTTGCATGTGTTTCAACGCTCTTCGTGTGTTATTTTATGAATGCAGTGTTGTATGCAGTCTCCCAATCTTGGCTCCATATTAGATATGTTCCGTAAGATTACAAACTCACATTTTCACAATCCTAAATAAGGCACCAGTTTAGTTTAATATGCTGAAATTTTAATGATCAATGTTAAAATAAATTTCCAAATATAAATTGATTTATTTCTTTTTATTTAAATTCTCTTTTTTTATATATATCACCGGTTGTCGTATGACTATTAAAAGATTATAATTAATGTTAGTCTGGTTGGGAATTTGGTAAGCTAGACTGGATACCTGGTGAAATAGTTTCGCAGTAATGCAAGATTAACTTCCCCAGACAGCTCACAGCATTTAACCCGCTTTTAATGTCTATCAGTACCGCTTTCAGAACAAAATAAACCAACAACGTTACAAGTACAGTTGAGAATCGCGGAATACACGAAGACTTGATTTGGGGAAATGCAGCCGCGGGCCGTAGTTTGACGAACGCTGAGCCATACTAGAGCAGAATTCGAGTTGTTATATTTTTCCTGTGTAGCATTATGACTCCATTGCATCGTTGTTCACACTGCATAGAAACACTAACCTCGTCCTGTGACAGCACAACCTCAAAACGACACATACTGAATGGTAGATACACCGAGATGACAGAAGTCACGGGATAGCGATGTGTATACACACACACTTGGCGGTAGTATCGATACACAAGTTGTAAGAGGGCAATACATTGACGGAGCTGCGATATGTACTCAGGTGATTCATGTGAAAACGTTTCCAAAGTGATCATAGCTGCACGGCGTGAATTAACAACTTTGAACGCGGAGTGGTAGTCGAAGCTAGAAGAGTGGGATATTCCCTTTGGAAATCGTTGGGGAATTCAGTAATCCGAGATCCACAGTGTCAAGAGTGTGCCAAGAATATCAGATTTCAGACATTACATCTCACCAAGGACAACGCAGTGACCGAATGCCATCACTTAACGACCGGGACCAGCGGCGTTTGCGTAGAGTTGTCGGTACTCAC
The DNA here is from genome assembly GCF_021461385.2 of Schistocerca piceifrons. NCBI lineage: Eukaryota > Metazoa > Arthropoda > Insecta > Orthoptera > Acrididae > Schistocerca > Schistocerca piceifrons. The sequence continues at coordinate 24,045,925 of NC_060139.1, forward strand.
AGACAAGCAACAAGAGTGCGTGAAATAACCGCAGAAATGAATGTAGGACAGGACAGCGAAATTTGGCGTTAATGGGCTATGACAGCTGACGACTGATGCTAGTGTCTTTGCTAATAGACCGTCACCTACAGCTCCTCTCCTGGACTCGTGACCATGTCGATTGGATCCTAGACGACTGGAAAACCGTGGCCTGGCCACGTGAATGCCTATTTAATTTGATAAGAGCTGATGGCAGGGTTCAAGTGCGGCGCAGACCCCAAGACGCCATGGACTCGAGTTGTCAACAAGTCACTGTGCAAGCTAGTAGTGGCTTCATAATGACGTGGGCTGTGTTTGCATGGAAAGGACTTGGACCTCTGGTCAAATTGAACCGATTGGTGCCTGGAAATGGTTATGTTCGGCTACTTGGAAACCATTTGCAGTCACTCATAGCCACCAATGGAATTTTTATCATTACAATGCGCCACGCCACCGGGTTACAATTGTTCGCGATTGGTTTGAAGAACATAATGGACGACAATTCGAGACAAAGATCTGCCCACCCGTTGAACATTTATGGGTCATAATCGAGAGATCACTTCGTGCACAAAATCATGCACCCGTAACACTTTCGCAATTAGATACGGCTATAGATGCAGCACGGCCCAGTATTTCTACAGGGGCTTCCAACAACTTGTTGAGTCCATACCATGTCGAGCTGCAAGCCGCGCGGAATTAGCCGAGCTGTCTAAGGCGCTGCAGTCATGGACTGTGCGGCTGATCCCGGCGGAGGTTCGAGTCCTCCCTCGGGCATGGGTGTGTGTGTTTGTCCTTAGGATGATTCAGGTTAAGTAGTGTGTAAGCTTAGGGACTGATGACCTTAGCAGTTAAGTCCCATAAGATTTCACACACATTTGAACATTTTTTCGAGCTGCAGCATTACGCCGGGTAAAAGGAGGTCCTACACGATATTTCTCACCGTAGTGTATAGGAGACAGTAGTATGGGATGTGTCAGAGGACAAAGTGCAGAAACATACACGACCAGTAAGAAGTGAACAATGAACACCAGCAAAAAAGCAGCTACACCGAAGAGTAATGGCCATTCTTAACATAAAGAATTTCATTCATCGTAAGAGATGTTTGTGCAAAATCTGCAGCTGTCATTCATTGTTTATACAGGGTGGTCCATTCATAGTGACCGGCCCAAATATCTCACGAAATAAGCATCGAACGAAAAACCTACAAAGAACTAGACTTGTCCAGCTTGAAGGGGGAAACCAGACGGCGCTATGGTTGGCTCGCTAGATGGCGCTGCCATAGGTCAAACGGAAATCAACTGTGTTTCTTTTAAATAGCAACACCCATTTTTTATTACATATTGGTGTAGTACGTAAAGAAATATGAATGTTTTAGTTGGACCACTTTTTTCGCTTTGTGATAGATGCCGCCGTAATAGTCACAAACATATCACTCACAATTTTAGACGAACAGTTGGTTCAAAAACTGTTCAAATGGCTCTGAGCACTGTGGGACTTAACTTCTGAGGTCATCAGTCTCCTAGAACTCAGAACTATTTAAACCTAATTAACCTAAGGACATCACACGCATCCATGCCCGAGACAGGATTCGAACCTGCGAACGTAGCGGTCGAGCGGTTCCAGACTGTAGCGCCCAGAACCGCTCGGCCACTCCGGCCGGCCGAACAGTTGGAACCAGGTAGGTTTTTGAAATTAAAATACAGAAGGTGGGTACGTTTGAACATTTTATTTCGGTTGTCCCAATGTGATACATGTACCTATGTGAACTTTTCATTTACAGCGTGATTACCTGTAAATACCACATTAATACAATAAATGCTCAAAATGATGACCGTCAACCTCAATGTATTTGCCAATAAGTGTAACGACATTCCTCTCAACAGCAAGTAGTTCGCCTTCGGCAATGTTCGCACATGCACTGACATTGCTCTGACGCATGTTGTCAGGCGTTGTCGGTGGATCACTATAGAAAATATCCTTCAACTTTCCCCACAAAAAGAAATACAGGGACAAATGATCCGGTGAACGTGTGGGCCATGGTATGGTGCTTCGGCGACCAACCCACCTGTCATGAAATATGGTATTCAATACCGCTTCAACCGCACGCGAGCTATGTGCCGGACATCCATCATGTTGGAAGTACATCGCCATTCTGTCATGCAGGGAAACATCTTGTAGTAACATCGGTAGAACATTACGTAGGAAATCATCACACATTGCACCATTTAGATTGCCATCGATAAAATGGGGGCCAATTATGCTTCCTCCCGTGGTGCCGCACCATACATTAAGTTTCCAATGTCGCTGCTGTTCCACCTGTCGCAGCTTTCCGTTGTCCAATAGTGCATATTATGCCGGTTTACGTTACCGCTGTTGGTGAATGACGCTTCGTGGATAAATAGAACGCGTTAAAAAAATCTGTCATTGTCCCGTAATATCTCTTGGGCCCAGTGGCAGAACTGTACACGACATTCAAAGTCGTCGCGCATAGAAGTATGGTAGGGTGCAATCGATGTTGATGTAGCATTATCAACACCGACGTTTTTGAGGTTGCCGATTCTCGCGCAGTTTGTCTGCTTCTGATGTGCAGATTAGCTTGGGCATCATTATTTGTTGCAGGTCGTGGTTGACGTTTCACATATGGCTGAACACTTCCTGTTTCCTTAAATAACGTAACCATCCGGCGAGCGGTCCGGACAGTTGGATGATTTCGTTTACGATACCGAGCAGCATACATAGCACACGCCCGTTGGGCATTTTGATCCAAACAGCCATGCATCAACACGATATCGACCTTTTCCGCAATTGGTAAACAGTCCATTTTAACACAGGTAATGAGTCACGAAGCAAATTCCGTCCGCACTGGCGGAATGTTACGTCGTACCACGTACTTATACGTTTGTGACTATTACAGCGGCATCTATCACAAAGCGAAAAATGTGGTCCAACTAAAACATTCATATTTCTTTACGTACTACACGAATATGCAATAAAATAAGGGGTTCCTAATTTTAAAAAAACGCAGCTGATATACGTTTGACCTATGGCAGCGCCATCTAGCGGGCCAACCATAGGGCCATCTGGTTTCCCTCTTCAGGCTAGACGAGTTTCGTTCTTTGTAGTTTTTTCGTTTGATGCTTATTTCGTGAGATACTTGGCCCAGTCACGATCAATGGACCACCCCGTATAACGAAACGCTGCACCAGTCACATATTTTTTCATGACTATCACGAAGCGTTTCGGCAATATATACTCATTGTCAAGTGCTAATTCTTACGTATGTCTTTTATACGACATTCGTGTGAGTGTTGTACTGCCCCTCTTGTCCTGCAGCCGTCTTTTTATTGTTTTAAGATACTCCACCTCCTTTATTATTCAGAAGGCCACGTACGTGCAAACCATCATTCACAATACTAAAAGTATTCTAAAGCCAAGGCCACGTAAATATTTCTTTCCTTAAAAGAACCCGTTTAGACAGAATTTTCTGTCTCTTCTGGTTCAAATGGCTTTGAGCACTATGGGACTTAACATCTGAGGTCATCAGTCCCCTAGAACTTAGAACTACTTAAACCTAACTAACCTAAGAACATCACACACATCCATGCCTGAGGCAGGATTCGAACCTGCGACCGTAGCGGCCACGCGGTTCCAGACTCAAGCGTCTAGAATCGCTCGACCACACCGGCCGGCTCTCTTTTGGTCTTAAAAATCTTCTTCTTATGAAACATGTTCATTTTCAAGTCGGCCCTCATGCCAAGTCGTCATGTGGGCAAAAAACAGCTAATTAGAAAAGGTTTGCCTTAACTAAAGTATTTAAAAACATAAAGCAGCTTGGCAAATGACTGGACCCGTACATATACCGCCCATGGTTGAATTGAACTCTTGTGTTGTAAGTAGTGGAGTGTGATGTCTACAACAGCTTCTGCGGCAGATTTCGTGAAAACCGAGCGGACGTGTTGCGCTCGGGGCGATTTCATTGTTTACGGGACGTTAAGCGATAACGGAAAGACACGCCGTACGGGGCCCGGAGCCGGCTCACGCGGCGAACTGCTAATGAAGCGCGGCAGCGGCCGGCTCGTTTCACACCCCCGCGGCTCCGCCCCTCCACCACCCCGGCGGCGGGCGCGCGCGTGCCCGGAATACGGCCTGCAGACGGCTCGGCATTCCGCGCCCGTCTCAGTCCCGAGCAGCGGGCGCCGCGTGCTGCCGACCCGGCGGCGCGCACCCACTTCTCTTCCACTTGCTGCAGAGAAACACGGCGCTGACCGCCGCTACTGCTGCTGGGGATACTCTGCCAGCACAACTACGTCACGGCGGACGACTGCCGCAGGCCCCATTCGATAGAGTGCGACAGCATCCCACTGTGCTGCGTGTCCCCGTAGTCTTCATTCTGCTGTAAATGTTTTCCCGGGGATATTTCCAGGGGCAGATGTGGACTCTGACCACAATCTATTGGTTATGAACTGTAGATAAAAACTGAAGAAACTGCAAAAAGGTGGGAATTTAAGGAGATGGGACCTGGATAAACTGACTAAACCAGAGGTTGTACAGAGTTTCAGGGAGAGCATAGGGAAACAATTGACAGGAATGGGGGAAGGAAATACAGTAAAAGACGAATGGGTAGCTGTGAGGGATGAAGTAGTGAAGGCAGCAGAGGATCAAGTAGGTAAAAAGACGAGGGCTAGTAGAAATCCTTGGGTAACAGAAGAAATATTGAATTTAATTGATGAAAGGAGAAAATATAAAAATGCAGTAAATGAAGCAGGCAAAAAGGAATACAAACGTCTCAAAAATGAGATTGACAGGAAGTGCAACATGGCTAAGCAGGCATGGCTAGAGGACAAATGTAAGGATGTGGAGGCTTATCTCACTAGGGGTAAGAAAGATACAGCCTACAGGAAAATAAGAGAAACCTTTGGAGGAAAGAGAGCCACTTGTTTGAATATCAAGAGCTCAGATGGAAACCCAGTTCTAAGCAAAGAGGGGAAAGCAGAAAGCTGGAAGGAGTATATAGAGGGTCTATAAAAGGGCGATGTACTTGAGGACAATATTATGGAAATGGAAGAGGATGTAGATGAAGATGAAATGGGAGATACGATACTGCGTGAAGAGTTTGACAGAGCACTGAAAGACCTGAGTCGAAACAAGACCCCGGGAGTAGACAACATTCCATTAGAATTACTGACGGCCTTGGGAGAGCCAGTCCTGACAAAACTCTACCATCCGGTGAGCAAGATGTACGAGACAGGCGAAATACCATCAGACTTCAAGAAGAATATAATAATTCCAATCCCAAAGAAAGCAGGTGTTGACAGATGTGAAAATTACCGAACTATCAGTTTAATAAGTCACAGCTGCAAAATACTAACGCGAATTCTTTACAGACGAATGGAAAAACTGGTAGAAGCCGACCTCGGGGAAGATCAGTTTCGATTCCGTAGAAATGTTGGAACACGTGAGGCAATACTGACCTTACGACTTATCTTAGAAGAAAGATTAAGGAAAGGCAAACCTACGTTTTTAGCATTTATAGACTTAGAGAAAGCTTTTGACAATGTTGACTGGAATACTCTTTCAAATTCTGAAGGTGGCAGGGATAAAATACAGGGAGCGAATGGCTATTTACAATTTGTACAGAAACCAGATTGCAGTTATAAGAGTCGAGGGGCATGAAAGGGAAGCAGTGGTTGGGAAGGGAGTGAGACAGGGTTGTAGCCTCTTCCCGATGTTATTCAGTCTGTATATTGAGCAAGCAGTAAAGGAAAGAAAACAAAAATTTGGAGTAGGTATTAAAATCCAGGCAGAAGAAATAAAAACTTTGAGGTTCGCCGATGACATTGTAATTCTGTCAGAGACAGCGAAGGACTTGGAAGAGCAGTTGAACGGAATGGACAGTGTTTGACAGGAGAATATAAGATGAACATCAACAAAAGCAAAACAAGGATAATGGGATGTAATCGAATTTGGTCGGGTGATGCTGAGGGAATTAGATTAGGAAATCAGACACTTAAAGTAGTAAAGGAGTTTTGCTATTTGGGGAGCAAAATAACTGATGATGTTCGAAGTAGAGGGGATATAAAATGTAGACCGGCAATGGCAAGGAAAGCGTTTCTGAAGAAGAGAAATTTATTAACATGTAGTATAAATTTAAGTGTGAGGAAGTCGTTTCTGAAAGTATTTGTATTGTGTGGAGCCATGTATGGAAGTGAAACATGGACGATAAATAGTTTAGACAAGAAGAGAATAGAAGCTTTCGAATTGTGGTGCTACAGAAGAATGTTGAAGATTAGGTGGGTAGATCACGTAACTAATGAGGAGGTATTGAATAGGATTGGGGAGAAGAGAAGTTTGTGGCACAACTTGACTAGAAGAAGGGATCGGTTGGTAGGACATGTCCTGAGGCATCAAGGGATCACAAATTTAGCATTGGAGGGCAGCGTGGAGGGTAAAAATCGTAGAGGGAGACCAAGAGATGAATACACTATGCAGATTCAGAGGGATGTAGGTTGCAGTAGGTACTGGGAGATGAAGGAGCTTGCACAGGATAGAGTAGCATGGAGAGCTGCATCAAACCAGTCTCAGGACTGAAGACCACAACAACAACAACAACAATACTCGTCTCAGATGTGTCACAGTTCCTTCTGAACACATCGCCTGCGACATGAGCATACCGAACGAGGAGTTAGTCACTTCACGAATCGTTAATTCATCTACATATACATATACACTCCGCAAGCTACCCAACTGTGTGTGGCGGAGGGCACTTTACGTGCCATTGCAATTACCTCCCTTTCCTGTTCCAGTCGCGAATGGTTCGCGGGATGAACGACTGCATGAAAGCCTCCATGCGCGCTCGAATCTCTCTAATATTACATTCGTGACTTCTTCGGGAGGTATAAGTAGGGGGAAGCAATATATTCGATACCTCATCCAGAAATGCACCCTCTCGAAACCTGAACAGGAAGCTACACCGCGAAGCACAGCGCCTCTCTTTCAGAGCCTGCCACTGGAGTTTGCTAAACATCTCCGTAACGCTATCACGTTTACCAAATAGCCCTGTGACGAAACGCGCCGCTCTTCTTTGGATCTTCTCTATATCCTCTGTCAACCCGACCTGGTACGGATCCCACACTGATGAGCAATACTCAAGTATAGGTCGAACGAGTGTTTTGTAAGCCACCTCCTTTGTTGATGGACTACATTTTCTAATGACTCTCCCAATGAATCTCAGCCTGGCACCCGCCTTACCAACAATTAATTTTATATGATCATTCCACTTCAATCGTTCCGTACGCATACTCCCAGACATTTTACAGAAGTAACTGCTCCAGTGTTTGTTCTGCTGTCATATAATCATACAATAAAGGATCCTTATTTCTGTGTATTCGCAATACATTACATTTGCCTATGTTAAGGGTCAGTTGCCACTCTCTGCACCGTGTAAACAGCCTTAATTGGGTGAGTGAGAGTGTTTCTTCAGATATACTGTATCTCTTTGAGGCCGTTATTGGCGGTTCCAGTTGTCTCAGAATGCCAGAGGTTGAAAATACCGTTTCACCGGTAAAGTTATTTTACTATCACACGACCGGGTTCGGGCTCTTATAAGCCCATCTTCAGGTGTCGTACTGGAAACAGCAAGAGACGGGGGACAATTTTCACATGCTGCAGTACACATAAAAAAAAAATTCACAATAGATTTTAAAAACGTTTCAAAACCGCCGGTCGGGCTAGGTGCTGTGAAACCTATGTCATTGCGAAAGTGGTACCAGATAGTACTACGGACAAGTGCATGGCTAGGGAAATATACAGATAATACCAGGACACTTACATTTGGTGCTGTGGCCCCCGGGCGCCGTGGTGCACGTGTACTACTAACTAGGGGCGTTTGAAGAGTCCGTGCAAAAATAAAAACTACTTACGTGTTTGGGGTAAACCTTTTCTATTTTTCGACATAGTCTCCTTTTAGACTTATACACTTCGTCCAACGCTGTTCTAATTTGTTGATCCCTTCCGAATAACAGGAATTGTCCAAGCCTGCAAAATAGGTATTATTTGTTGCAATCACCTCCTCATTGAATAAAGTCTTTGTCCCGCCAGCTATTTCTTAAAATTGGGGAACAAATAGTAGTCCGAGTGAGTCAAGTCTGGAGAACAGGAGGGATGTGAAACGAGTTGGGATCCTATTTCCAATAATTTTGCGACCACAACTGCTGAGGTGTGTGCTGGTATAGTGTCGTGATTGAAAAGACCTTCTTTGCAGTCCAATCGCCGGCGTTTTTCTTTCAGCTCGGTTTTCAAACGGTCCAGTAACAATGAATAATATGCAATTGTAATAGTGTTACCCTTTTCCAGATAGTATATGATGATTATCCCTTGAGAATCCCAAAAGACAGTCGCCATAACCTTTCCGGTCGAAGGAATGGTCTTCGCCTTTTTTGGTGCAGATTCTCCCTTGGAAATCCATTGTTTACATTGTTGTTTGGTCTCGGGAGTATAGTAATGTGTCTATGTTTCATCCACAGTGACGAAACGACGCTTAAAGTCATGCGGATTCTTCCTGAACAGCTGCAAACCATACTATAACACTTCACACGATTCCGATTCTGGTCAAGCGTGAGCAATCGCGGAACCCATCTTGCCTCGTTCGAGAAGCCCGCAGCACTAGCAATCTCACGCACCTTAACTCATCTGTCATCCATCACCATATCATGGATTTTATCAATGATTCTGGCGTCGTAACCTCCACAGGGCGTCCAGAACGTTCAGCATCACTTGTGCCCATATAGCCACTCCGAAAATTTTGAAACCTCTTATAAACTGTACTAATCGAATGTGGAAAGTCGCCGTAATGTTTATCAAGCTTCTCTTTAGTCTCCTGAGGCGTCTAGCCTTTCATAAAGTAATGCTTAATCACCACACGAAATTCTTTTTCGTCCAGTTTTTGACAATCACTCGACATCGTTGATTCACACGAATGCCAAACACAAAGAAATAGAACAATATGGCTGAAACTTGGTGTGTGTTCTTTCCAAAGATGCTACTAACTAAACATGACTTCGATACTTTTCAAACGCCCCTCGTAGGAGCGGTGTGCTACCTATGAGCTTACAACAGGGAGTTGCGGATGCGAACGAGGAAGCAAACTGGTAAACCAGAGTGGCGAAAGTGCTGCCATCTATTGACTAGAATAAGAATGAGGGGCCACTATCCCGGCCGTTCACAATTTGAATTAGTGGTTTACATTTAAAATGAAAAAATACATAAAAAAATACACGAAATATGTTAAAAGTGCATTATGTGTAGTAAAGGAGTGTATTGAACAGGTCAGTTCAAAACTGTGGTAAAACTGAGTGGAAGCTGCGATACAAAATTTATATATAAACCGTAAAGCGCAATGAAACTTTCCTTCTACATGGGTGACAAACTAGTGGGGATGTATGAGTGGCAACGTGGAACAACGCGCCACAGTCATTAGTTAAAAGAACATTCGCATGTGCCACTCCTATTTACAACTTATCATGGCTGGAGATTACAAGTTCGGAATTTTTGGTAATACGTCATCATCAGCAATAGTACTTTATTTTTTGTTGTAGTACAAAGCGTGTTTTTATGTACTACTCTTCTGTCAAGGACTACATTCAAGTTTTCAATTTGTCATCTTCAGTTTCGCTTGAAACGTTCACCCCCTGAATTTTTGAAGGACTAACACCTTCGGAGTCACCCTTCAAATAATACAACATATTTATGGCTTTACAGTATGCTTAGCAGTAAAATTTGTGACTGAAGTCGTTAGTTTAGCTGTCCTTTATGTTTCGTGAATTTTCTCCTCCATCTACCACAAAATAGAAACGAATTGTTAAAACGGTTGTGTTTTATTATTACCTAAGTTGCCCACCTAGATGCAGGCAGATTATCTTAGAATTTATAATTCAGATTAAAAATCTTTCAAGGATTATCGATGAACGTATATAAATATGTAATAATCACTTGATGAATTGGCAAATAACAAATAATCATTCCATAGAAAACGGTTCTATTGAGCGATGCATTCCGTAGAATACTTGTGATTTATCGTCGACAAATTACACATCAAACTTTTCTTTAAACATGTGAAAACCTATTAATATATTGAAGTATTTTATGTCGAATATGAATGATGATAATAACAGCACGTAGCTTGTTTAATTATCTGAAAGAGAACAAAAATTGACAGTGAACAGAGCCGCCGACGATCTACATCTACATGGATACTCCGAAAATTACTCTTAAATGCCTGGCAGAGGGATCATGACCAATCAACAGGAATGAATCGAGAAGGCTTTCACGAAACCATCAGCGTGGTTGGTAAATAACAATGAATCCGTTTCTACATGAACCAGTTTGTTCTAGCTCTTCAACTGCAATTGCTGAAACACAATTAACAAGGCACGAGGTATTTCTTCTTGTAATATACGAAATTTTCCATAAGGAAATCATTGCCTTTACAATTATTAAGAGGCATGATGATGACTATGTTAATCCGCATGCACCCGAAAAATTATAAGGTGAAGTTGAAAACATATGGTGAATGGGTGATGACATTAGCTGTATGAAGAGTATACAAGATATATGTCCTGAGAGTTGTCAGTGACATTTACTCTGGTGTTTTGGCAGATATTTGAAATTTCGTTTTTGCAACGTGTAGCTGGAGTCTGCCCTATCAAATGCTGCCTGTCAACACATTCCTGCGATGTCTAGTGTCAACGGACGTTCAACACTATCCTCTCTTCCCCGCTCCTAGCGGTGTGCGGTGCACAAGCCAAATAATGCGTCGTATTATACAAACGTTCACTGGCGAAATCGGATCGGTTATAGAGATTGCCATTCTTATAAAACAGTCTTAATAAGTGCCATTACCGAGACGAGCTTTTCCAGATGGTAAGCCATATGTTTCCCATGTTTGGCTGATTTTTCTCCAGGCGTAAAGGAAAATGACGGAGAAATACACACACATGATCGCCCGCACGTACAGAGACACCACCAATCCACGACGCATACATTCACTATGGTTGTAGCGACTGTTTTGTTTCTGAGGTGCAATATCTTTTATTTCTATGTAGTAGCTTCGTATGGTACCAGTTATTCTGATAATCACTAGACCGCAGACATAGAATTAGTGATAGTGGTCCTGAAATACAAATTGGAAGTAGTACTCTCACCTTACGAGAATATGTTTAGTTAGATCTCTATAAAGAAAAGAAGAGCATTGACATATTCAGATAATCGAAATAATCTAATTTTATGAGTGTTTTTAGTTGGCTAATGTATACCAGACACATCTTTATAGGGAAGTATTTTGCCGTAGTCCTCCTGAAAGTAAATGAAAACAGACGTGAAAATGTTCTTTAATTCGCTTAGCGTCTGTAGACTTGTACGAATAACTTTCTCCATTTAGTGAATCCGGAAATCTGCGTTTATCTCTAGTCCGTAGCTCCAGTCAGATGTTTCGATAATTGTCACAGTTAAAAGTTGTTTAGCAGCATAGAGAAATCCTTCTTTTACATATTTTTCTCATAAATATGCAAATACCAGCCACTGCAATATTCTGTATCGGACCTATCAGTGAAATGGTGCGCCCTTTCTGAACGCAAACAACTTTGTCCTACATGCTAGCCTATTTTGTGTAACGGATCTCATCACTTAACGAGGTCGTTCAGCGAAGCACAGAGCAATTTAGCGAATAATTTTCTTTAATTTAAACTTTCTAACAGTAAATTAGATCTGTGCGTAATTCTTCGCGTCGTCGCTGCAGAAATGGATGCAAATTATGTCGCAAGTACAGCTTCTTTTTCAGTGTAAATGTTCGCTAGCATAGGAATTATTCCTCTTTGATTAATCGTTATTTAATGTATACGGCGAGAAATTTCTCGGGTTGCAAATAAATGTGTATCTATAAAATTGTTGAGGCTTTCGTGGCCACTTGTTGGCTTATTGCCTCATAGCTTTCCTCTTGGGACCTAAGGCAAACGTTTGTTTAGTGATTTTTCTGATGCCACTTTACGAACGTCTTTAAAAAAATGTCTGTCGAGAACTGGAGACGAAAGTCAAGAGTCATTATGTCAAATGTGTGTACCTTTATTCCACTGTAGGCTGGTTAATATGTAATAGATCCATGTACAACAGGCCAGATATGACGTTCAGCAAGTTATTTGATTATCTTTGTTCTTTATATAGACGCGGACAAGAATAAAACAAGAGAACTAGCCGATTGTGTTCATTTATTTTTGCAATTTACTTGCCATTGATAATAATATCCGCGCAGAAGTTCTCCAGTACGGTACATGCGACCTAGTTCGGTTCTTGAAACTTATGGGACGTAGAGAACCTGATAAGTGTTCTCTGTAATAATGGCAGATTATTCGTTTCGTGAGAAAACTTCTATATCTGTGGTCGACAAGCCAGATTCTGATGTTATATGGTGCTTACATTGGAACGACTGTGATTTATCTCATTTTCCGTTCAGATCAGGAATGGCGCATGGCAACAGAGAATGATTTCCAAGTTCTCTAACTTTCCATCGTGATCATTTCACAACATGTTTGTGGAAGGAAGCAAAGTGTTGTCTGATCTTCTCGTAACGTATGCCTTGTAGCCTCAACAGTAACCTTCTTCGTGATGCAATTTGAGCATCACCGTGACACTCTATCAGCTACTAAATGAATCCGTTTGCTCACAGAGCGAAAAAAGTGGCCCAGCTAAAACATTCATATTTCTTTGCGTACTACACGAATATGTATTAAAAATGTGGGTTCCTATTTAAAAAAAGGCAGTTGATATCCGTTTGACCTATGGCAGCGCCATCTAGCGGGCCAACCATAGCGCCATCGGGTTTCCCCCTTCAAGCTAGACAAGTTTCGTTCTTTGTAGTTTTTTCGTTAGACGCTTATTTCGTGAGATATTTGGCCCGGTCACTATCAATGGATCACCCTGTATAAAAAAAGAATGACACAGCTGCAGATTTTGCACAAACGTCTCTTACCGTGTATGAAATTGTTTGTGTTAAGAATGGCCATTACTCTTTGGTGTAGCTGCTTTTTTGCTGGTGTTCATTGTTCACTTCTTACTGGTCGTGTATGTTTCTGCACTCTGTCCTCTGACACATCCCATACTACCGTCTCCTACACACTACGGTGACAAATATAGTGTAGGACCCGGCGTAACGCTGCAACTCGACTTGGTATGGACTCAATAAGACGTTGGAAGCCCCTGCTGAAATACTGAGGCATACTGCCTCTATAGTCAATTGCGGAAGTGTTACGGGTGCAGGATTTTCTGCACGAACTGATCTCTCGATTATCACCCATAAATGTTCAACGGGTGGCCAGATCATTCTCTCGAATTGTTGTCCATTATGTTCTTCAAACCAATCGCGAACAATTGTAACCCGGTGACGTGGCGCATTGTAATGCATAAAAATTCCATTGTTGTTTCCGAATGGCTGCAAATGGTCTCCAAGTGGACGAACATAACCATTTCCAGTCACTAGTTGGTTCAATTCGCCCAGAGGACCCAGTCCTTTCCACGTATACACAGCCCACACAATTATGAAGCAAAAAAAAAAAAAAAAAAAAAAAAAAAATGTTCAAATGGCTCTGAGGACTATGGGACTCAACTGCTGAGGTCATAAGTCCCCTAGAACTTAGAACTACTTAAACCTAACTAACCTAAGGACAACACACACATCCATGCCCGAGGCAGGATTCGAACCTGCGACCGTAGCAGTCTCGCGGTTCCAGACTGTAGCGCCAGAACCGCTCGGCCACCAGCGGCCGGCAATTACGAAGCCATCACCAGTTTGCACAGTGACTTCCTGACAACCCGAGTGCATGGCTTCTTGGGGTCTGCGCCGCACTTGAACCCTGTCGTCAGCTCTTACCAAATGAAAGCGGCATTCACGTGACCAGGCCACGGTTTTCCAGTCGTCTAGGATCCACTCGACATGGTCACGACTCCAGGAGAGGCGCAGTAGGTGACGCTCTGTTAGCGAAGACACTCGCATCGGTCGTCAGCTGTCGTAGCCCATTAACGCCAAATTTCACTGCACTGTCCTAAGTAATATGCTCGTCTTACGTCCTACATTCATTTCTGCGGTTATGTTCCAAGATGGCCGCCGAGTAAGTGACGCCAGAAACTATTTCCAGAAAGTTAAGTGATTTAGACAGGAATATAGTTTAATTTAACGCCGACAACAAATTAAATACGTGCATTAGTGTATCGTTTAGTCTTGCCGTTAAGGGTTTGACTTTTCTTTGCGTATTTTTTCAGAAAACACGAAAAGGTCGTAACTTCGCGTAGTCGCGCCTAGGCTTAAATTTTGTAAACGTGTTTGTTTCTTATTTCACGGTAATTTAACTAGTTTCTCGGTAACAAATAAGCAAACTACCGTAAATAGCGTATACCTTCATTGTTGTAATACAGATTTCAGAAAAACAGCGTAACTTTATATCAGAAACTTGCTTATATACATTTGTGAATAGGCTTAATTCTTGTAACGTCTTTTTTTATTTTCGGTAATTTAATTGATTTATTCTAGCTAAAGTATTATTTTTGCCATGAGTGAGAAGTGCCTGACTTGCCGTAGAATTGTTAGTTCCGGGGTTTGGTGTGATGGATGCAGTAGTTTTTTTCACTGGGGGGACTGCAGTGGCGTGGGTGTTGGGAAAGTGGATCAGGCTCATCAGTGGTTATGTAGGATTTGCAGCAGAGATAGGAAGATATTGGAACAGGAGGGGAAAATTGCTGCCCTTCAGGCTGAGCTAGATCAGGCTAGGGAAGATCTGGACAGGTTAAGGAGGGAGAAGGGCAAAGAGAGGTGGGAAGTGGCAACAGGTAACAGAAGGAACAGGCCTAGAACTAAGTCTGACAGTTTTGTAGTGAATGTCAAAAATAAGTTTGACCTGTTGCTTCAGTTAGAAACTGATGAGCCTCAAGCAGAGGTAGGTGTAGACAGGACACAACAAACTTTTAACAGGAAATTGAAAAAGAATGTAGGAAAGTCATCGAAAAGGAAGGAAGTTTTGTTGTTAGGCAGTTCTCATGCCAGAGGTGTAGGCCAACTTCTGCAGGAGGAATTAGGACCAGAATACCAGGTGACAAATTTTTTCAAACCAAGTGCTAGTCTAGATCAGGTGACAGAGGATTTAGGTTCACTCTATAAAGGATTTGCCAGGGAAGACACCGTGGTTATTGTGGGAGGGCCAGGGAACAGCATCGACAGAGATCCTGGGTACAGTATAGAGTGTGACCTGGTAAAGATTGCGTCGGCATCGAGACACACCAATGTTGAGTTTGTATCTGTCCTGAGACGCCATGACTGACCTCATTTGAACTCTTCTGTTGGGAGAGTTAATTTGGAGTTGGAACGGCTGCTTGGGTCGGGTGCGGGGACTCATATTGGTGTGGTTCCTGTTGATTCTCTCAGTAGATGGGACTACACCAGGCACGGCCTACATCTCAACAGGAAAGGGAAGGGGAAACTGGCTGGGGTAATAGCAGGAAATTTAAGGGGGGGGGGGGAAGCACTGCCATGAATGGTAAAATACCAGTGGTTACAGGTGTTGGAGCAGCACCTTTTTTAGGATAGGTAAGACAGAAAGATGTCAAGTTCTACGAGAGGTCACGATTGAATCAAATCTTCAGTTTAGGAAAGAAATTAAACAGCACAATTCTAGCACATTGGATCACCAATCACAGCTGTCAATTGTAAATTTTCACCAATCACCAGAAATTTTATCTCCACCAAGTTGTATCTCAGTCCTAGGTAAATGCATTGATGAATTAAAGTCACCCAACCCAGTTGACATAGTCTGCCTCTCTGAAAACCATGTGACCACTGGTATAGGAACTAGGCCTAAGCACGATGAGAAACTCAGACAGGAGAGACCTGAGTTTCTCCTGGCGTATACAACTTTCAAATAACTTCCGGGAATTCAGCCAGGTAACACTTTCAGCGACCGCCGATATTTCGGCGGGAGAACACCCCGCCATTTTCAAGGCAAACTGCAACG
Organism: Schistocerca piceifrons; assembly: GCF_021461385.2. Lineage (NCBI taxonomy): Eukaryota > Metazoa > Arthropoda > Insecta > Orthoptera > Acrididae > Schistocerca > Schistocerca piceifrons. The sequence continues at coordinate 24,061,989 of NC_060139.1, forward strand.
GACAGGCGGCGTACATGCAAATTTAATACCTCGGTTCTCGGACCCAAGCAGTCGGCGGTCGCTGAAAGTGTTACCTGGCTGAATTCCCGGAAGTTATTAGAAAGTTGTATACGCCAGGAGAAACTCAGGTCTCACATTGTTTACCTCTACGGGGAGGAAATGTATCGGTGTTTACGTAAGTTGGATAAACTTCGTAGCTGTCGAGTTAGACTGCAATGTGCTTTGTCGTTTTTATTGAGGTGTCGTGATGAAAATCATGTCCCAACATTTGCTAAGGTGGTGCACCATATTAATTCTCCTGCCGCCAATCGAATTAAGCAACGTGCTGGCTTGGCTCTTGTTCGCGAAAGGATTCGTTTTACTCGTCGACGTTTGGATTCTGTTTCCAAAGAATTGTATCGTTTTCATTTAATGGTTGCATCTGAAGTGTCTGATTTCACTTGGGATTGGTTGGACGGTGCCTCATGGACCCAAGCTGACTGGGAGTACAACTCCGTTACTGCCCGGCATTTGGCAAAGTTTGAACGTTTTCATCGCGCGGAGTCGGATGTTATATCTCGACGTTCTGTGATAAATCTCACAGAGAAATCTTTTGACGACGCAACCTTATCCGTGCTAGGGAAAGGATTAAATTTTGCACCCACTCCGAAGAATTTGCCGGTAGTTGATTTTATTAGTTCAATTGAACAGGCAGTTTGCAAACTACCTCCTGACGCTGCAGAGGAAGTTAGGAGGGAGGCATGCCGTGTTTTGACTAGGGCTCGTCCACCCAAGAGTAATGTAACAGCAGCAGAGAGGGCTGCTTTACGCTCTCTCAAAGTTGATCCCAGTATTGTTATTTTACCTGCTGACAAGGGCAATGCCACCGTTGTTTTAAATAAACATGATTATGTACAAAAGATGCAACGTTTACTATCTGATTCAACGTATCGCAGAATCGATGCTGACCCCACGAAAAGTGTTGAGAGAAAGACCAACAGCCTCCTGAAGAAAAGTGGTTTGTCGCAGGACACAATCAAGAGGCTTAACACCTATAGTGCGGTTCCCCCTAGGTTATATGGCCTTCCAAAGGTTCATAAGGAAGGGGTTCCTTTCCGTCCTATAGTGAGTAACATCGGCGCCCCGACACATTGTGTATCCAAGCATCTTGCTTCTCTGTTGAGTCCACAAGTAGGACGGTGTGAACATCATATCAGGAACTCAGCTGATTTTTTACGTCGTTTGGAGGGACTGAGGCTGAATGACTCTGATATTTTAGTGAGTTTCGATGTGGTCTCTCTCTTCACTCGTGTTCCTCTGTCTGATTCGTTGCGGTTAATTGAAGCCAGGTTTGGTGCTGATTTAACTAATCTCTTTAGGCATGTGTTGACATCCTCTTACTTTTTATTTAATGACCAGTATTACGAGCAGACAGATGGAGTTGCGATGGGTAGTCCGTTGTCTCCTGTGATCGCAAATTTGTTTATGGAAGACTTCGAGGAACGTGCATTGGAGTCGGCGCCTTTAAAACCCGCCTGTTTCTATAGATACGTTGACGATACCTTCGTTGTTTGGCCTCACGGTAGGGAGAATTTGAATGTCTTTCTAGAACATCTGAACTCGATCCACCCGAACATTCGTTTTACGATGGAGGTGGAAAAGGATGGTTACCTTCCCTTTCTCGACGTGTTGGTTAGGAGGAAGGATGATGGATCATTGGGACATGCAGTCTACAGGAAACGTACTCACACCGACTTGTACTTACAAGCTAATAGTTGTCACCATTCGGCTCAGCGTGAAGGGGTACTTCGTACCTTGGTACACAGGGCACATATCGTTTCTGACGCTGAGACTTTGCCAGCTGAGCTGTCCCATCTTGAAGTTACATTTCGTCAAAATGGTTACAGTGATAGACAGATTGAACGTGCGTTGCGCTATCGACCAACTGTACATCAGGTGATTGATGATAATTCTGAATCAACACCTAAGTCTACTGCCTTCTTGCCTTACGTAGGAAACACGTCCAATAAGATCGGTCGTATTTTACGGAAATACGATGTGAAATGTGTTTTCCGACCTCCATCTAAAATTAGAGCACTTTTGAGTTCCGTTAAGGATGATCTTGGACTGCGTAAGGCGGGTGTATATCGTGTCCCTTGTAGCTGCGGCATGGCATATATAGGTCAAACTATCAGGACCGTGGAGGACAGATGTACTGAGCATAAACGGCACACACGATTACAGCAGCCAAATAGATCTGCTATTGCCGAACATTGCTTGGATACTGGTCACTCCATGTTATATAATAACACCGAGATATTGGCATGCACGTCCAGCTATTGGGACAGTGTGATTCGGGAGGCAGTTGAGATTAAATTAGCGAGCAACCTTGTTAACAGGGATGGAGGTTTCTGTTTAAACTCTGTTTGGAATCCGACTCTCTCCCTTGTCAAGAAACAGAGGGACAGACCCATGCTACCTCACCTGCGAATTCATAGTCTCACTATCGATAGCTCTGACTTTGGCCATCTTTGGTGGCACTAGTGTTCAGTGTGTGTGTGTTATCTTTCCTGCTTGGGTCCGAGAACCGAGGTATTAAATTTTGCATGTACGCCGCCTGTCCGTTGCAGTTTGCCTTGAAAATGGCGGGGTGTTCTCCCGCCGAAATATCGGCGGTCGCTGAAAGTGTTACCTGGCTGAATTCCCGGAAGTTATTTGTCAGACAGGAGAGTACTGCAAATGTTAGAATAAGGAAAGGTTCTCATAAAAGTATAATTAAAAATAATGTAAGTATATTTCATCAAAATATTGGGAGTTTAAAGAATAAAATAGATGAGCTTCTGGTTTGTTTAGAAGATTTAGAAGCTGAGGATGAAATTGATATACTATGCCTGTCTGAGCATCACATTGTTACTGGTATGGATAAGGTAAATGTAAGTGGATATAAGCTCTCTGCACATTTAATGAGAGAAAATATGGAGAAAGGAGGAGTTGCCATATATGTCAAAAGTTATCATTCTGCAAAAAGTATAGAAACAAAGTTTTGTGTAGAGAAACAAATAGATGCATGTGCCTATGAGCTTAAATTAAATAAAGGCACATTTATAATTGTAACTGTATATAGGTCCCCATCAGGAAGTTTTCATCTATTTCGGAAAAATTTGGACTCCTTGTTGTGCTATCTGTCAGACAGGGGGAAGCAAATTATTATCTGTGGGGACTTCAATGTAGATTCTCTGAAAGAGGGTAATAGGAAAAATGACCTTGAAGTATTACTCGGTTCTTTCAATTTGACATCCGCTATTGATATTCCTATTTGGGTGGTCAAAGATAGCAGCTCACTGATAGATAACTTCTTTATAGACCAAGATAAGTTTAACCAGATAAATTCTCAGCCTGTTGAGAATGGTCTTTCTGATCATGGTGAACAGCTAGTTACAATATATGACATAGCTCCATTCAGCAATACTAAACATTCCTCCAAAGCAGTACGTTCAGTCAATGATTTAACAACTGCAAATTTCAGGGGAAGCCTACAGCAGTTAGACTAGGATGAGTTGTACCGTGAACCGGATGCCAATTTAAAATATAATTTATTTCATAACATTTTTGTAAAGGCATTTGAAAACTGCTTCCCCAAGAAAATAGTTAAATATACTCATAAGAAACCTTGTAACAAACCATGGCTTACTAAGGGTATAAAAATATCTTGTAACTGGAAAAGGGAAATGTATCTGACAGCAAGAAAGAGTAGTGACCCAGAAACTATCAAACATTATAAAAACTACTGTGTTATATTAAGAAAAGTTGTTAAAAAATCCAGCATTATGTGTATCATGTCTGAAATCAGCAACTCTGATAATAAAATTAAAACAATTTGGAATATTATTAAAAGAGAAACAGGTCAACCAAGAGCACAGGAAGACAGTATTACCATCAAATTGAATGAAAACTTTACGAACAAAAAGTCAGAAGTTGAAAATATTTTTAATAATCATTTTCTAAATGTTGTGGGTATAGTAGGATCCAGGTGTTCATTAGAAGATGCTAGGCTGTTAATGGAAGAGGCCATACCTATGCAATTTCATACAATTGAAATCTCACCCACTTCTCCCTCTGAAATTAGGGAAATAATAAACTTGCTTAAAAGCAAAAACTCACATGGAATTGATGGCATTTCCAGCAAAATACTTAAAGCTTGTTCTCAACAGATAATAAGATTCTCAGCCACCTGTGTAATAGCTCTCTGGAACAGGGCATTTTCCCTGATAGACTGAAATATGCTATTGTTATACCTTTGCATAAAAAGGGGGATAGATCTGATGTCAACAATTACCGTCCAATCTCCCTTCTAACAGCTTTATCCAAAATCTTTGAGAAAGTAATGTATTCAAGAGTAGCTTCACGTATCTGTAAAAATGAAGTACTAACAAAATGCCAGTTTGGTTTCCAGAAAGGTTTTTCAACAGAAAATGCCATATATGCTTTCATCAATCAAATTTTGAATGATCTGAATAACCGAACACCACCCCTTCGGATTTTTTGTGATCTCTCAAAGGCTTTTGATTGTGTAAATCATGAAATTCTGCTAGACAAGCTCAAGTATTGTGGCATGAGTGGGACAGTGCACAAATGGTTTAATTCATAGCTAACTGGAAGAGTGCAGAAAGTTGAAATAAGCAGTTCTCATAATATGCAAAGATCAGCACATTCCTCAAACTGAGGAACTATCAAGAATGGGGTTCCACAAGGGTCAGTCTTGGGTCCTTTGTTGTTCTTAATGTATATTAGTGACTTACCATTCTATATTCATGAAGAGGCAAAGTTAGTTCTCTTTGCTGATCATACAAGTATAGTAATCACACCTGACAAACAAGAATTAACTGATGAAATTGTCAGTTCAGAAAATTTCAGAAAATTACTAAGAGGTTCCTGGTAAACGGACTCTCACTGAATTTTTATAAGACACAGTACATACAGTTCCGTACAGTGAATGGTATGACGCCATTAATAAATATAGACCTTAATCAGAAGCATATAGCTAAGGCAGAATATTCCAAATTTTTAGGTGTGTCCATTGATGAAAGATTAAATTGGAAGAAACACATTGATGATCTGCTGAAACGTTTGAGTTCAGCTACTTATGCAATAAGGGTCATTGCAAATTTTGGTGTTAAACATCTTAGTAAATTAGCTTACTACGCCTATTTTCACTCATTGCTTTCATATGGCATCATATTTTGGTGTAATTCATCACTGAGGGATAAAGTATTTATTGCACAAAAGCGTGTAATCAGAATAATAGCTGGAGTCCACCCAAGATCATCCTGCAGACATTTATTTAAGGATCTAGGGATATTCACAGTAGCTTCTCAGTTCTTAGCTCTTATGAAATTTGTTATTAACAACGAAACCCAATTCAATGTAATAGCAGTGTGCATAACTACAATACTAGGAGAAAGGATGATCTTCACTATTCACGATTAAGTCTAACTTTGGCACAGAAAGGGGTGAATTATACTGCCACTAAAGTCTTTGGTCATTTACCAAATAGTATCAAAAGTCTGACCGATAACCAACAAGTATTGAAGAAGAAATTAAAAGAATTTCTGAATGACAACTCCTTCTACTCCATAGAGGAATTTTTAGATATAAATTAAGAAAAAAAAGAAAAAAAGACAAACAAAAAATTATAAAAAAATAAAAAATAAAAAACACAAAAAATAAAAAAGTTGTTATATTAACTTAAGTATGTTGTTAAATTAACTTAATTATGTCATGTATTGGAAAATTTGACTCGTTCCACATCATTACGAAATATCGTATTCATGATCCATGGAACTACACTCCTGGAAATGGAAAAAAGAACACATTGACACCGGTGTGTCAGACCCACCATACTTGCTCCGGACACTGCGAGAGGGCTGTACAAGCAATGATCACACGCACGGCACAGCGGACACACCAGGAACCGCGGTGTTGGCCGTCGAATGGCGCTAGCTGCGCAGCATTTGTGCACCGCCGCCGTCAGTGTCAGCCAGTTTGCCGTGGCATACGGAGCTCCATCGCAGTCTTTAACACTGGTAGCATGCCGCGACAGCGTGGACGTGAACCGTATGTGCAGTTGACGGACTTTGAGCGAGGGCGTATAGTGGGCATGCGGGAGGCCGGGTGGACGTACCGCCGAATTGCTCAACACGTGGGGCGTGAGGTCTCCACAGTACATCGATGTTGTCGCCAGTGGTCGGCGGAAGGTGCACGTGCCCGTCGACCTGGGACCGGACCGCAGCGACGCACGGATGCACGCCAAGACCGTAGGATCCTACGCAGTGCCGTAGGGGACCGCACCGCCACTTCCCAGCAAATTAGGGACACTGTTGCTCCTGGGGTATCGGCGAGGACCATTCGCAACCGTCTCCATGAAGCTGGGCTACGGTCCCGCACACCGTTAGGCCGTCTTCCGCTCACGTCCCAACATCGTGCAACCCGCCTCCAGTGGTGTCGCGACAAGCGTGAATGGAGGGACGAATGGAGACGTGTCGTCTTCAGCGATGAAAGTCGCTTCTGCCTTGGTGCCAATGATGGTCGTATGCGTGTTTGGCGCCGTGCAGGTGAGCCCCACAATCAGGACTGCATACGACCGAGGCACACACGGCCAACACCCGGCATCATGGTGTGGGGAGCGATCTCCTACACTGGCCGTACACCACTGGTGATCGTCGAGGGGACACTGAATAGTGCACGGTACATCCAAACCGTCATCGAACCCATCGTTCTACCATTCCTAGACCGGCAAGGGAACTTGCTGTTCCAACAGGACAATGCACGTCCGCATGTATCCCGTGCCACCCAACGTGCCCTAGAAGGTGTAAGTCAACTACCCTGGCCAGCAAGATCTCCGGATCTGTCCCCCATTGAGCATGTTTGGGACTGGATGAAGCGTCGTCTCACGCGGTCTGCACGTCCAGCACGAACGCTGGTCCAACTGAGGCGCCAGGTGGAAATGGCATGGCAAGCCGTTCCGCAGGACTACATCCAGCATCTCTACGATCGTCTCCATGGGAGAATAGCAGCCTGCATTGCTGCGAAAGGTGGATATACACTGTACTAGTGCCGACATTGTGCATGCTCTGTTGCCTGTGTCTATGTGCCTGTGGTTCTGTCAGTGTGATCATGTGATGTATCTGACCCCAGGAATGTGTCAATAAAGTTTCCCCTTCCTGGGACAATGAATTCATGGTGTTCTTATTTCAATTTCCAGGAGTGTAGTACTAATCTAATCTAATCTAATCTGTTGCTTGTCTGTTAGTAACGACAACTCTATGCAAACGCCGCTGCTCTTGATCGGTCACTGCGTTCTCCTTGGTGAGATGTTATGCCTGAGATTTGGTATTCGTGGCATACAATTGACGCTGTGGATCTCGGATTACTGATCAATGGACCGCCCTGTAGATTACGGACGGTTGACGCATGTTTCGCGGCTACCATGTTATAACATCCTAGACACGGACTGTGAGCACCCACGTCTTGCTCTCGGAACATACAGCGCTTCTGCGAACGGGCCTCTGGAAGTGCGACGGAGACGCCGGCTGCGAAGAGCGCGCTCGTCCCTTCCCTTTGGCGCGCGCGCGTGTCAACCTCTCGCGTTGCTCACAAGGCGGCGAGTTTGTCCTGGCGGCGCAATTTAGAAGCAGAGTCCCGCGGGAGCAGGGCGGCCGTCAAAAGAAGTCTTAGCGCGCCGCCAGCGTCTTGTTTACTCTCCCCGGCAACCAGATCTGACAAAGACGGCGGCCGGCACCTGCTCAGACGCGCAGGTGTTTTGCCAAAATCTGCTTCCGGCGGCGCGCTGCCGCGTTTGCTCTCCAAACACGTTTCCCCTGGAGAGGTATGGCAAAATAAACGTTTAAAAATCTGTTGCGTTGTGTTTACCGTCTAGAACGCTCTGTGTGCATGTTTGTGTACGCTCGGTGCACGCTCAGGGATTTCCACACCATATGAAAATAGCGGTTTGTGCACTGTTATTGTTATTCCTGTTTCTTCTTTTCTTTCGCAACAGGTGACCACGTTTATTATTTGTAACCCACAATGTACGCCTCGCAACTTCTTAGTTTTGTGGTAGAGCTCCAGAATACCCATAGAACCGTTGAGGTAATGCACATAATACTACTTCTCCCTCTATTTCAGTGTCTTTGGTACTGGGTGTTAATTTTTTCAGTTTCCAATAAGAAATGAAAACAAAAAATTATTTTGTAGTGATAAGCACAAAGAAGAGTATGTTTGTAATTTACTGCTGGAAAACAGTTCACTTTTAATTGTAACAGTATATAGATCCCCACTAGGAAATTTTGGATTATTTATGACGAAACTGGATTCCTTACTGTGCTGCCTGTCAGACATCAGCAAGCAGTTAAGAGTCTGCGGTGACTTCAGTGTAGATTTTCTAAAGGATTCTGAAAAGAAAAATGATCTGGAAACCTTATTTGGATCCTGCAATTTGCTCTCAGTAGTTAACTTTCCAACACGGGTGGATAAAGACAGTAGGTCCACAATTGATAATGTTTTCTTTGATGAGGCACTAAACGAGAAAACAACTGTTTACACAGAAACAAATGCTCTCTCTGATCATGATGCACAGTTACTCACGATAAATGGCATAGTGCCTCATAGTGTGGAGACATTTCAGGGGAAGTCAGAATCATAAATGACAACAAAAATGGCTCTGTGCACTATGGGACTTAAGTGCTGAGGTTATCAGTCCCCTAGAACTTAGAACTACTTAAACGTAACTTACCTAAGGACATCACACACATCCATGCCCGAGGCAGGATTCGAACCTGCGACCGTAGCGGTCACGCGGTTCCACACTGTAGCGTCTTGAGCTGCTCGGCCACAGTGGCCGGCTTAATGACAAAAGAGCAACGTTTTTAAAACTAGTTTATATGAAGCCTGGGATGAAACTTACAAAGAACCAAATTCCAATATAAAATTTAATCTATTCCATGATAAATTGATATCAGTATTTGAAAATAAGCTTTCCGTATAAGGTAATCAGAAGAGACATTAAACAGCCATGTAAATAACTGTTGATCACTAAGGGGATTAAAGTATCTTGTGAAAGGAGAAGGGAAATGTATCTTTTGGCAAGAACAATTAGAGGCCCTGCAGTCTGTAGAAAATGCAACAGGTCATCTAAGAGACTGCTTACACCAGGATTTGTCGTCCTCCGCTGGAGTATGTTCAAATGTGTGAAATCTTATGGGACTTAACTGCTAAGGTCATCAGTCCCTAAGCTTATACATTACTTAACCTAAATTATCCTAAGGACAAACACACCCATGCCCAAGGGAGGACTCGAACCTCCGACGGGACCAGCCGCACAGTCCATGACTGCAGTGCCCTAGACCGCTTGGCTAATCCCGCGCTGCTGCTGGAGTATACTAGATGGGATTGATGGAGGACATCGAAAAAAGTTGAAAGAAGGGCAGCCTGTTTCCTGTTTTTGCTGATTGGGTGAGAGAGTGTCACGAAATTAAATGCGAGTTGGGATGGGAATCATTAAAACAAAGGCATTTTCATTTGCGACGAGATATTTTCATGAAATTTCAATCACCAACTTTCTCCCCCTGAATGCGAAAACATTTTTAATGTCGCCCACCTACATAGGGAGAAATGATCATGATAATGATATAAGAGAAATCGGAGACCGTACAGAAGGATTTATGCGCCCATTTTTTCCAGCCGCTTCTAGAGAGTGGAAAGGTAGAGAAATATTCTGAAGGAGATTCGAAGAAAAATGTGCCAGGCACTTAAGTATGAACTTCAGTGCAGTCATATAAATGTAGATGTTACTGTGGTACGGCCTTTTCGAAAAAAATGATTATAGCAGATGTCCGAAGAATGTATCGAAGTGAAATCCAGAGGGAAAAAGAAAACGAGGTCGACCACTTAGCGAATGAATGACAGACGTGAAGGAAGCTATGGACTCCAGGAATCTGCAACATAGGTATTGGGAAACTATCTAGGCTAAGATGCGAAACAGCATTGTCTGTAAATAGCTCGCATATAAATGCGACACTTGACTTTAAGTGATTTCTGGAAATGTGTTGATGACCGTAATACCGAACAGCCCGGGTGTTGAGGTACGCTTAGATAGTGCGGTAGAGCCTGCTCCAACTGCATGAACAACGTTGTCGTGAAGTATATGACCATAATGAGATTTTCACTCTGCAGCGGAGTGTGCGCTGACATGAAACTTCCTGGCAGATTAAAACTGTGTGCCCGACCGAGGCTCGAACTCGGGACCTTTGCCTTTCGCGGGCAAGTGCTCTACCATCTGAGCTACCGAAGCACGACTCACGCCCGGTACTCACAGCTGTACTTCTGGCAGTACCTCGTCTCCTACCTTCCAAACTTTACAGAAGCTCTCCTGCGAACCTTGCAGAACTAGCACTCCTGAAAGAAAGGATACAGCGGAGACATGGATTAGCCACAGCCTGGGGGATGTTTCCAGAATGAGATTTTCACTCTGCAGCGGAGTGTGCGTAGAGCACTTGCCCGCGAAAGTCAAAGGTCCCGAGTTCGAGTCTCGGTCGGGCACACAGTTTTAATCTGCCAGGAAGTTTTATATGACCATACATTGCGAACTGATTGTATGGGGCCTTACAAAAGTCGCACTGACAATCATACGTCTGCCTTTAGTACTACAATGATGATTTATTCTGCATACAGAATTTTCACATGGTTTTTGAAAGTATACCTCCCATATTTGCTAGAATAACTGTATAAGTTAAAGTTGTGACCCTCTATGTCGGGATCTATTCTGTTCTGACTGCGTATCACTTTCATTTCTCGTTCAAAGAAAAGAAATGAAAGATAATCCCTTATGTTGTAGGTACGGGCATGTCTTTCAGTCAAAGATTTTTAAAGTAATTATTTCTTAATGTGTTCAGTTATTATGTAGCGCTCATTGACTAATAAAATAAAGCATCTGCCTCACTAATTTATGTGTAGCGTTTGATACTAACCTCTTCCTTTCTGTTTCAGAATATTCTGGACAAATTCAATCCTGGTGCTCGGCAACTGATAACGGCGGGGAAGGCTTATCTAAAAGCTCTCCATGGTGAGTAACTGCATATTTTATGCAAGACGAGGCAACTGCGCAGCAATATTTTGAGCTGAGTGTCCGAAAACTTGGGAAGCAGGCAGTATTTCATTACCGCCGCTATTAATAATTTACGGAGAAGTAAAGAAATCGCAAGATTTAAGGAGATAACTAAAAGTTTCTGACAAGAGTTCATCTGACATGCAGCACGCCGTTTTCTGAGATATGCGACCATTAAAGCAGTTCATCCTCGAGATACTGCGGGATAAGATTATGAATTAAAAAGGATTAAAGTAATAAGAGTGCCAAAGGCAAGTAAAAAACTTCTAGTATTGTAATGAATTTGCTATGGAATTTAAATTTTGCGCATAGCAGACATGAAGTACTTTTATATATGTGACTGCAGATGTATCTTCGACGTATAAATATAGTAACAACCCTGTAATAGAATCTATGCAGTCCAACGATAGCACAGCTATAAAGTCACTGATTGGACCCGTGATCGACAATTCAGTAGTATTCCATTTACAGTGAGACTAGTAGGTTTACTGTTTCCAAATGTTTACGAATAAAGTCAGTGAAAAGCACAGTATGATATACAGAGTTCCAACCGAGTGAGAAGTGAATATAGATGCCACTCCGTGGCGTATCGTTTATAGGAAGTCTATTGCAAAGGGTGTGGCACATACGACAAGTCTCGTGTATTTGAAGTTGTAGCAGTGCCCTTCAGAGCTGAGCGTGTTCTATAGTCCCTCTTCTGCATTTCTGACGAACTACAATGCGTACAAGGAGCATTGACATGCTTCCTAGCTATACCTCCGTATTTGTGCAGTTGCGTACAGCTTTGTTGGTAGACGGTATACTAGGTATTCAGTAATAGGTTGGTATCTCTTCAGTTGACAATGGTGATTTCCAATCGCTATTTTAATAACACTATAAATTCTGATGTAGTCTAGACAATAAAAAAACACTAAAATAATTTTTATTTAAAACTTTAAACCCATGCCAAATAAAGGAATAACATATACATTTGCAAAGAGTGTAGATTTATTTTGAATAACAGAAATTCGATGCACAAGGATGTTGTCTCTTCACACGGTCCAGGGACTCTAACCTGCGCTGATAACCAAGCTTTCGTCCATGCCGATGAGAAACACATGCAGTCTACACTGAATGTGCTTTACCATAGACCATCAACTATTTACAGCTGAAGTGGATAATTATCTGATTTTACTACGAAACTCAGTTATAGATGCCCTTCCTATCAAATTTTGTGCCTTACAAGTTTCAAAATTTCCCTCTTGGGTCACGATCTAGATCGAAAAAAAAATTATTGTCCATGAGATAACTATGGATGAAATGTGTCATTTCCAGCGTCATGAGAACGATGCAGCTTAGCACTTATGTAAGATGAATCTTCATCCATGTAAAAGTTGTAAACTAGCAAGAAATCATCTACATCTACATGGATACTCTGCAAATCACATTCAAGTGCCTGGCAGAAATCATGTAGGGAAATTAAAAAAAAAACGCATTCATTCCTTGCCTTCCCTACGTTGTTATATAGTCTGATTTCCAGAGAACAAATATTTCAATTAAATGTAAACGTCTGAAATTATGGGCCTCAGCTCCCTAAAACTTGAAAAAGAGCAGTTATAATAAGGATAGATGCAGATCTAGGCTACATCTTCCCCCATATCCCACAAAACCAATCTGAAATGCATGACAGAGGGTACTTCCTATTGTGAAAGAAATTATGGTTTCTTCTCACCCCACCTAGGTTAGGTACACTGGAAGAATACCACTTGAAATACAGCTGTGCAGAGACTATAACCAGTCTAATCTCGTCTTCGCGCTCCCGTATGGACCTACACAACAATGGTTCCTAAGATCTTTAAGTTCATTCTTGCAGAATAATTGTCGCTTAGCTTCAGGCATCTGCCATTGTAGTACGTCAGCATTTCCTTGATGCTCTTCAGTGAAAAAAAATGCTACCCTGTGATTATTCGTGCTGTCACTTTTGTATGCATTCAGAATCGCCTGTTAATCTGTTACTGTGTCACACATTTGGCCAATATTATACGATGACTAGCACGAGCAAGCAATCGACTTTGTAGACTGTATTGCACCAGCATCCCAAAAATGAACCTGCTCCCTGCTTTACCTGCGATCGAGCCTACGTGATCATTCTATTTCAGTTACACAAAACGTTATATGCAAATACACTTCTTGATATAGAAGAGTAGAGCACCCAGAAGACATGGCGGGTTGTCAGTCTTACTTTGTACATCAGCGGTAATGTAAACGATTGGAGTTGCAATTCTCTGTGACAGGTAGAACGGCTATCGTAGTGCATCGGTGTTGATCATTTTAATGTTGTTACCAGACCTGCCAGGGCATGTATAGGGCGTGAACTGTGCCGCATGTAAAGTGATCACTGTGAAGGACGGTCCGGTACACAGTTTTAATCTGCCAGGAAGTTTCACCCTTCAAATTAATATTACACCTTTCCATGGCTATCCATCCAAGGTATCGTCATGGTGCCTCCTCCGTACCAAGAAATGCTAAATACAGGGACAAGTTTCGTTTGATACTCCTTATTAGCGTACTTTCGTTAATAGGTGTTGGTCCATGTACTTTTCTGATGCGAAAAAGTGATGCTGTATCCATACTAGGGCCTTATTCCATGGCCTGGAGGATGCCGTGTAAGGAAAGTGTGCTCTAGGTGTTGCAAGATCGAAGTTTTTACAGGCTGTTTCAAAAATGACCGGTATATTTGAAACAGCAATAAAAACTAAACGAGCAGCGATAGAAATACACCGTTTGTTGCAATATGCTTGGGACAACAGTACATTTTCAGGCAGACAAACTTTCGAAATTATAGTAGTTACAATTTTCAACAACAGATGGCGCTGCAAGTGATGTGAAAGATATAGAAGACAACGCAGTCTGTGGGTGCGCCATTCTGTACGTCGTCTTTCTGCTGTAAGCGTGTGCTGTTCACAACGTGCAAGTGTGCTGTGCACAACATGGTTTATTCCTTAGAACAGAGGATTTTTCTGGTGTTGGAATTCCACCGTCTAGAACACAGTGTTGTTGCAACAAGACGAAGTTTTCAACGGAGGTTTAATGTAACCAAAGGACCGAAAAGCGATACAATAAAGGATCTGTTTGAAAAATTTCAACGGACTGGGAACGCGACGGATGAACGTGCTGGAAAGGTAGGGCGACCGCGTACGGCAACCACAGAAGGCAACGCGCAGCTAGTGCAGCGGGTGATCCAACAGCGGCCTCGGGTTTCCGTTCGCCGTGTTGCAGCTGCGGTCCAAATGACGCCAACGTCCACGTATCGTCTCATGCGCCAGAGTTTACGCCTCTATCCATGCAAAATTCAAACGCGGCAACCCCTCAGCGCTGCTACCATTGCTGCACGAGAGACATTCGCTGACGATATGGTGCACAGGATTGATGACGGCGATATGCATGTGGGCAGCATTTGGTTTACTGATGAAGCTTATTTTTACCTGGACGGCTTCGTCAATAAACAGAACTGGCGCATATGGGGAACCGAAAAGCCCCATGTTGCAGTCCCATCGTCCCTGCATCCTCAAAAAGTACTGGTCTGGGCCGCCATTTCTTCCAAAGGAATCATTGGCCCATTTTTCAGATCCGAAACGATTACTGCATCACGCTATCTGGACATTCTTCGTGAATTTGTGGCGGTACAAACTGCCGTAGACGACACTGCGAACACCTCGTGGTTTATGAAAGATGGTGCCCGGCCACATCGTACGGCCGACGTCTTTAATTTCCTGAATGAATATTTCGATGATCGTGTGATTGCTTTGGGCTATCCGAAACATACAGGAGGCGGCGTGGATTGGCCTCGCTATTCGCCAGACATGAACCCCTGGACTTCTTTCTGTGGGGACACTTGAAAGACCAGGTGTACCGCCAGAATCCAGAAACAATTGAACAGCTGAAGCAGTACATCTCATCTGCATGTGAAGCCATTCCGCCAGACACGTTGTCAAAGGTTTCGGGTAATTTCATTCAGAGACTACGCCATATTATTGCTACGCATGGTGGATATGTGGAAAATATCGTACTATAGAGTTTCCCAGACCGCAGCGCCATCTGTTGTTGAAAATTGTAACTACTGTAATTTCGAAAGTTTGTCTGCCCGAAAATGTACTGTTGTCCCAAGCATATTGCAACAAACGGTGTATTTCTATCGCTGCTCGTTTAGTTTTTATTGCCGTTTCAAATATACCGGTCATTTTTGAAACACCCTGTAAATTCATGCTCGGTGCACTTAAGGGGAAGAAACTGAACGGTAGGAAAACACTAATTCTATGAGTGTAGGAGATACAGATCGAAAAAAGAGAATTTTTCGCTGCAAACATTCAGGAAGCACATACGATAAGACTGAAGGAGAACGGTAGGAAGAGTAGGTCATCCTCACTCACTGTACGGTTAGCTATCCAAAAGAAGTAGAATTAGAGGTAGAAGAGGAAGAAGACAGCCACTAATAAAAATAAGATCCAGTAATTATATACGTCACCTTTGAATTCTCATTTCAAATAATTCAGTATTTTTGGAATGATGCTGCCTGCGACTTGCCGGCTAGCAGGAAACATTCTGAACCCTTCCGCAGTAACAAACGACGTCGGCATTCGTGATAAACTACCCGGCGATGCTGACTGGAAGAGAGGAGGGAAGAGGCCCGCCTGCAGAAACGAGTCCGACTGAGTCAGCGCCAGGTCAGCGGAAATGGCCCCAAAAAACGAGCGCCGCCGGACTTTCGCAGCAGGTGGCAAGACTCAGAGGCAGATCCCAGTGCTACCGGAAAACACCGTCCCACATGGATGCCTAGTCTGATGGAGGGGCAGGAGCAGTGGCAGGAACCAAGCGGCGTGATCCGTGCACCGGTTATCTGATGTAAACCTCAGGGGCTGCTTTCTAACCATTCTGAAAGCTGAAGGAGCACAGACCTGTGACAGCTATCGCACAATCAGCTTTACATTTCAGACATGCAAGCTGCTGAACAGAATAACACACAGAGTAGAAAATAAAATCGCAGATCTTTTATGTGACAGTAAGCATGATGTTAGGAAAGGTATTTTGAAACGGCTTTCACTAATAGGTAGACTGATTTACAACGAAGGTTAATGTATCTAGAATGAAATTTTCACTCTACAGCGGAGTGTGCGCTGATATGAAACTTACTGGCAAATTAAAACTGTGTGCCGGACCGAGACTCGAACTCCGGACCTTTGCCTTTCGCGGGAAAGTGCTCTACCGACTGAGCTACTCGAGCACGACTCACACCCCTTCCTCACAGCTTTAATTCCGCAGTACCTCGTCTCCTACCTTCCTAGAGTAATGATAATTAAATGGACACCATAGCTGCAAACAGGCGTTGATGTACTTCATTGGGGATATGTTGAAAATGTGTGCCCAGACCGGGACTGGAACCCGGGATCTCCTGTTTGCAGCTGGGGTGCCCATTTAATTATCATTTCATTTCTAGCAAAGCTGCATGGTCATCCACGGTAACTGTTCTTTCGGGAACAGATACTACCGTCATATATAGTTAAAATATGGCTTCCCGGCCATTGGCCTTCTTGTGCGAACGCACACGCTATGCCCGAACTCGTACGGGACTTGGTAGATTAATCTGCCACGAGTAATGAGTATGATGGGCAAACATCTATTAGGCGCACTTCGAATGTAGTGGTGTGGACATGTTGGGAATGTGGATCTCACGGGGAGCGTGCAAGGTATAAGTCCCTGCAGACGCACTATCCTCTGTGCCCACGGTGGCTCAGATGGATAGAGCGTCTGCCATGTAAGCCGGAGATCCCGGGTTCGAGTCCCGGTCGGGGTACACATTTTCAACATGTCCCCAATGAAGTACATCAACGCCTGTTTGCAGCTAGGGTGTGCATTTAATTATCATTTCATTTCTAGCAAAGCTGCATGGTCATCCACGGTAACTGTTCTTTCGGGAACAGATACTACCGTCATATATACTTCCTAGAGTACTTGCCCGCGAAAGGCAAAGGTCCCGAGTTCGAGTCTCGGTCCGGCACACAGTTTTAATTTGCCAGGAAGTTTCAAGGTTAATGTAGTTCACTATTTTTTACAAACAAGTCGTACAGCCGTGGATACTTAGTAATACCTGTTGTGAAGGCGAGTCCAGTAGCATGTTTTGTTCTTTGAAACTTGTAGTGTCTTTTTTTGGAAACCTTGTATGTTGATACAACCTCTTTGAAGAGGAACGATCGAGGTGTGAGTAGAGGAAAGAGCAATGAGATTGTAGTGGGATATTGTTCTTTAAGGTGGAAGGGCTTCAAGTTGCTTCACGGAATGAAGATTCAGAAAGACATATTTTCTGGCAGAGACGACAGAAATAGAAAATATTGTTATTTAATGTAGCATAGTTAAATATTTAAGTATTATGCTGGTTCTTGAAAACATTCAACAACCTAGATTGCATAAAATATTTCTTTATTTAAGACGACCGGTTCCGACAGACTTTGCTGCCATCTTCAGGTCTTAAAAACTTTTTTTATTGTGGAACGTTTTTATTTTACGTTGATCCTTACGCCAAGGTGTTTATCCACTTGACAGTTCGGCGTGTTGTTCAACGTAAAATGAAGATGTTTCGTAACAAAAAGATTTTTAAGACCTCAAGGTGACAGCATAGTCTGTCGTAACTGGTTGTCTTATTTAAAGAAATATGTTACGCGATCTAGGGTGTTGAATGTTTTTCAGCAAGTAAAACAGATTGTTCCTTCAGTACTCTCAAAATGAGAAAATTCAATTTATTCTGGTGTAAAGAATATTATTTTTAAGTAAAATATCTTATTGACATTTGGGTTCGACTCCTCACATAACGTAGTCATGCAATTTGCTAGTAACGAAGAGATATATCTGGGATCGTTCACACGAAACTTTACAAGTGCGACGTTCCACCTTCTTTTCTACTTTTTCACATTAGTTGCACGTCACTCCACAGTCATTCAGATTCACACAGTGGCTGAGAAGTCGTTTTAATTCCGAGCTGCAAATATTCTGAAAGATTTCATTCTACTAACTTTCTGCAAGATTTTAATGGCTGTGGACAAATGTCGGTTTCAGTATCGACTTTGGAAAACATAATTACGATATTGGCCTTTCACTGTTCCTCTACGTAAACATCTGGCTTCAGCCTTCACCTTTCTGCAGAAACTGAATGCGTTAGAAATTCCGGTTGAGTTGCAGCATAAATCATGTCACTAGTGAAGGACCTTCCTTCTTTTTTAAAAAATAGAAACGAAAAAAAAACATCAATGTCTGTGTCTATCCAGAAGATTACTTCTCTCTTTCTATGTGTATTTCCCTTCAGAGTTAAATGGTGCGCCGAGAAATGAGTAGTGATGTGACGTGAAAAAGTGATCATAATCTATATTTCTCATTATTTGTGCGCTAAAACAGAGTTAAACTACAGTACGTTACAACAACATTCTGTCAGACTCGATTTAATTGTGGCTTTCATCATCATTTTCCATCAAACAGCCGTTACAACATATAGCGTAATGTGTAGAAATTGTATTTAAAACGTTTTCGTTAGTACTTTGTATAATGATTTGGATACTATCACACAAAATTTATGTGGTGTGGGCTTTGCATGTTCTGCATGCAGTACTCAAGCAGTATATTGTCGGTAGTATTATCACATCAAAAGAAATAAATTAATGACGTCAGTTTGAGATCTGTAACGCAAACAAAAATGCGAGTACAATTAGTTAAGAACAGAAAATTCGTTAAATTCGAAGGAGGTATAAACTACTATTGACAAGTGTACAACGAAAAAAAAATCACGTATGTCTTGTTTGATAAGATTTCAGCTTCTGTAGTGAGACTTATCACAAAATGCCTGAAAAAATTCATTATCTCATATACATTGGCAAAATTAGTTAGATTGGATACACTTGCCTTCATTACTCTAAAGAATATTTTGATATGCACTGTCAGCTTAATTTAGACGTGCGTCTGTACAGTTACCTCATCCGTTTCTGTTCATTATACGACGTGGACAGTGCAACAGTTCATTTGCTCATGAGTATATAGATCTATCTTTATGGTAAGCAAGATAAGTAGGTGTCATTAGCATTGTGTTTCAAACAATAGTGAGCAGTAACAACCTTCTCATTAAAGCCAAGGTCGGGGTTCTTTGATTGGCGTTAATTTTTTATTCTGTTCAGTAATAAAGACGACATTCAACTTTCATAAGAGAGTGGAATATACAGGACTTTCTGCAATCTATGTGGCAAATTATATGTAGGTCAGGTAGGGCTATAACTACTAAACTGAACATGAAAGAATTTTAAGACTGAAAAAGAAAGATTCCACGCGCTGAACATACTGTCAATGAATATTATTATTATGATACTAAGTGTGATATTTTCCATAGAGGAACCGACACTAAAGAAGCACAGTGAGTTGATTTTTTTCTCACGGTTAGGTGACATGCTTTTTATAACTGTTCCACACCACATTCCGTACGCTCTTCCTCCCCCTCCCCCCCCCCCCCTGCTGCCCCCTCCCCCTCTTTTTTCCGGTCTGTTCATCACATTCACCGTTTTTTTCTAATAACGTAGCAGTCTGCGCCACAACTCACTTGTAGAACGTTTCCAACCTATACATTCCTATAATTTTTATCTTTTAATATAGAGTAATATAAGATTTATTTGTTCAGAACGTTTCTTGTGGATTTCATTATGCTTGTGTTTTTGTATCGATGCGTAGTTATAAAACGTCGCATGTCTTGGAAAAAAGAATCGTCGTACATTTATACAAAGTGGAGAATGGCGAAGGAAAGGAAAAGGGATTATTGGGAATTCGTGACGTACAGACGCACGGGCGAAAGTTGAAAATCTGTGCTGGACTGGGACGTCAACCCGGATTCTACACAGAGTACGCGAAAGAACTTGCCCCCCTTCTAACAGCCGTGTACCGCAAGTCTCTAGAGGAACGGAAGGTTCCAAATGATTGGAAAAGAGCACAGGTAGTCCCAGTCTTCAAGAAGGGTCGTCGAGCAGATGCGCAAAACTATAGACCTATATCTCTGACGTCGATCTGTTGTAGAATTTTAGAACATGTTTTTTGCTCGAGTATCATGTCGTTTTTGGAAACCCAGAATCTACTATGTAGGAATCAACATGGATTCCGGAAACAGCGATCGTGTGAGACCCAACTCGCTTTATTTGTTCATGAGACCCAGAAAATATTAGATACAGGCTCCCAGGTAGATGCTATTTTTCTTGACTACCGGAAGGCGTTCGATACAGTTCCGCACTGTCGCCCGATAAACAAAGTAAGAGCCTACGGAATATCGGACCAGCTGTGTGGCTGGATTGAAGAGTTTTTAGTAAAGAGAACAGACGTTAAAGTAACCTCTGGCGTGCCACAGGGGAGTGTTATGGGACCATTGCTTTTCACAATATATATAAATGACCTAGTAGATAGTGTTGGAAGTTCCATGCGGCTTTTCGCGGATGATACTGTAGTATACAGAGAAGTTGCAGCATTAGAAAATTGTAGCGAAATGCAGGAAGATCTGCAGCGGATAGGCACTTGGTGCAGCGAGTGGCAACTGACCCTTAACATAGACAAATGTAATGTATTGCGAATACATAGAAAGAAGGATCCTTTATTGTATGATTATATGATAGCGGAACAAACACTGGTAGCAGTTACTTCTGTAAAATATCTGGGAGTATGCGTGCGGAACGATTTGAAGTGGAATGATCATATAAAATTAATTGTTGGTAAGGCGGGTACCAGGTTGAGATTCATTGGGAGAGTGCTTAGAAAATGTAGTCCATCAACAAAGGAGGTGGCTTACAAAACACTCGTTCGACCTATACTTGAGTATTGCTCATCAGCGTGGGATCCGTACCAGATCGGGTTGACGGAGGAGATAGAGAAGATCCAAAGAAGAGCGGCGCGTTTCGTCACAGGGTTGTTTGGTAACCGTGATAGCGTTACGGAGATGTTTAACAAACTCAAGTGGCAGACTCTGCAAGAGAGGCGCTCTGCATCGCGGTGTAGCTTGCTCGCCAGGTTTCGAGAGGGTGCGTTTCTGGATGAGGTATCGAATATATTGCTTCCCCCTACTTATACCTCCCGAGGAGACCACGAATGTAAAATTAAAGAGATTAGAGCGCGCACGGAGGCTTTCAGACAGTCGTTCTTCCCGCGAACCATACGCGACTGGAACGGGAAAGGGAGGTAATGGCAGTGGCACGTAAAGTGCCCTCCGCCACACACAGTTGGGTGGCTTGCGGAGTATAAATGTAGATGTAGATGTAGATTTACCGCTTCTCATGAGCGGTTGCCTCAGCCGCTTCGGCCATCAGGACACGGTCCCTAACTGACTCAAATGTCCGACTTATCGCACGCTGGAACGCAGCATCCTTCGTTCATTAATGCCCTACTCACTAATTATTAATTCCCGTAAGACTTTGGACAATATCAGTGCATCCGCACTGGAACAACCGTCAAGGAGTCGTCGCGCACGTTATAAAAATGCTTATATTTGAGTGGTGGTGTTATGTCGGACATGTCAGACAGACTCGTCATGACGCTGCTGGTGCATACCCTTACACGAAACAGAGAATGGGGAAAGAAAGGGGTCACCGCTCAAATATGTATGAATCTTTGTACAGGTGTGAACTCTCGCTGGTGTTGTGTTAACTGTCAGTTTAGTATTAAGGTATCTGAAGACGGCCTGGAAAGCCGAAAGCAGCCCATAACGAGCTATTAAATAAGTGCTACTGTCGAATCAGGCTAGATTCCATGCGGAAACCGTACTGGTGACATTGAACGCTTTAGGATTGTCGTGGACCATCGAACCGATGTGTTTAAGTTTTTAACACCATCATAATTTTGATAGTAAGAAAGACCAAGTTAGATTAAATGAAACACAGAGTCCGACTATGCCCACAAATCAGGAACGAAAGGAACGAGTACTGGTAATCAATAATGATATTATCCCTCAGAATTTTACAAAATGCGTTACACTATGCTATCTGTGATAATGATTTTGTCAGGGACAACCATAGGCATTCTCGTTTCACGTGGCAAATGATGATACCCTGTAAAAACATGTTATAATACTGGAGGTATGAATTAAAAAACGCCTTCAGTCACAACTTTTCGTGTTTTATTAAAAACCAGAATCTATGTTAAATGAACAAATAGATTTCGCTGGCCTTAGTTATTTCAGCAGTTTTGAAGACCTATTTTAAAGTCAATTGTTCCATAGTTATATCTTTAGCACTACGAATAAATTCATCTTTGACAACACCATGTACAGAAGCATCTGTGAAGTGAGCAAATGTGGCTCTTGAATGAAGTGACGTGTACGAAAACAACGGAGAGAAGAATGTTTGCTCGCGCTAAAACGTTAAAAAAGATTTTCTTGGATTATGTGGTAAGTGTACACTGTTTATCTTTTCCACAGTTTCGCACATATTTTTCGTGTTCGACTTACGAAATTCATAACCTAACATTAAACCTTTTCGTGACAGGAATATCCATTTCACCTCATTCAAGAGAGGAAATAAAACGTGTATTAAGGGGGGTAGGACGTCAAACGGGCAGTCTTGGAGCAGAAGAGACACCACAGGACATTTTAATTTCGACTGTGTATAGTTTTACGGACAAGAAGAGAATAGAATCTTTCGAAATGTGGTGCTACAGAAGAATGCTGAAGATTAGATGGGTAGATCACATAACTAATGAGGAACTGTTGAATAGGATTGGCGAGAAGAGAAGTTTGTGGCACAACTTGACTAGAAGAAGGGATCGGTTGGTAGGACATATTCTGAGGCATCAAGGGATCACCAATTTAGTATTGGAGGGCAGCGTGGAGGGTAAAAATCGTAGAGGGAGACCAAGAGATGAATACACCAAGCAGATTCAGAAGGATGTAGGTTGCAGTAGGTATTGGGAGATGAAGAAGCTTGCGCAGGATAGAGTAGCATGGAGAGCTGCATCAAACCAGTCTCAGGACTGAAGACCACAACAACAACAACATACTTTTAGGAATAAATTCATAAAACTTTGTCAGCATGACCAGGAAGGATTCAGGATTCACAACCATAGCAGTGGAAGTTCAAAAAAATAAGAAAATAATTTTTTTTACATGTGAAAGTTCATCATTTTTTCACTTCTGTTGTTTGCGTTTGTTGCTATAGGTACACGTTTCTTCATAATTTAAGAGAGATTCTTCGATGAATTTTGCACAGAATACAAAACATACTTACAGGTGTATGAAACTCTAGAAATTATGTAATTTATGAAAAAATGAATGTGCTGTTACGTTTTAAACTTCATGTTTAGAAACAAAAGTCATATTTTGTAGTTAATAATCGCAATTTTTACCACAGTTTTTAATAGATTCGGAAAGTTATAGAGTTTCATACACCTGTAAGTATGGTTTGTATGCTGCGCAAAATTCATCGAAGAATCTCCCTTACGTATGGAGAAAAGTGTACCTATAGCAACAAATGCAGCCAATGGTAAGTGAAAAAAAGGTGAAATACAAATGTAAAAAAGTAAATTATTTTCTTATATTTTTGAACTTTCACCATTATAAGTGTAAACTCCTGAATCCCTTCTGGTCATCCTGTCAATGGTTTATGAATTTATTTTTAAAAGTATAGACAGTTGAGATTAAAAATTCCTGTGGTGTCTCTTCTGCTCCAAGTCGTCCCGTTTGATGTCCTACCCCCCCCCCCCCCCTAAGACAGATTACACCTGATGATGGACCCACAGGGTCCGAAATGCATCGTGTATTTAATAAAACAAGAAAAGTTGTGACTGAAGGTGTTTTTTAATTCATACCTCCAGTGTATTGAATAGTCACGTTTGAAGCTGCAAAATATGGATTAAAAAGGTCATTATAACCAGAGCGCCTTGAAATGTTTACGCAGTTACCTCGTTTCGTCTACGAAAATATCTCAAGCAGGGGACAGGAGAATAAGAGTAAACACCTGCCGTAAACGTCTTCATTGTAATGACAGAATAAAATTAACTCTGTCGTTATTTACGTACGTGTGTAAGCACATTAAAAAGGCGTATGAGCAACGTGCTTGATGGCGTTTCCTCGTGCGTGCCGCGCCGGCGTGGAGAAAGCGTCTCTGGCCACGCTACCTGCCGCTGGCGGCGCGGAAAGCTATCAGTCACGTATTATCCGCTAATTCCCTTATCAGGTTTTTTCGGGGTCGGGTTCGCCGGCAGCCAATAGGGGTGTGCCCGTCTATATTTCAGCCGCCGGCCACGCTTCGCCGCCCAATTACGACCCCAGCACCGGCAGCCGCAGGCACCGCCGCCCACACGTCGCCCACGCGCCGAACCTTATCGCGGCCAGCCGCCCCGATCCATCATCCGGGGTAAACACAGACAGTCAACGCACCCCAAATAACACCCCGCCGCCACTTTACTGCCTTCTTTCCCCATTATCTTGCCACGTCTACTTTATATTTTTTGTGGTTACACAGCCATTACCAGCAGTATAAACCAGACAACTGTGAAAATTATTTCCTTTCTCTCTGGCTTTCCGTTTCTTCTCTTGTTTATCATCCCAAACCTTACTGGGATATATGGTGAGGACTTACCTTTCCTCATTTTCTCTTTCACGGCCTACATCAACTTTCTTTTTATGATTGTGCCTCTGCGATTATATTTACATTTACCCGTAAGCTACCAGCGAACGGGACACGCCACTGAGCGTGCGAGGTACAGATGCTCTCTCCAGCATGATACTGGGCGCTCGGGAACGGTCCAGTTTGTAAACACGTTGTGTGTACCGCGACTTGAGTATATGCATCGGCAGCGCTCTCCAGCGGCTGTTGGCAGCTATAGGTGATTCTCACGAGATATGTTGGTGCATAAGTTCATGGAATTTTCCGATAAGTTCAATAAACATAACAGATACTAATAATAGAGACTTTAGTCGTCAATAACATAATCTCCTTCACTGTTTACAACAGTCCGCCAATGCTGCGGTAACTTTTCGAATCCGCGACTGCAGAAATCACATGATCTTGAGGCGAGCCACGTTTGGAGGGTACTTTCATCCAGAAAGGAAGTTCCTTCAAGGTTGTTAGATAGACAGCGCAAAGGTGAAAACCTGCGGGCGCTAGACCATTTGAATAAGGTGGGTGCGGAATGACTTCTCAACCCAGTCTAGCGAAACGATACATGTTGTTATCGTGGAGTTGCAACACTTCACGCAATCTTCTTGGTTCGTGTTCTTGGACTGCGTCTGCAAGGTGTCTCAGTTAATGAGAATAAATGCCAGCGGCGACGTTTAAACCTCGGCGAAGCAGTTAGAAGCACACCACACCGTCGTTGTCCCACCAGATGCATGTGCTCAGTTCGTTGTACGGGGAGTTGCTGCTTTGTTTGGGCTCAGCCATTCCTTTCTTTTCCTTATGTTGGCATGAAAACAGCATTACTCTTCACCGGTACCTATACAGACGAGGAATGGTCGGCGCTGCTCACTATGTAAGGTGCCAGGACATGGGCACTTACATGTTAGCTTACCAACATTAGTGTTAATAATAAAGGGACTGGAAAGGGCATCAGATCATGACTCTATTGAATTATGATAAATATGAGGCATTCTCGAGCAGTACTGGTTCAAATGGCTCTGAGCACTATGGGACTTAACATCTGGGGTCATCAGTCCCCTAGAACGTAGAACTACTTAAACCTAACTAACCTAAGGACATCACACACATCCATGCCCGAGGCAGGATTCGAACCTGCGACCGTAGCAGTCGCGCGGTTCCGGACTGAGCGCCTAGAACCGCTCGGCCACCGCGCCGGCCGAGCAGTACTCCCTGCATGTCTGCAAGATTGAGCTACTAACTTAAAGCGTTGGTGAAAAACGTCGGAAGTTGAGAATTGTGGAATGTACAGTCTGCAGATGGCCGTAGCTCTCCGTGCCGCCATGGGCGGCAGGTAGCGGTCACCGGAAACGTGGGACAATACGGCGCTTTTGGGGGTAGCCCAGCATCCGTAGCCACCTGTGCTGGGCAACACGTGGCGAAGACGGGAATTTCGTTTGCCTAGGGGCGTTATGACCTACTTGATCATTGGATAGATCTCAGTGGAGGGATTTCGGCGATGATAGAGCGTTCGACATTGGCCGAAACTGAGTATTCTTCCTCCGCGTTTTCGTACGCGTGGGAGACGAGAGACCTGTGGAGGGACTTCGCCTTCAGCCATCGACCGGTACGGACTTGCAGACGGCGTCTTGGCCATCGTCTTCGAAGGGAGATATACGGTCTGTACCGCAGCATTGCACCAACGCGTGTTCCGTGCTGAGTTCTGCGGTTAGAGCTCTTTGTGTGCTCAGAAGCGAGGTTTTCACCAACGCCTAACCACTTCCAACAACTTACTTAATATTCTCGATCTAGAAGTTATCCTCGCGAGGTGCCAAGTATTTATCAACGCAGCTGCCGGCAATAGGGGCGCGTAATTGCAAATTGTTAATGTGCCATTCTCAGGAGTGTGTGGGTGGACAAAGAGATTCACATTTTTTTGTAAATTTTGTCAGTTGTGGGGAGTATCAAATTAAAATGCGAATATTACGATAGAATTATCGTCTTCATTGTAGCTAGCATTTACCCTTCCCCAGTAAGCTTTACATGTACTCTAGTCACTGCACTGCTTGTCCAGACGGGAAGGAAAGAAGATTTGCAGTCTTCTATGTCAGCGACGGACAGATAAACTTACAACTATCCATTTGATGACGAGCAAGCAGGGATGGACATATGGGCACCTACTGATTTTTGTGATTTTGACTTAGAGCATGTGGTACCCATACGCCCGATTTTTCAGCCTTCTTCATTGCGTGATGGTGGAATGGTCACAGTTCATCACATTTGATAGTTCTCATGTACACTGATATTGAACATCGCTGATTAACGCGCTAAAAAGTTCAAGCCCGAAAGTCTTCCTGAGAGTAGAGAGTCACCAATGTCGAAGCGATCCGCCTTAAAATGAGAAACCATCTTCTTGCTGTGCTCTGTCCATTGGCACTATCCCCATACACGACGGAAATGAATGTAGCTGCCTCCGCTGCTGCCAACCCTCTACTGAACACAAACAGAAGAACGTGTCGGAAGTGTTACTATTCCTCCACTTGTCACTCCATGTTCTATCGTCTGCAGCCCCACTCACTATTTCCATATGACAAAATGATAATGCAACACAAAAAATGGCTCTGAGCACTATGGGACTCAACTGCCGTGGTCATCAGTCCCCTAGAACTTAGAACTACTTAAACCTAACTAACCTAAGGACATCACATACACCCATGCCCGAGGCAGGATTCGAACCTGCGACCGTAGCAACAGCGCGGCTCCGGACTGGAGCGCCTAGAACCGCACGGCCACCGCGGCCGGCAAATAGCAACAGTGAACACAAATAAAAGAGAGACACTCGACAAACAAACCCATAGTAATCGGAATACCAACATCCGAAACAAAAACGCTACGAAATTATGCACCAGCGCAACACATACGAGGGACAAGTGTAAACTAGGTTTTCGTGTCAAACACGCGAGGTAAGGCCTTCGTGCCACAATGTTTACTGTGATATGTTTTACTTTTCAGTTCTGCAGGGACCGTTCTTCTGTAATACACGTAATCATCCCGTGTTCAAGCAGTCACAATGCTCTCTCCACACTGACAGAAGATATGATCTGCATGAGATGTAACTGGCACTCTTCTATTTGGTTGATACGCATTTAGAATACCTAACGTGCTTGATATTGCTCCGGAAGTTCTGAAAAACTCCACATAAATACGTCACATAGCACACTGACGTGCGAATTTGCGACTAGTGCAAGGTTAGTTGTTTCTACGTCATACCTCACAAACCCAATAAAAGACTCCGTTAAGAGGTAGTGTGACAGTTGTATTTAAAATATATTACCGTAACGGCATTGTTGTGCAGTTAAATTCACGATAGCTGTTGAAGAGCTCCTAATGTCGAGTATCACTGTACTTTTACTAACATTTAAGCAATATCTAGTCATCCCAAGGAACGAATTCTTTCTGAGACTGGCAAGCCTGTACGAAGGTGTATCCCATAAGCAAGGTCCCAGTGCAGGTGAAAGGTAAATCTGCCAGCACAAAAGAAAGAGACTGCTCACGTTTCAAAGAAACTATTTTCACGACATATTGTTCCGCAACTCTTTTTCTACCTTGAACGTAAACGTACTCTTGGCACCCTCACGCTAGGCAATAACAGTACAGCGTCATCTTCAAAATATACACATCTGTCGTTATCAAAGCGTCCTCTTGCCACACAAGTCGAAAGCGTGCCGGGATTATAACCACATTTACTACTCCTGCCCGAGTCTGCAGTTCTTGTTCTAGTCGCTTCTAACATAAATCTCCTGGAGCCAAACAACATCGCCGTTATGTGTTATGAATAAAGTTAAGTGTCATGTAATTTTAAGCTGTGCTAACGACCACTCATAGCTAATTCAGTCCATCCAAATGATACTGGGAACCCTTCAGAAATTTCTCGTTCTGTTCGCATGAAAATCGTGTTTATAATACGTTCATTCAAGCGAGGAGAAACAGGAGTGTTACGGTTGAAAACTTACTGAAACATAAACTTACTCAAACATAAGCTGACGCGTAACAAACGATTCCTTCCGAGCAGAGGATTAGGAAACTGAAAATGGAGTTTGTGTAGGCAAAGTATAACAAGAGCTACCGATATATCTTTATCGAAGTATTAAGTAATTGATAGTAACTAAAATATCGGCTTTTAACTGAAAATAGTTATCAGGATGAAGGTAGTGTTACCTCGTACTTCGACTGAGATATACTGAAGAGTCCCACACTCTCTATAAGCAATACATCAATTGCTTTAACAATCTGTCATAAAGAGGTTCCAAAATTAAGAAGGGCAGTGATGTGACATTGAGCTTCGCAGGATTACTTTATTGAAGGTAACCCTGAAAAAAACTTATTATATTACTACGAATAACAGGTAGTTCTGGCTACCAATGATCTCTGAAAGAGAAACCAACCTCGAAAGCTGATAAAGCAAACAAGTGAAAACATGGATATGGAAAGCTTCCTGGTGCTTCTTGTGATGCAGCGAATAAGAACGACACCAGGTATGGAGAGCACAGTGGGAGCACTTTCTCCTCCTTGCAGCCGACGTTCACCTCTCACTGCGCACCCGTCCTTCACCCCGCGGCGCAGCTGTGGAGGGGTCAGCTCCGAGGTACGAGAGAGGCCACCGCCAAAGTGCGCCTTGGAAATACGGGGCTGTTCGCGACTGGCTGAACACTGTGCAGCAGGCTTCCTGTGGAGCCGCTCAGGTGTTATTTTACCCAGTTAACTCTCACTGGACAGCGATAGAGCATATTAGTTCTCCAGCCAAGCTGAACATCGTATTAAACTGTAACATAATACATCTCGTAAATATAGCATGCGTAGATGAAGTATGTTTCCTGTTAAACTGCCAATCTACGCTCGCGAAACTACAGTGACGGTACTTCTGGACGCAGCTGTGCCCTGGAAATACTGCCGATTATGGGAAGCCATCTTTGCTTTTAAAAATAACGCGTGGGCTTTTCTCATTTAAATTTCTGATACTAATTATTGAGCACCGATAAAACTAACGTTTTACCATTCGGCAGTAAAACTAGAGTTGGATTTTGTAACAGCGAGCGCCGTCTGTAAACGATACGCTATATGGCATGACTGTTCCTGTATGCTTTCTCGTAATCGTTCTAAAAACTCCCGCTGAGTATCGGCAGCTTAATGGTGGGAGCATTATCTCTAGAAACGTGCTGATATATTGTGGGAAGTAGTGTTGAAGTGTCTCGAACGTTACCATTTATTACTGATAAAGTATTATGATCTCTGCCCTACATATGAACAATGGATAATATTAAATTTACGTCAACATTACTGTAAGATGTATTAGGAGTTCTACCTCAATGTGATGAGCTGAATGCGTGATTTAATGAGAAGAAATAAAACAGTAGTCTGACTTAACAAATTATTAACGAAACAGCGTGATTAAGAAGCGCCCTAGACATCACTAATGCGTAAATCAAAGCATTACTTATTTCGCTGTCATATATTGCTCACTTATTTTTACAAATGGTTTATAAATTTCAAACTAGTCATCATTTGAAATAAAATACCTGTTCGCTTTCGAGCGCTGTTCCTATCACAGATTTCAATCAATATGTCTATCATTGTCGTCATGTGGGGTACCACAGTTTTATAGTTTTGAAAGACATTTTAAAGATTTCCACCTCGTTTTGCAAACTTTCATGCATAAACGGTATATTGCTGCCGTTTAAATGCGACATTAATCTTCACCCATCTTCAGTAGAGATATAATTAAATTTGCTGCGAAGTATGCCTTTGTGTCTTGCGGTCGCCACCGCTCCACAAGTTCTTTAACGCCACTTCGGCGACTTGCAAGTGAATGAGGATGAAATGATGATGAAAGGCACACAACACCCAGTCATCTCGAGACAGAGAATATCCCTGACCCCGCAGGGAATCGAACGCGGGACCCCGTGCGTGGGAAGCGAGAACGCTACCGCAAGACCACGAGCCACGGAGAGATGACAGGTCATTAATATACACAAGAAACAGTAGTGGACCTAGTATGGAACCTTGGGGAACACCACATGTAATTTCTTCCCAGTCAGATCATGCCTGATTGTCTGCTGCTGAAGTGTTACGTAATGACACCCTTTGTTTTCTGTTAGTAAGATATGACTGAATCCACTTTGCAGCACTACCAGTAACGCCATAATATTTTAATTTACTTAAAAGAATGCTGTTATTCACACAGTCAAACGCCTTTGACAGGTCACAGAATATGCTAGTTGCCTCTAATTTGTTGTCCAATGAATAAAGGACATTTTCGCGGTAAGTGTAAATAGCTTTCTCAATATCAGAACCCTTAAGAAACCCCAACTGTGACTTTGAAAGTATGTTATTTTCACTAAGGTGCTTAAGTAGACGCTTGAACATAACCTTTCAAAGCCGGCCGGTGTGGCCGTGCGGTTCTAGGCGCTTCAGTCTGGAACCACGTGGCCGCTACGGTCGCAGGTTCGAATCCTGCCTCGGGCATGGATGTGTGTGATGTCCTTAGGTTAGTTAGGTTTAAGTAGTTCTAAGTTCTAGGGGACTGATGACCACAGATGTTAAGTCCCATAGTGCTCACAGCCATTTGAACCACTTGAACCTTTTCAAAGATTTTTGAAAAAGCTGCAAAAGTGATATCGGTCGGTAATTTGACGGCATTTCTTTGTCCCGTTTCTTGTGGAGAAGTATAACTTCAGCATATTTAAGCCAGTCCGGAAATGTTCCTATGACAGGTGATTGATTACACAAATAACTTAAGATATGACTAAGTTCACATGAACACTCTTTTATTAATTTCGTTGATATGTTATTATAAGCGCTAGAATGCTTTGATTTGAAGGACTTTGTGATGGATTCTATTTCTTTGGGTGAAGTGTCAATTCCATTTTACTGAGATTGCTTGTGTGCACTGGTCTCAGATATTTCATTGCATTTATGTCCTTCAAGTCTCAAGACTTATATCAAACAGGAAGAGAAGGGTCAGGAGAAAAGAGCATAAATGGTATGGATTGGTAAGATCAAAAGGCGTCAGTACCATCGGATGGCTAACTCAGTAGCACAGTGCTAAAAATTGACGACAAAAGGACTTGGTATACTACTCATGAACACAACGTTGACGCTCGCACAAGGTCATCAAACTGTCCCGTTCATGTCTCTCCGCTACTATTTAGAGATTAGGAGCAGGAGCCTTGACTAAGACAACCTATACACATATCCACCCCATGTACTCAAACTCTCATTGCCCCTTGGGGTGAAACTCCGGTCAAGTGGCACCCAGCGAGGTGGCACAGTGGTTAGCAAACTGGACTCGCATTCGGGAGGACGACGGTTCAATCCCGTCTCCAGCCATCCTGATTTAGGTTTTCCGTGATTTCCCTAAATCGTTTCAGGCAAATGCCGGGATGGTTCCTTTGAAAGGGCACGGCCGATTTCCTTCCCAATCCTTCCCTAACCCGAGCATGAGCTCCGTCTCTAATGACCTCGTTGTCGACGGGACGTTAAACACTAACCACCACCACCACTCTGGTCAAGTGGCCTGAATACCCTACCTCCGTCCGCCCCCGGTAGCTGAGTGGTCAATGTCAATCCAAAGGGCCCGGGTTCGATTCCCGGCTGGGTCGGAGATTTTCTCCGCTCGGGGACTGGGTGTTGTGTTGTCCCAATCATCATCATTTCATCCCCATCGACGCGCAAGTCGCCGAAGTGGCGTCAAATCGAAAGACTTGCGCCAGGCGAACGGTCTACCCGACGGGAGGCCCTCGTCACACGACATTTCGTTTCGCCCTACCTCCGTGAAAACTAGAGCTTCTTAGAGAAATAAGCGACAAATGAGAATTTGTACTAAGGCTTCGCTTCGGATAGAGATCTCCTGATTAGCGGGCAGACCCGTTCACAACTACACCACCCTGGCACAGTGGTTTTACATAACTGCGCGGACTACCTTACGACGCCTCCCTCCTCAGTCCGAATTCCCATTCACACTTCAGCCCATTCTGTATTGCCCCAAACTCCAAAATAGTGCAGTGGCGCTCTTACTGTCCTGAAGCAGCACCTCAGCATCGGGCGAAACGGGGGATCAGGCGAGTGGGCCGAGGCGTGAATGGGAATTTAGGTGGGGGAGGAAGACGGGCTAGAGTAGTCCCTGCGGTTTCGCAAAGCCACTGCGCCGTCGTGACGTTGTGGTTAGTGCATCTGCCTAGTGAACAAAAGACCTGTGTTCGAATCCCGGGCTTGGTACAAATTTTAGTTCGTCGCCTCAGTCTGCCGATATACAGATGTTTGAGACTTAAAAAGGTCTCTCGAACCATATAGTTTCATTGGATTGGATAAATAAAGTAAGTCACACAACCAGGGCGTCGGAAAACTGGGCACCATGATCCATGACGTCATCACCACAAGGTGGCACATGAGGTCATTCAACACAAAGCTACACTACTGGCCATTAAAACTGCTACACCGCGAAGTTGACGCGCTACAGACGCGAAATTTAACCGACAGGAAGACGATGCTGTGATAGGTAAATGATTAGCTTTTCAAAGCATTCACCCAAGGTTGGCGCCGGTGGCGACACCTACAACGTGCTGGCATGAGGAAAGTTTCCAACCGATTTCTCATACACAAACAGCAGTTGACCGGCGTTGCGCCTCGTGTAAGGAGGAGAAACGCGTACCATCACGTTTCCGACTTTGGATTGTAGCCTATCGCGATTGCGGTTTATCGTATCGAGATGACAGGCATCTCATCCGCATGGCTGTAACAGATCGTGCAGCCACGTCTCGATCCCTGAGTCAACACATGGGGCCGTTTGTATGACAACAACCATATGCACGAACAGTTCGACGACTTTTGCAGCAGCATGGACTATCAGCTCGGAGACCATGGCTGCGGTTACCCTTGACGCTGCATCACAGACAGGAGCGCCTACGACGAACCTGGTTGCACGAATGGCAAAACGTCATTTTCTCGGATGAATCCAGGTTCTGTTTACAGCATCATGATGGTTGCATCCGTGTTTGGCGACATCGCGGTGAACGCACATTGGGAGCGTGTATTCGTCATCGCCATACTGGCGTATCACCCGGCGTGATGGTATGGGGTGCCATTGCTTACACGTCTCGGTCACCTCTTGTTCGTATTGACGGCACTTTGAACAGCGGACGTTAAATTTCATATGTGTTACGACCCGTGGCTCTACCCTTCATTCGATCCCTGCGAAACCCTACATTTCAGCAGGATAATGCACGACCGAATATTGCAAGTCCTGTACGGGACTTTCTGGATACAGAAAATGTTCGACTGCTGCCCTGGCCAGCACATTCTCCAGATCTATCACCAATTGAAAACGTCTGGTCAATGGTGGCCGAGCAACTGGTTCGTCACAATACGCAAGTCACTACTCTTTATGAACTGCGGTATCGTGTTGAACCTGCATGGGCAGCTGTACCTGTACACGCCATCCAAGCTCTCTTTGACTCAATGCCCAGGCGTATCAAGGCCGTTATTACGGCCTGAGATGGTTGTTCTGGGTAGTGATTTCTCAGGTTCTATGCACCGAAATTGCGTGAAAATGTAATCACATGTCAGTTCTAGTATATTATATTTGTCCAATGAATACCCGTTTATCACCTCAATTTCTTCTTTGTGTAGCAATTTAAATGTGTAAAGTGTAATAAGGCATTATTTATTTGTCACAGATTTGTTTGCTGACCATCTGAATGCGGCTTGAGTTATTAAGAAGTTGTCTGTCCATGGCACCTTATAACAATTTTGTAAACAACGAGGCGCCGTCCATTTGCCATTTCGAAAGCCAAAATTTTGTACATGCACTACCAGTGACAAGCGCGGAACATTAGTAGTCAAAGTAAGAGAGGAAAGAGGGGCATAAAGACTACTCGCAGCGCCTGCCAAACTTCACACGCTGTTGTTATTGACTTCAGTCTGAGGGATGGTTTGACGCAGCTGTCCATTATAGTCTATGTTGTGCAATGTCGTCTCTTCATAACTACTACAATCAACGCCCATCTGAACTCACTAAACAGTAATATATATATATATATATATATATATATATATATATATATATATACACTAACCGAACTCGTATTCTGTTCTGCCAAATAGTGGTATCAACTTGTCGCGGAACACGTCACTGGCTATCATTCCCTCTAATATGTGGAACACAAAGAAGGAGATGCCACAGTATTTTCTGCGTACAGACTGAAGCGGCGAGTGAAAATCTGTGCAAAGGCCTGGAATCGAACCCAGGACGCCTGTTGGCTAGGCAGGTGCGTTAGCCACTAAGCCACCTTGGCACAGTTTTTCAGACAACTACACATATTACCCTGGCTCGACTCCCTCATCAATCCAATTTCTCACTGCCGCCATAGTCTACTTTAAATTCCTCCTTACACCCGTTTTCGATACTCTGCCTTGGCACAAAATTTCGCTCGCCACTTCAGTCTGTATGCGTAAAATCATATTTGTATGAGACCAGAAAAGTCTCTGACATTGTATAATTTCAACCGATTAATCAAATCTTATCACGGGGATGTAGGTGCACAGGAAAAAAGGGAGGGTACGAAACTTTATTTATTAACGGTATCGTATTCTGAATTTAAAATTCACATAAAAACAAGGGAAACGAATTTTAAGCACCGGAATAGGTAGGAAAGTGTACACTGGCGACTGGCGTTGAATATCAGGTCTCACATGTCATCAGGTATCAGAAATAAACTTTACAGAATAATGCCAAGGAAGCCACCACAGGGTGAGACAAGCGAGAGAGAAAAATACAGGCAGTGAGAAGCAACATTGGAGCATTATGGCGGCTGATGTAGCCTGCAGGCCGCTAAATCTCGCCATGGTATGCAGACGGAAGCCGGAAATTGTTTTCCGACCGCGTGAATCACTCGGATCATTTACTTCTCGCGAATAGTAAATGATATACATCAATTTAAAAGACTCTCATAGCAGGCCGGTGTGGCCGAGCAGTTCTAGACGCTTCAGTCTTGAATCGGTCGACCGCTACGGTCGCAGGTTCGAATCCTGCCTCGGGCATAGATGTTTCTTATGTCCTTAGGTTAGATAGGTTTAAGTAGTTCTAAGTTCTAGGGGACTGATGACCTCAGATGTTAAGTCCCATAGTGCTCAGAGCCGTTTGAACCATTTTTTGAAAAAGTTCTCATTACTCTTTTAAGCACGTGAAGCCTTAGAAACAGAAATTCACCGATATGGCGCCCACCACTTCGTGTGTGAAGGATACTCACAACACAGAGACTACGTGTTGACTGCAGCGGACAGCGGCAAAAGTGAGGCTGAGTGACGCAGATGGCTCCCATTTGAAAATTAGGTCCCGGCAAGGTAACAGCAGACTTTTAGGATAGGCCATATTTTCTTTTGCCATCGTAAGCAGCGATCCTATAAGCCAGTTGTGAGAAAACTCTACAAATTTGTGAGTTTCCTGGCGTGCCTGTTAGTAACCTACTTCAAAACAAGGAGCACCTAACGGTCACCGATGTCTCGGTGATCACAGTTTGAAAGGTGTTACATTAAAATTAACATTGCCCAGAAATACTCGTGCCTCACTGTCGATCTCATTAAGATGTAAAGCTTTCCATGAAAATGTCAAGATCTCTACAGTTTCTTCGCATAGGCAACCAGTTCAACCGCGCTTCCTACTTAGTTTCAGGGGACACAGTCGTTACCGCTGTAGCTCGTCGATTCATTAAAACATAACTCGACTCACTTTTGTGGCAAGTGACGATTTAGGGTATTCACGAATGACTTAAGATTGACGGCGAATTACGATTGATACCTGATTATATGCCTTTAAGATGACTGCGAAGAACGACTGAAAGTGGAGCTATCTATACACTATAATAAGAGAACGAGATTTTCACTCTGCATCAGAGTGTGCGCTGATATGAAACTTCCTGGCAGATTAAAACTGCGTGCCGGACTGAGACTTGAACTCGGGACCTCAGCCTTTCCCGGGGAAGTGCTCTACCATCTGAGCACTTGTCCGCGAAAGGCAAAGGTCCCGAGTTGGAGTCTCGGTCCGGCACACAGTTTTAATCTGCCAGGAAGTTACCATAATAAGATGTTATGTACAATCCAGTATTAGTAATTGAAAAGTCAAAACATGTCTTGGATGTTGACTCGGAGTAAATGTACTCAGTCATTAATCTTGAAGACTCAAAATAATACGTCATTCACTGTGAAACAATGTAGCTCCTTAGCGTACAGTTTAATTGCTCGAGACGATTTAATACGCTGACCAACAAGGTTGGGTGTTTGGTTATGCGCAACAATCCCTTGTGTTCCGGTGTTTCGGAGCCGAATAGGAAGGAAGGAAGATAAGCGTTTAACGTCTCGTCGATATCGAGGTCATTACAGACAGAGCACACCCGGAAAGTGTCAAAGATGGGGATGAAAATCTGCTGTGCTGTTTCAGAGGAACCATCCTGAAGTGATTTACGGAAATCATGGAAAACCTAAATCTCGATGGCCGGGTGTTGATTTGAATCGCCTTCCACCCGAATTAGGGTCCAGTGTAAAGACCACTGCGTCACCTCTCTTTATAGGAGCCGAGTACGACCCACAATACGAGACATAACTGTGAAGGTAGACACGTGGACATCGTCAGCTCAAGTGCAGTCTAATGTTCAGTATTGTTGCAATATTTCAAGTTCACTGTGATAGTGACCTCATGCCTATTTGTTATGGCGTACACAGTCCAGTTACATTAATGTGACTGCCTATCAAAATACTCAATAACCACATTTTTCAGTGCGGATCGCTGCGAGAATTGCAGGAAGAGAGCCAGCGAGGTTCTGGAAGGTACCGTGAAGGATCTGGAGCCATGGGCTCCAGTGCTGTGGCTAGCTGCGCCAGGGTTCTCGGTTGAGGATCCATAACAGCTCTTCCAACCCACTGCCCTTTTATACGTTTTGTATGCGAGACTACCTGCATCTGTATGTGGGTATGTCGATATCCCACCATATTCGTCACTTCAGTGTATCCAACCCAGCGCGACTCTTATTCGGGGCCGGCGGGGGTGGCCGAGCGGTTTTAGGTGCTACAGACTGGCAAGTTCGAATCCTCTCTTGGGCATGGATGTGTGTGATGTCCTTAGGTTAGAGAGGTTTCAGTAGTTCTAAGTTGTAGGGAACTGATGACCTTACAAGTTAAGTCCCATTAGTTCTCAGAGCTATTTGAACCATTTTTTTTCTTATTCGGGTACATAAGCACCGACATGTAGACAGGGGGTCAATGTGGGCTCGAAAGGACATTTTTTTATTACCCTTTGCATTTGCCACAAAGTGCTCTTTCCTACCAACTACCCCGTAAGATTCTTTTCGAAGCACTGCTAGGAAACATCGGCCATCCTGTGAAAATCACTCACCTCTGAAAAGAGCGGGGTATGTCCAGATCACTACCATTCGTCTGGGTTAAGGGTAGGCCATCTCATTATCTCCTGAAGAATATTCTTCATCCCCTGGAAATTAGAAATCTGCCGCTGGTGTTCCCAACTGTTACGACCATCAGCCGACGGGTGAGACCAACAACTGATTTGTTACATATCCAGAAATGTAAGATTATCTAGTAATGCGACCAAAGAGGCTAGTTGTTGCTGTTGTAGTCTTCAGTCCAGAGACTGGTTTGATGCAGCTCTGCATACTTGTCTATTCTGTGCAAGCTTCTTCATATCCCAGTACCTACTGCAATCCACGTTCTTCTGAATCTGCTTAGTGTATTTATCTCTTGGTCTCAATCTACGACTTTTACCCTCCACGCTGCCCTCCAATACTAAAATGGGGATCCCTTGATGCCTCAGAACATGTCCTACCAACCGATTCTTCTAGTCAAGTTGTGCCACAAATTCCTCTTCTCCCCATTTATATTCAATACCTCCTCATTAGTTATGTGGTCTACCCATCTTATCTTCAGCATTCTTCTGTAGCACCACATTTCGAAAGCTTCAATTCTCTTCTTGTCCAGACTATTTATCGTCCATGTTTCACTTCCATACATGGCTATACTCCACACAAACACTTTCAGAAACGTCTTCCTGACACTTAAATCAATACTCAATGTTAACAAATTTCTCTTTTACAGAAAAACTTTTCTTGCCATAGCCACGCTACATTTTATATCCCCTCTACATCGTCCATCATCACTTATTTTGCTCCCCAAATAGCAAAACTCATTTAATACTCTAATTATCTCATTTCCTAATCTGATTTGCTCAGCATCACCCGATTTAATTCGACTACATTCCATTGTCCTCGTTTTGCTTTTGTTGA
This sequence comes from Schistocerca piceifrons, assembly GCF_021461385.2. NCBI lineage: Eukaryota > Metazoa > Arthropoda > Insecta > Orthoptera > Acrididae > Schistocerca > Schistocerca piceifrons. Next base: position 24,101,081 of record NC_060139.1, read on the forward strand.
TGGTTCAAATGGTTGAAATGGCTGTGAGCGCAATGCGACTTAACTTCTGAGGTCATCAGTCGTCTAGAACTTAGAACTACTGAAACCTAACTAACCTAAGGACATCACACACATCCAAGCCCCAGGCAGGATTCGAACCTACGACCGTAGCGGTCGCTCGGTTTCAGACTGTAGCGCCTAGAACCGAACAGCCACTCCGGACGGCACTTTTGTTGATGTTCATCTTATATCCTCCTTTCAAGACACTGTCCATTCCGTTCAGCTGCTCTTCCAGGTCCGTTGCTGTCTCTGACAGAAATACAATGTCATCGGCGAACCTCAAAGCTTTTATTTCTTCTCCATTGATTTTAATTCGTACTCCGAATTTTTCTTTTGTTTCCTTTACTGCTTGCTCAATGTACAGCTTGAATAACATCGGGAGCCGCCCGCGGTAGCCGCGTGGTTCCAGGCACTACAGTGTGTGTGTTTGTCCTTAGGATAATTTAGGTTAAGTAGTATGTAAGCTTTGGGACTGATGACCTTAGCAGTTCAGTCCCATAAGATTTCACACACATTTGAACATTCAGTATCCGAGTCAACATTGCCAAAAGCTCTCTCTAAGTCTAAAGGTTTGCCTTCCTTTAATCTGTCTTCTAAGATAGAGAGGCTTAAATATTACAGGGGGAAGGTAATTTCGCATAAGTAGCACTGTTCTCGTCTGCTGAAACTCGCATTATTAATGTTGCGCAAGAGGACACCTGAGCGATTAGGCCGAATGGCGACGGCGAGCGGCCCTAACCGGCCTCGTTCGCGCTCCACTCTGCTCATATTGAGCTCCGTGACGCGGGCAGGCAGCGACCCTTCGCCACCGGTAATCAGCGGCAGCGGCGACCCCTCCGTTATGCGTCGTGTCCGGCGGTTTGCGGCTGCGCCCACGCTGAGTACAGTAGCTGCAAGTGATTGGGGCCGCAGAGGCCGCCCAGGGCGCAATCAGCGGCGCATTGACCGCCGCCGCGCCAACAATCACCACCGCCTGCCAATATCGCAGCCCCCGCCTCATCCGGCGCCTGTCTGCTGTGCTGCCCAACTGGGGGCAACACCCCCCCCCATCCCCCCCCCCCCCTGTCTGCTGCGCTGCCCAACTGGGGGCAACACCCCCCCACCCCCCCATCACCACCATCCACTTCCCATTCCCCAGGGGGTCTTCCGCTGCCTCTCTGTTTGCCGCCGGCCACAGGAGGATTGCTTTCCTTCCTCTTTTTCCCGTCGATAGTAATCTCCGCCTCGCCGTCAAGTTCCGAGAACATTTTCTGGCGCTGCGTTCCCAACACTGCAAAAAGATGTTCACACGGTCGCTGACCGCCGCGAACCTTGAGCGTGCGCAACTCTGGCCTTGGTCTTACGTTAAATCAGTAAGTGCATCGAAACAGCATATTCAGACACTTTGGGATGATAATGGCATTGAAACAGAGTATGACACGCGTGAAGCTGAACTACTAAACACCTTTTTCCAAAGCTGTTTCACAGAGGAAGACCGCACTGCAGGTCCTTCCCTAAATCCTCGCACGATAAAAAAAAAAAAAAAAAAAAAAAAAAAAAAAAAAAAAAAAAAATTGGCTGGCATCGAAATAAGTGTCCAAGAAATAGAAAGGCAACTGAAATCACTCAACAGAGGAGAGTCCACTGGACCTGACGGGATACCAGTTCGATTCTACACAGAGTACGCAAAAGAACTTGCCGCCCGCCCCCCTTCTAACAGCCGTGTACCGCAAGTCTCTAGAGGAACGGAAGGTTCCAAATGATTGGAAAAGGGCACAGGTAGTCCCAGTCTTCAAGAAGGGTCGTCGAGCAGATGCGCAAAACTATAGACCTATATCTCTAACATGGATCTGTTGTAGAATTTTAGAACATGTTTTTTGCTCGCGTATCATGTCATTTCTGGAAACCCAGAATCTACTCTGTAGGAATTAACATGGAGTCCGGAAAGAGCGATCGTGTGAGACCCAACACGATTTATTTGTTCATGAGATCCAGAAAATAGTAGATACAGGCTCCCAGGAAGATGCCATTTTCCTAGACTTCCGGAAGGCTTCGATACAGTTCCGCACTTTCGCCTGATAAACAAAGTAAGAGCGTACGGAATATCAGACCAGCTGTGTGGCTGGATTGAAGAGTTTTTAGCAAACAGAGCACAGCATGTTGTTATCAATGGAGAGACGTCCACAGACGTTAAAGTAACCTCTGGCGTGCCGCAGGGGAGTGTTATGGGACCATTGCTTTTCACAATATATATAAATGATCTAGTAGATAGTGTCGGAAGCTCCATTCGGCTTTTCGCGGATGATGCTGTAGTATACAGAGAAGTTGCAGCATTAGAAAATTGCAGCGAAATGCAGGAAGGTCTGCAGCGGATAGGCACTTGGTGCAGGGACTGGCAACTGACCCTTAACATAGACAAATGTAAAGTATTGCGAATACATAGAAGGAAGGATCCTTTATTGCATGATTATATGATAGCGGAACAAACACTGGTAGCAGTTACTTCTGTAAAATATCTGGGACTATGCGTGCGTAACGATTTGAAGTGGAATGATCACATAAAATTAATTGTTGGTTAGGCGGGTGCCAGGTTGAGATTCATTGGGAGAGTCCTCAGAAAATGTAGTCCTTCAAAAAAGGCGGTGGCTTACAAAGCACTTGTTCGACCTATACTTGAGTATAGCTCATCAGTGTGGGGTCCGTACCAGGTCGGGGTGACGGAGAAGATAGAGAAGATCCAAGGAAGAGCGGCGTATCGTCACAGGGTCATTTCGTAAGCGTGATAGCGGAGATGTTTAGCAAACTCAAGTGGCAGACTCTGCAAGAGAGGCGCTCTGCATCGCGGTGTAGCTTGCTCGCCAGGTTTCTAGAGGGTGCGTTTCTGGATGAGGTATCGAATACATTGCTTCCTTCTACTTATACCTCCCGAGGAGGTAACGAATGTAAAATTAGAGAGGTTCGAGCGCGCACGGAGGCTTTCCGGCGTCGTTCTTCCCGCGAACCATACGTGACTACAACAGGAAAGGGAGGTAATGACAGTGGCACGTGAAGTGCCCCCCGCCAAACACCGTTGGGTGCCTTGCGGAGTATAAATGTAGATGTAGATGTAGAAGAAGGGTGCAACAGATTCTCACCGTCCGCATCAATAGGTCATTAAAAGTGAATAGAGCAATATTCGTTGTCGTCACAATCGTGTAGCTATCGCCCAAGTTCGTTGGTGTCAACGTGGAATCACCACTCACAGTTGGCAGGTGCAAGCACTTGCAGTGAGAGAGGGGGTGGGATACGGAGCACAGTGCAATCACTGTCGTAAAGCGGAAACAGCTCGATTTTTCCAAACTGACGAAGCTTGTAAACTGTTAGCGTGCATGGCAAAATGGCCCTATCCAAAACCAGCACCGAGGCAGCTGTGGTCCACTACAGGTCACAGATGACAAATGTGAACAAATACTGCGGAGACAAGTACAGGAGAATAGACGTGCAACCGTCGAGCAATTGACCGCCCAGATGAACCGGGGGCTATCAACAGTGTCTCCTCAACGCCCGTTCAGCGGACGGTGTTCCTTGTGAGCCTCCAAAGCAGGCACCCGTGCCAACTGTTGTTCATCGGTGAGGACGGCTGGAATTAGCACACCAGTACTGGAACGGGACGTTCACTGAGTGACGACAGGTGGCTTTTTCAGTTGACTCACTTTGTACGCTCCATCGGACAGCTGGCCGTTGAGATCGATGGCGTGAACCGCCTGAAAGCAAACACCATGTACAGGATCCAGGCCGGAGGAGGGAGATTTATGATATAGGGAATGTTTTCATGGCATTTCCTGGATGATCTCGTCATTCAGGAAGGCACGATGGATCAACACAGGTATGCATCTATCCTTGGGGGCCATGTCCCCGCCGGCCGGTGTGGCCGAGTGGTTCTAGGCGCTTCAGTCTGGAACCGTGTGACCGCTACGGTCGCAGGTTCGAATCCTGGCTCGGGCATGGATGTGTGTGATGTTCTTAGGGTATTAGGTTTAAGTAGCTCTAAGTTATAGGGGACTGATGACCTCAGCAGTTAAGTCCCATAGTGCTCAGAGCCATTTGAACGATTTTTTTGGAACTTAGCTGCAGGCGAAAGCTGTTGGTACAAAAGCCAGTGACTGATTTTTCAGCCACTTGAGCAACCACCTGCACATTAACATACTGAGATCTAGCCGTGAAAGTGAGGCGAACCATTGAGATAGTCAAATTATTTTTATTGTGTTTCAATAATTTCAAGCTTGACTCTGAAGACTTGCTTGCTGATTTTATGATCAGTGTGCTTTCAGCTCTGGCCACAGACCCTTCTAAAGCTTTGTCTGCCTTTTAATACTAACGTTTTGGCAGTCACGGTAGAAGTTTGCAAATATAATTGTTTCATTCTGATATATGTTTTTTAGAGTCAGATTCCAGATCCTTTAACTAGATTAGCCAAGGTATTAGCCTAGCTTTGTCAATTTATGTCAGATTATTTATCATCCATTTTAGAGTAATAAACTGAATGAATTGCGATTCTTATTTAATTTAGTAGATAACGAATTGCTTGTTCTTTCTTCTGAAGGGCAACAATTACTTATATAAGATCAACAGGACCACTTAACCTACCTCTAATCAACATCCCGACCCACTCACCTACACAAGTATCTTTATCTCTACATAGACGCTGCAACCTACATTCATGTGGACCTGAATGCTATATTCAACCCTAGCTCTTCCACAGTTTTTGTCCCTCACTCTTCTATTCAGTTCATGGCATTGTATCAGCAAGCCCCTAAATATTTCAAGCGCTGCTAACAGGGTATTTCCCGTTTAAAACTTCATGTAAAGTCCAGTTTTCAGTTGCCCAACAGTTAGAGTACGAACGAAGGGAATCACACAGAATTAAGTAATCTGATGTAACTCATTCAAGTAATTACATGAATGATTTATTTGACAGCATTATTAAGTATTTTCTAGCACGGTCGTTAGTTCACTACTCAAATGAAAATGCAAAAATATGTGCAGCTATGGTGATATCTATTTTATGAGTCTTAAGTCCTGGACCAAGGCATATTTCAGTGTCTAACGTTTCATTTCCTAATACTGGAAACGTCATCAGAGGCTCTACCGAAGTAGATTTTAAAACTACATCTTTACAGCATGAGTATCAGGAGACGAAACACTATAAACTGAAACATGCGTCAGACCACTTTGTGACACACATAGAACAGAAACCAGCGACAGTGTAAATATCGCCCGTAAGAGCCTGCATTGTATCAACCCTTAAATCTTCTGTAAATATGTTGGTGTACGTCCTACGAGGGTAACCACTGTTCCTAAGACGAACCACCAATCCATTCTTGTGCCTTAAGTTATCAGTAGACATTGCTTTGATTCTTCCTCTCCACAGTAAGGTCTGGCGACCACAATTCAGTAGAAATGAATGTGATGGGAGCCCTAACAGCTCTATGAAGGCATTTTGTAAACACCAGTATAATATATCGAGTTCTGTTCTCTACAGCCTACGATTTTCTCCGTAACCAGAAGCGTGTTTCCACGCCTTGCAGTATTACCTCCAAAGAGACCCACTCAAGAAACGATAACTTTATTATACAGAGTTTGTAAAATACAGTTACGTGAAGCACTTAATTTAATCAGTAATTTATTAATTATGAACCTTTAAGGTTCGCTAATTGTATTTTGTGTGTTCCCGAGCCGGATTGGAGACTATGGTGAAGCTTATTGAGTTCTGTAAGTAATAAAGTAGTTTCGAATAACCTTGGCTACTCAGAATCACGCCACATTTAAGGGACATTAATATCTCCTATATTACTCTAATATTCAACGTGCAGAATGAAATAAGTATGTGGGTTCAACGGTCCCAGTAGAATATGAAGCGAGTGTTAAGGAATATGCAGATTCTTAAGTCTGACAGCTCTACTGTTTTTTACATTCATCAAGTACTGGCATTTTTTGTGATTCTTGTACATTTTGCGTGAAGATGCTCTCCAAACGGGTCATGTTACTTGTGATCCTATCACTAATTTTATGTAGTTCAAATTTTAGTACTATACCGCAGCAATCATTTTTAATTCTGTCTTCATTAAAAGTCTATGTGAGAGCAATTATTCAGTTTTAGACAGGAATGGCAATTCAAATTGCCATGAATGTGACAATTTTGATAAATAACTCTAAAAACTTACATCAGGTTGATTCTTGTGCGTTCAGATTGTTTTGTAGTATCTATACCTGGCTAATTTCGAAAGTATCATCGTCTTTTGGGAAATGGAGATAAAGGTAAGTAATATGGATAACTAAGTGTAATGGCATTTGAGTACGATTCATTGGTAAAACTTTTTTAAGCATTTTGTATCACTGTTATTTCCCCTTGTATGTGATTTTAAAAAATGCTACATGCTTTCCTTTGATAAATGCATTATCGCCCAGCATTCAGATTTAGTAAAAATAATGAAGTCTTGGGAAAACAGTGAGAAATGTCAAACGAAGGAAACGCTGTAAATTTCCCCAAGTGTTCAAAAATGGTTCAAATGGCTCTGAGCACTATGGGACTCAACTGCTGTGGTCATCAGTCCGCTAGAACGTAGAACTACTTAAACCTAACTATCCTAAGGACGTCACACACATCCATGCTCGAGGCAGGATTCGAACCTGCGATCGTTACAGTCGCACGGTTCCGGACTGCGCGCCTAGAACCGCGAGACCACCGCGGCCGGCTCCCCAAGTGTCATAAGACGATTCTAAGCTGTGCATCTCTACTTTCAAGTGGCAACATGTAACTGTGCGGTGCTTGGGTGTATACAGTGATGAGTTCTGGAGATGTCCTTGCTATCTCGGGGTTTCCTGTGCCGCATTTAGCGTTGGAAGATGTCCCACTGATAGAGACGGTTCCCTGTGAGACTCACAGAAAGTACTTCTAATGATGCAGTAACTACGTGCCAAAACATTGTAACGTAAACCGAGTCCGTGCAAAGCCACTGAGAGCTTTGCCAACAGAGAGACACTGGGAAAGACACGAGAAGTTTTCTCTGCGGTTGTGTCACTTTATGTAAGACACTTTTCCTTTCTATCTTGAGTCAGGGTTACAAATGCTCGAGAAATGAGTGAACGGTCTTTACCTTTAGGTAGGGAGATAAAAGTCTTACAGCTACATCTTCTGGATAGTGAACATTAAATGATTAAACTCAGCTCATCTAACAACATAGGAAATTCACTACACGGTCAGTGTTAGAGAAGATGTAAATTTAAGTATCACTTCTGTGTTCTATCAAGAAGGGCACATTCAAATAGGACATGGATCCTGTGGATCGTAACTGTGTGCGCCATCAAATTCAGAAGGGAATTATGATACACTAAGTGATCAAAAGTATCCGGACACCCCCAAAAACATACGTTTTTCATATTAGGTGCATTGTGCTGCCACCTACTGCCAGGTACTCGGTATCAGCGACCTCAGTGGTCTAGACATCGTGAGAGAGCAGAATGGGGCGCTATGTGGAACCGACGGGCTTCGAACGTGATCAGGTGATTGGGTGTCACTTGTGTCATACGTCTGTACGCGAGATGTCCACACTCCTTAACATCCCTAGGTCCACTGTCTCCGATGTGATACTGAAGTGAAAACGTGAAGGGAGACGTACAGCACAAAAGCATACAGGCCCACCTCGTCTCTTGACTGACAGAGACCGCCGACAGCTGAAGAAGGTCGTAATGTGTAGTAGGCATACATCGATCCAGACCATCACACAAAAATTCCAAACTGCGTCAGGATTCACAGCAAGTAATATGAGAGTTACGCGAGAGGTAAGAAAACTTGGATTTCATGGTCGAGTGGCTGTTCATAAGCCAAACATCACGCCAGTAAATGCTAAACGACGCCTCGCTTGGTGTAAGGAGCGTAAACATTGGACGACTGAACGGTGGAAAAACGTTGCGTAGAGTGATGAATCACGTTACACAATGTGGTGATCCGATGGCAGGGTGTGGGTCTGGCGAATGCCCGGTGAACGTCATCAGCCAGCGTGTGTAGGCAGTGGTGTTATGGTGTGGTCGTGATTTGTGTGGCACTATCACAGCACATTGATGTTTTAAGCACCTTCTTGCCTCCCACTGTAGAAGAGCAATTCGGGGATGGCGATTACATCTTTCAACACGATCGAGCACCTGTTCATAATGCACGGCCTGTGACGGAATGGTTATATGACAATAACATCCCTGTTATGGACTAGCCTGCACAGAGTCCTGACCTGAATCCTATAGAACACCTTTGGAATGTGTTGGAACGAAGACTTCATGCCAGGCCTCACCGACCGACATCGATACCTCCCCTCAGTGCAGCCCACCGTGAAGAATGGGCTGCCATTCCGCAACAAACCTTCCAGCACCTCATTGAACGTATGCCTGCGAGACTGGAAGCTGTCATCAATGCTAAGGGTGGGCCAACACCATACTGAATTCCAGCATTACCGATGAAGGGCGCCACGAACTTGTAAGTGACCAGGGAAGATAGCAGTGGTACACCAATACCAATGCTTGCCTAAGGGACAGAGGTACACCAATACGTTACTGACTTGCTTAGTTTGTGAAGCTCTCTCTCTTGAACAAATCATCCAATTTTTCTGCAATTGTGAGCATTTGCTTTCCCGCACATTTACTGATTTCCCTCCCAATCGGATAGTTCCTTCGTGGTGTGTCGTTTTTCATTTCTTCGAGTGTAAAAGGATGGAAACTTTAAATCATCTCTTCTACTAACGCCTTGCTGTTTGTCACCATAAAAGCGCCAACTGAAGCAAAATTTCACCTCTGACCTGTAAAAGAAAGGGTGTGGAGTGTAATTAATTTAAGAGGCTGGCGTAATCTAATCTCCCATTTTCCGGGAAAAAAGCCGAGTTAATACCTTTCAATAGCACGCTCTACTCGGTGCCCCTGCACCGGCCTGACAGACATAAATGAAATGCAAATCTGCCAGGGAACACGCAATCCCACAGGGAGACCGAATAGAGAGTGAGGGGTGCCGCGCCGCACGGCAGAGATCAAATGTTGAACGGTGCGCCGGGCCGCACCCTCGCAATATCCCGAACGCCTGTAAACGGGCGTCAGAATTATGCAGCGGCAGCCGAGGAGGTGTGTGCAGTCTCCCGGGAACGGGGGAACTCTTTTATCCCTCCGTCGAACAAGATGACTGGGCGCCTTTTGGGGATCGTAGTACAGGCCGCGGGCGTTCGGGATCAAAAAGAGTTGGGGGAACAGAGGGGTGGCCCTCTGGGGACGCGTTGTTCTGGGCACAAAAACCTCACCAATATGGAAAAATACGGTGCTTGTTGAAGGTGCTGCAGTTCATCGGCTGTGCTTAAACTCTAACATCATACGTCGTAGGTGTTAACTGGCCAGAGGCGAACTGAGCAGAAACTCAGACTGGATAAGAGCGCAAGTGTAACATCTCTACATGAGGATTTAAAATCATGTATACTGGGAGTTACTGAGGAGACTCTTGGAAGAGGAGGAGGAAGTGGTTCAAAATGGCTCTGAGCACTATGGGACTTAACTGCTGAGGTCATCAGTCCCCTAGAACTTAGAACTACTTAAACCGAACTAACCTAAGGACATCACACACATCCATGCCCGAGGCAGGATTCGAACCTGCGACCGTAGCGGTCGCGCGGTTCCAGACTGTAGCGCCTAGAACCGCTCGGCCACCCCGGCCGGCGGAGGAAGTGGGGGGGGGGGGGTGTACCTTAGTGGATGATAATGCCGTAAGAGAAAGGACTGAAGAAAAGAAGACTGCTTACGAGAAACGTTTAAGCTCTAAGAGGCTGGAAGGCAGGGATCACTAGTACACAATTGGGAGAATAGTAAAAAAAACTGTTATACGAACTCAAGTAGGAGAAGAAACGTGCCGACGTAGAACTTTCTGTTGGACACAACAGGACATCAAGTGATAGCTCCTGCTAAAATTAGAAGAGGAGCTGAATGACTGCCATTTTTGAGTACAAGACACATTTTAAAGATTTTCCTACAGAGGATAAGGAAGAGTGTCGAGAAGAACAGAATGAAGTAGAGATTTATCTTGTGTAAGCAGTGGCTGACAATGTACACCGTCCAGAGATCAAAAATGGAAAGGCAACTTTTCCTGGAGGTATAGTATTAGTATTGGAGGTGTAGTATTATTGAAGTATGGAGTAACTAAAGTAGTAGCAGCAGTAGTAGCTATCATAAAGTGGTTCATGGTGATGAATCACTCCAAGAGTGGAAACTATAATGTTTGTCGCCATATATAAGAAACGGTGCAGGAGAGATCCCACTAATTATAGGGGAACAAGTGTAATGGCTTAGTGAGTAGGTTGTTCCGTAGTATAGTAAAGAACAGACTGGGAAAGGTAGCACAGTTTTTTTGTATCGCAGCAACAGTTGGATTTTACTGCTGAGCAAAGTAGCATTGGTAGCATCTTTTGTGTCAGCCAGATGTGTCAGAAAATGATCGCAAATACCAAAATCTCCGTTTGGCGCTTGTAGATTTAGAAAAGGCATATGATTCTGTGCTAAGGAGGTTAGTGCACACCATCGAAAAGGTTGGAGTGGATGGGACATTAACAGAGTTGGTGAAACGGATGCACCACCAGTGCGAGGCGGTTGTGAAGGTTGGTTGTAAGATATCAGAAAATTTTAATACAAGCAAAGGTTTAAGATAAGTATGTTCTGTGTCACCAAATATATTTAAGTTATATTTAGAAGCTGTTCTTGGTTCAAAATGGCTCTGAGCACTATGGGACTCAACTGCTGAGGTCATTAGTCCCCTAGAACTTAGAACTAGTTAAACCTAACTAACCTAAGGACATCACAAACATCCATGCCCGAGGCAGGATTCGAACCTGCGACCGTAGCGGTCTTGCGGTTCCAGACTGCAGCGCCTTTAACCGCACGGCCACTTCGGCCGGCGAAACTGTTCTTGATTACTGGAATAGACAGGGAAAAAGTTTGGGTGTGGCAGTATTGCATGAAAAATCACATCCATTATAGTTCGCCAGCGTTCAAGCTCTGATGGTTCTGGGTAAGAATGATGCCATGTCTCAAATGAGAAAGTTAATTAATAGTTATAAACGATGGGAACTAACAATCAACGTGAATATGAGGATAAAATACACTCCTGGAAATTGAAATAAGAACACCGTGAATTCATTGTCCCAGGAAGGGGAAACTTTATTGACACATTCCTGGGGTCAGATACATCACATGATCACACTGACAGAACCACAGGCACATAGACACAGGCAACAGAGCATGCACAATGTCGGCACTAGTACAGTGTATATCCACCTTTCGCAGCAATGCAGGCTGCTATTCTCCCATGGAGACGATCGTAGAGATGCTGGATGTAGTCCTGTGGAACGGCTTGCCATGCCATTTCCACCTGGCGCCTCAGTTGGACCAGCGTTCGTGCTGGACATGCAGACCGCGTGAGACGACGCTTCATCCAGTCCCAAACATGCTCAATGGGGGACAGATCCGGAGATCTTACTGGCCAGGGTAGTTGACTTACACCTTCTAGAGCATGTTGGGTGGCACGGGATACATGCGGACGTGCATTGTCCTGTTGGAACAGCAAGTTCCCTTGCCGGTCTAGGAATGGTAGAACGATGGGTTCAATGACGGTTTGGATGTACCGTGCACTATTCAGTGTCCCCTCGACGATCACCAGTGGTGTACGGCCAGTGTAGGAGATCGCTCTCCACACCATGATGCCGGGTGTTGGCCCTGTGTGCCTCGGTCGTATCCAGTCCTGATTGTGGCGCTCACCTGCACGGCGCCAAACACGCATACGACCATCATTGGCACCAAGGCAGAAGCGACTCTCATCGCTTAAGACGACACGTCTCCATTCGTCCCTCCATTCACGCCTGTCGCGACACCACTGGAGGCGGGCTGCACGATGTTGGGGCGTGAGCGGAAGACGGCCTAACGGTGTGCGGGACCGTAGCCCAGCTTCATGGAGACGGTTGCGAATGGTCCTCGCCGATACCCCAGGAGCAACAGTGTCCCTAATTTGCTGGGAAGTGGCGGTGCGGTCCCCTACGGCACTGCGTAGGATCCTACGGTCTTGGCGTGCATCCGTGCGTCGCTGCGGTCCGGTCCCAGGTCGACGGGCACGTGCACCTTCCGCCGACCACTGGCGACAACATCGATGTACTGTGGAGACCTCACGCCCCACGTGTTGAGCAATTCGGCGGTACGTCCACCCGGCCTCCCGCATGCCCACTATACGGCCTCGCTCAAAGTCCGTCAACTGCACATACGGTTCACGTCCACGCTGTCGCGGCATGCTACCAGTGTTAAAGACTGCGATGGAGCTCCGTATGCCACGGCAAACTGGCTGACACTGACGGCGGCGGTGCACAAATGCTGCGCAGCTAGCGCCATTCGACGGCCAACACCGCGGTTCCTGGTGTGTCCGCTGTGCCGTGCGTGTGATCATTGCTTGTACAGCCCTCTCGCAGTGTCCGGAGCAAGTATGGTGGGTCTGACACACCGGTGTCAATGTGTTCTTTTTTCCATTTCCAGGAGTGTAGAATATCTTGTTGCTGGAAGTGGGAAAGATGAGAATTTGGATTTTGAGTTTAACTAGGTACGACATGTGGAATTTTTCAAGTATCTGGGTTCGCTAATCGACAAGACTGGACAGTGTGAAGTGGGCATATCGCTCAGATAAAGTCGACCGAGGGTGGGTGTTAGATCAATAAATGATATCTTTTCCAGTCGTCACATATCCAGACCAACAAAAAAAGTAGTGCTACGTGCTGAGGTTGAAGATATTCTCACACAGGGATTCAACTGTTGGACACTGAACGAGTAGGGAAGTGGAAAACTGAGACTGTCGAAATGGATTGGTTACGGCGCTGCATGAGAACGACCCGCTTGGAACACCTGAGGAATGAATGTGTAAGGCTGGAGATTGATGCCGTGGAACCAGCCACGGTCACAGTTCTTTGAACACTGTATTCAAAGAACTGTGACTGACGCCCGAACAACAGGTATTAACATGCATTGAGAATAGAAAATAGTGCACTGAGAACGGCTGGCTACCAGCCGAAATCTGGATTTGCGTAATGAAATCTAAAAAAAGGACGACTGATTGCTGCACTCTGTAATTAATAAGTAAGTTTTCGTTTCCGTGCTACGTAAGAGTCGAATACATAAACAAAAATTCTTGTATGGAATATAACTAATTTTCCCCAAGCAACTTTTTTCAGCGTGCTTCAAATTTTGGTTTTTCAGTTTATGACGCATTTCATAAAATCAAAAAAGTAAAGAATTTCTAACTAATGTTAATGAGATTAATGCAGATAATTTCTACTTCTATTGTTGTAAATATGGCTGTATCTCCACTGATCTACTAACCGAATAACTTATTTAACATGCCTGAAGCAGAGGTTCTGTACATAACTTACATAGTAGCATGTGTGAAAGGTGACTGAAGCACCGAATGTTGAAAAACTATAATTACAATGCCGGATGCTGTTGGACATTGCCTGCTAGCTTCTAATTTTACTATGGAGTGATGTGCCTTTCGTTTTTGTAGAGGAGCATACACAAAACTCCTGTCTCACATAGCTGTATCATCCTGTTAAAGAGGGTGTGCACGGATTACCTTCACTTACTATCGCTTATTAAACTACTGAACACTCCGCTCCAGACCCAATCTTTTAACCACTTCTTTATTTCTCCATTTGCTGGTTCTCTCTCTCTCTCTTAGAGGGAAGACATCCTTTGATATGTCATAGTATTAGTGACTGTGGATAAAAAACTTCATACGGACATAAGCCCTTTACCAAATGTTTCCGGGATAGAACACATTTAATGTAACTATTTTACATCTTTCTTGAATAACTCAAAAACCTGACCCTCCAGGGAAAAAAGTGACAGTAAAAAATTAGATTACATTAAACTGCCCACAAGTACAGTCATATTAATTTTTTTCTCTAGGACTAATAGTTTGCGCGAAGAGACCGCTATAATACTGAAAATCTAGCGGGCCCGCATGCGTTGCAGCTTAGGTAGTTTTTGTATGCCAATCGGAGGTAGTTTCCCTACTTGATAGATCACAAGTGTCTCGTATCAAATTGTTCGTCTCAACTTCCTCCTCACTACTATGGTTCGCTGTAAACAATGGCAGTGTTTGAATGATACAGATAATAAATAATAGTGTACATTAAATGATTTTTGTTTCGGAAACATCCGGAATAATGCATATATCCTCACGAAGTTTTTGCTCAGAATAATTAATAATATCATCTCCCCAAGCATGTGACTTTTTCATGACGCACCCTGTATAAGGAGGGAAAACAACAAGGGGTGACGGTAGTTCTGCTACTTCCTAATGCAATACAGTTTGTACACTGAGCAAGCAGTGAGGGGAACAAAGAAGAAATTAGGAAACGGAATGGAAATCCAGGCGGAAGAAACAAAAACTTTGGATGTGGCTGATGAAATTGTATTCGTAACTTTGTCAGAGATGGCCTTGTACCTGCAAATGCAGTTGAACGCAGTAGACTGCATCTTGAAAATAGGTTATAAGATGAGAAAACGAAAGTAAACCAATGTATTAGAATAGGGGAAAGTGGTAGAATTGGGTTAGGGAATGAGAAAGTGAGAGTAGCCGATCAGATTTAATATTCGTGTAGCATAATAACTGATGATGCAGACTGACAATAGCAAGGACTCTGTTTGTGAAAAAGAGGAATTTGTGAACATGAAATATAGATTTATTGTATAGTATGTTAACCGGGGGCCTAGAAACGACGGAGAGGCTCCGTCCCCGCCGCAGCCGCAGCCGCAGCCGCAGTGGTCCACAACCCCACAACGACTACCGCAGTTCACTTCACCCCTCCACCGCTCCACATCGAACCACTCTGTCAGTGCCCTCCCCCCCCCCCCCCCCCCCCAGGGAATGTGTCATACCAGACGAGTGTGTTTGCGTGGTAGAGTATTGGTTCAGAAATGGCCCTGAGCACTATGGGACTTAACTTCTCAGGTCATCAGTCCCCTAGAACTTAGAACTACTTAAACCTAACCAACCTAAGGACATCACACACATCCATGAGCGAGGGAGGATTCGAACCTGCGACCGTAGCGGTCGCGCGGTTCCAGACTGTAGCGCCTAGAACCGTGGAGAACTTGTTTGCGCAGCAATCGCTGACATAGTATAGCTGAGGCGCAATGAGGGGAACCAGCCCGCATTCGCCAAGGCAGATGGAAACCCGCCCAAAAACCATCCACAAACCGGCCGGCTCACCGGACCTTGACACAAGTCCGCTGGGCGGGCTCGTGCGCTCCTTCCCAATCCGGAAAGCCGTGCGTTAGACCGCACGGCTAACCGGGTGGGCGAATATAGATTGAAGTAAGTATTTTCTGAAGTTATTTGTATGGAGTGTAACTTTATAGTGAAAGTGAAACGTGGAGGATAAGCATTTCAGATAAGAAGTGAACAGAAGCTTTTGAAATCTGGTGTTACAGAAGTATGTTGAAAACTAGGTCAATAGGTACAGTAATTAATAAGGAGACAGAATCGAACTGACGAAAAGAAATTTGTGGCAGAGGTTGACTAAAAGAAGGTATCGGTTGATAGGACACATTGTGGGACACGAATGAATTGTTGTTTGGCAGCGGAAGGAAGTTTGTGCGGAAGGGAGACCGGGGGGAGGGGCGACACTTTTAGAGGGGAGCCAAAGGCTTCAGTACAGGAAGCAGTTCAAAATGGATATACAGGGCTATTACAAATGATTGAAGCGATTTCATAAATTCACTGTAGCTCCATTCATTGACATATGGTCACGACACACTACAGATACGTAGAAAAACTCATAAAGTTTTGTTCGGCTGAAGCCGCACTTCAGGTTTCTGCCGCCAGAGCGCTCCAGAGCGCAGTGAGACAAAATGAGAGCCGAGAAAGCGTATGTCGTGCTTGAAATGCACTCACATCAGTCAGTCATAACAGTACAACGACACTTCAGGACGAAGTTCAACAAAGTTCCACCAACTGCTAACTCCATTCGGCGATGGTATGCGCAGTTTTAAGCTTCTGGATGCCTCTGTAAGGGGAAATCAACGGGTCGGTCTGCAGTGAGCGAAGAAACGGTTGAACGCGTGCGGGCAAGTTTCACGCGTAGCCCGCGGAAGTCGACGAATAAAGCAAGCAGGGAGCTAAACGTACCACAGGCGACGGTTTGGAAAATCTTACGGAAAAGGCTAAAGCAGAAGCCTTACCGTTTACAATTGCTACAAGCCCTGACACCCGATGACGCTTTAGTCAAACGCTTTGAATTTTCGGCGCGGTTGCAGCAGCTCATGGAAGAGGATGCGTTCAGTGCGAAACTTGTTTTCAGTGATGAAGCAACATTTTTTCTTAATGGTGAAGTGAACAGACACAATGTGCGAATCTGGGCGGTAGAGAATCCTCACGCATTCGCGCAGCAAATTCGCAATTCACCAAAAGTTAACGTGTTTTGTGCAATCTCACGGTTTAAAGTTTACGGCCCCTTTTTCTTCTGCGAAAAAAACGTTTCAGGACACATGTATCTGGACATGCTGGAAAATTGGCTCATGCCACAACTGGAGACCGACAGCGCCGACTTCATCTTTCAACAGGATGGTGCTCCACCGCACTTCCATCATGATGTTCGGCATTTCTTAAACAGGAGATTGGAAAACCGATGGATCGGTCGTGGTGGAGATCATGATCAGCAATTCATGTCATGGCCTCCACGCTCTCCGGACTTGACCCCATGCGATTTCTTTCTGTGGGGTTATGTGAAAGATTCAGTGTTTAAACCTCCTCTACCAAGAAACGTGCCTCAACTGCGAGCTCGCATCAACGATGATTTCGAACTCATTGATGGGGACATGCTGCGCCGAGTGTGGGAGGAACTTGATTATCGGCTTGATGTCTGCCGAATCACTAAAGGGGCACATATCGAACATTTGTAAATGCCTGAAAAAACTTTTTGAGTTTTTGTATGTGTGTGCAAAGCATTGTGAAAATATCTCAAATAATAAAGTTATTGTAGAGCTGTGAAATCGCTTCAATCATTTGTAATAACCCTGTAGGTTTCAGATGCTATATAATGATGAACAGCACAGTTCGAATGTAATGAATTTCCTTGAGACAGAGAAGTTGCTGTCCATGCATCGGCACGGCTTTAGGAAGCATCGCTCCTGCGAAACGCAACTCGCCGTTTTTTCACACGATATCTTGCGAACCATGGATGAAGGGTATCCGACGGATTCCTTGACTTCTGGAAAGCGTTTGACTCGGTGCCCCACTGCAGACTCCTAACTAAGGTACGAGCTTATGGGATCGGTTCCCAAACATGTGAGTGGCTCCAAGGCTTCTTAAGTAATAGAACCCAGTAAGTTGTCCTCGATGGTGAGTGTTCATCGGACGTGAGGGTGTCATCTGGAGTGCCCCAGGGAAGTGTGGTAAGTCCGCTGTTGTTTTCTATCTACATAAATGGCCTTTTGGATAGGGTGGATTGCAGTGCGCGGCTGTTTGCTGATGATGCTGTGGTTTACGGGAAGGTGTCGTCGTTGAGTAACTGTAGGAGGATACAAGATGACTTGGACAGGATTTTTGATTGGTGTAAAGAATGGCAGCTAACTCTAAATATAGGTAAATGTAAATTAATGCAGATCAATACGAAAAAGAATCTTGTAATGTTCGAATACTCCATTAGTAGTGTAGCGCTTGACACAGTCACGTCGATTAAATATTTGGGCTTAACACTACAGAGCGATATGAAGTGGGACAAGCATGTGACGGCAGTTGTGGGGAAGGCGGATAGTCGTCTTCGGTTCGTTGGTAGAATTTTGGGAGGATGTGGTTGATCTGTAAAGGAGACCGTTTATGAAACACTAATACGACCTATTCTTGAGTACTGCTCGAGCGTTTGGGATACCTATCAGGTCGGATTGAGGGAGGACATAGAAGCAATTCAGAGGCGGGTTGCTAGATTTGTTACTGGTAGGTTTGATCATCACTCGAGTGTTACGGAAATGCTTCAGGAACTCGGGTTTGAGTCTCTAGTGGAAAGGATTGAGTAGCTACTGACGAAATTTAGAGAACCAGCATTTGAGGCTGACTGCAGTACAATTTTAGTGCCGCAAATTTATATTTCACGGAAAGACCACAAAGATAAGATAAGAGAGATTAGGGCTCGTACGTAGGCAGTCATTTTTCCCTCGTTCTGTTTGGGAGTGGAACAGGGAGAGAAGATGCTAGTTGTGGTACGAGTTACCCTCCGCCACGCACTGTATGGTGGATTGCGGAGTATGTACGTAGATGTAGATGTAGACTGTGCGGCTGGTCCCGGCGGAGGTTCGAGTCCTCCCTCGGGCACGGGTGTGTGTGTGTTCGTCCTTAGGATAATTTAGGTTAAGTAGTGTGTAAGCTTAGGGACTGATTACCTTAGCAGTTAAGTCTCATAAGATTTCACACACATTTGAACTTTTTTTTAAAAATTGTTGTTTGGCAGCGGAAGGAAGTTTGTGCGGATAGGGGGGTGGAGAGGGGGGAAGGGGGGAGGGAACTTCTAGAGGGGAACCAAAGGCTTCAGCACAGGAAGTAGTTTAAAATGGATGTAGGTTTCAGATGCTATACAATAATGAAGAGCAAAGAATAGACTAGCTCAGAATAGACTGGCGTTCAGAGATGCAACAAACCCGTTTTCGGACTGAAGACTACAACGACAACATGCACGTTTACGTAAAAATAGAATGTCGGGTAAGAGTTCCGCGTAACTGCCGCCTGGGGGAGACATCTCGGCTGACGCGCTTTCGTTTCTTTATACACGGGAACTGGGACAGCGCCAGCTGCGCAGACATTTCGCACCCCTTTCACAAGGAACTCGCGCCAAAGGTCACGCGCTGTACGTGTGTAGCACTTGCGCGGAACGGCTTCTTCATAGAGGCCCACACGAGCCGCGTCGCCTCTGCCTCCAGCACATCCCGCCGCGCCGTCTTAATTACAACGCGTGGGGTGGCGCGGCCTGGCAGAGAGACCACAGCACACGCTCAGCACCCGCACCCTCCACCCCCACCACCTACACCACCCCTGCCCTGCTGGGCTGCTGCTGCTGCTGCTGCTGCTACTGCATTACGCTACACGCGCTGCCGCTCTTATTAAGCGCTTGCTGTCACTCCTCGCACCACCAGCCGCGCAACTAATTACTGGAGAAGAGTAATTTTTGTTTTCCAAGAAGGCCACTCAGCGTGGCTCTTTTATTCCTTTGTTTCTGCAGCTCGCCCATTTCGCCGCCTCAACTCCGCTTACTAGTTCAGGCATCGTGGGGGGGGGGGGGGGGGGAGGACATCTAGACAAGCAGAACTTGCGACAATTCGCTTAAGCTATATTCTGACGCTATATTGTTACTTTTCAGGGGAACTGGCGTTTATGATAAGACATGTAAGGTTGCTGGGATCACGTGCATGGCTATAACACGGCCCAGTCACGTTAAAGTGACCACAGCCTGTACTCGACGTGAACTTGTGCAGAC
The DNA here is from genome assembly GCF_021461385.2 of Schistocerca piceifrons. Taxonomy (NCBI): domain Eukaryota; kingdom Metazoa; phylum Arthropoda; class Insecta; order Orthoptera; family Acrididae; genus Schistocerca; species Schistocerca piceifrons. The sequence goes on from NC_060139.1 coordinate 24,120,658, forward strand.
GAAACCACTGGTGCCATAGGGCGATTACAAATTAACTTACTGTATCGAAATAATGGACAGCAATAATTCAAATGAGCCGTAGCGATCATGTTCATTCGCCGACGTCCCGAGTTGCGAGACAAGAAAGCAAGAATTCGCCTGCACCAATGAAGTCAATATCTGGGGGTAGCTGCGAACGGCAAATTACTTTTCGGACTTCACACATCCCATTTAAGAGGGGGGAGTTGCTACATCTGTTGCGTCAGCTGTACCCCCTTATTGTCAGGGTGCAAATGAACATAAATACAAAGCTTAGACTACCTAAGTCAACAGTCCTATCCGCTTTACTCTGTGCCTGCTCAACGTGGGGCATCACCAGCACGAAGAATCTCAAGCCTCTACAGACGATCCAGAAGAGGTGTTTAAGAATCTTACTTGTTTACACCTAGATAACGTGCCTCGCGGTGCGCAACAACTGGTGAGCCGTTTATTCTTATAGTTGGGTTCCAACAAGTTGGCCTTTGAGTAACAGATATGTCGACTTAGTACGCGCGATAGTCATTTTGGCCTTGTGGCACCATGTAGTCTAGATAGTTATCGCTCTTTCTACTTTTGGTTCTAAATCCTCGCGGTTACAACCGCCGACCAGCCGGAGGAGGTCGTCTGCGAAGTCTATGACCTCTAGCACATCATCACACTCGTCTTGAATGGGTTCCACATAAATGTTGTAATGTTGCTGCATCAATTTGTTGGAAAAGCGGTGCTGATGTTCAAGACCATAAAAGTGGGTTAAAAGCCGTGAGCTGTCTGGGGGAAGTTATCCTTGCATTACTGAGCAACTGTTTCACCAGGTATCCAGTCTAGCTTACCAAACTGCCAACCAGACTAACATTTATCATAAACTTTTAATAGTCATCTTAAGACAACCGGTGATATATATATACATAAAAAAAGAATTTAAATAAAAAGAAATAAATCAGTTTATATTTGGACATTTATTTTAACTTTGATCATTGTTCCGTTAAAATTTCAGCATATTAAACTTGATTCATAACTAAACTGGTGCCTTGTTTAGGATTATGAAAATGTGAGTTGGTAAACTTATGGAACACATCAAATATAGAGCCAAGATTGGAAGACTGCATACAACACTGCATTCATAAAATAACACGCGAAGAACATTGAAATATATCCAAGAGGAAATTAACCACAACCAACCGATTCAATTTCCACCCAAAGAAGTTACGTTCGTAGCGCAATCCTCTCCGTCATGAAATTACCGCACACTGGTATACTAAATTCATACCAACTCTCTGTGAAATCTTCCCGAAAAGAATAGCTGAGGGCTACTTTGATGCTTCCACCACATGCTTCACGTGGTCAACTTGGTTTAAACAAAGAGTGTAACTCCACAATAATTTTGATAATAAAAATAAATTACATCGAAACGCAATTTACAAAAGAAAAACCTCGAACTGGTTACTATCGTCTTATTACTAACCTGATGGGTCAAACAATTGTATAAGCACGTGGTACTGGTCTCACAAAGTACACCCCAAGTGGGTTGACCATAAAGAAAAGTTGCTATATTGAAACATATTGTCAAGACGAGACGTTATAATCTCATGCACATTCGCATTTAAAATTGATGATCTTAGTTAGAGTTACTGATCAATACATGGTTCCACTTTACTCACAAAGTACTGACAAAGCAACTACCGGAAGACATTCTGAACTTCACACTCGAATTACACTGCGTTGCAATTTAAGATAACATTAGATATTTTAGAGCTAAACCTGAAATAAAGGTGATCAAATTTTCAGTTAGGCTGAACTTAAGAAATCCATTGTCCTATGGACTTAGCAGACACGCGCTTAGCCGGAGATCTTACCACTTCAGACGCTCGCCACGGACAGACTGCCGTGGGCCCCTACGGAGTGTGCTTAACAGATACAAACGGAAGTGACCAGAGAGGCAGCTTCCTATACCAACATGACAAGGGACGGACAGGTCCATACTAAGAATAGAAACCTCTCTACTTTTAGAAAGCGTAGCTACCTGTTCCGACGTTGGTCCTACTGTTCTCTAGCAGACAGGCTTGTCTGCTACCATCAAGCATGCAACTAGAAATACATTTGCTCATTCATCCTCTCACACAGAAGGGAAGGGGGATGACAGTATCTTATCATATACAGTATACAAGAGAAAGCGGATGTAGGTTCCGGATGAGACAGTGTGACATGAATTACATATAAACTGTGTTTTGAAGTGTAGTGGTGTGACAGATCGTTCTTGTTTACGTGTAAAAGTAACACGTTCCACTACTCAGTCTCCTCCCAGATAGAAACACCACAGTAAATTTAGAAGAGGAATTTATGCCGTAAATTGCAACATATTTAAGAAATTAACATGAAAGGAATCCAACAGACACCTTTCAATGTACCAAGAGAAAGGCCCCAGGACAGAGCCCTGAGGACACCCTTTGGTTATCTTTTTGCTGACTTTGCCGCTAGGGGCCAATAGCCAGACCTCCCGGTCAACACAATAGCTCCTAAGACAGCCGTATAGCGGCCCTGGACAATACTTCTCGGGCAATCAGAAGAAGAGCGAAGGCCAACACAGGCTGTCAAAAGCGCCACTGATGTCCACCATGATGCCGACAATGTACTTGTGTGGGGCAGAGTCACAGACACCCGCAGCCAGGACAATTGCGTCAGACGCTGATCGCCCCGACCAGAAGCCGAATTGTCTGCCACTCATCCCACAAAGTACGCGGTGTGCTGCCAGTCTGTCTGCCAGCAGCCTCTCAAAAAGTTTGCCCAGCAGGTCCAGTAAGCAGATGGGTCTGTATGATTTAACTTCCTTAGGGGTCTTTTTCCGAACATTTTTTGATTATAACCACATTTGCTTTTCTCCAGATGGAAGGAAATATTCTGAGCCGTAGACACTCATTTTATAACTTAGTGAGGGGTGCCACCAGCTGGGGGGCGAGGAACTGCACCACCTCCGCAGTAATGCCGTCTGGGCCATTAGCCTTTCCCTTCATAAGGGCCTTGATTTGGGCAGCTACTTCCTCTTCGGAGAAGGGATAGCCATGTTGTTATTTTCGTAGACCCGTTTATCTTCTCTCCTGATTCTTTGTTGCTCCTCCGAATTGCCATCCTCTCTACCGTCAGGCAACAGGATCCGGAGGAGAACCTCGGCGGTTTCCCGCCAGGTCTGCGTCAGCCGGTCCCCATCCCTGACGGTAGATAACACCATAAGTGATCTCATTTTTTCCCGTACTAACTTGTACGGGACACCCCCAGGGGTCAGTAGCGAACTGGCTTTGTACGCAATGGTCCCAGCTCTTCAGTCTGACTGCCCTGAGCTCTTGTTGGAATTGTATTTTGGTCTCTCTGTACACTTGCAACCATTGTTGCTTCTCTTCCCAGACGACACTCCGCATAAATTAAAAACAGTAGAGCAGAGATCCCTGTACTGGTGAAGTAATAATAGTATTTTACCTGTAGTGTTAGAAATTAAGCTGCAGAAATGTAAAATAAGATGAAATTAGGACCCACTAATGTACTTAGTTAGTGGTTTGAGATGTATAATTATAATAATTTGATTAAAGATTTTTTTTTTAAATCGTATTTGGTGCCCGAGATCGGCCCAAATCAACGACTTGTCCCAAGCCCTCCACTTCCTACCGATCTGCGAACAAATCAGGATTAAAACCGTAACTCGACTGGACAAAATCGATGCGCTGCGTCCAGCTGCCAGACACCTGCAACGCATAGGCTCAATCGCCTCAGAACAGTTGCACCGGTTAAAACTGCCTCACACAATTGTGGAGACATCTCAATAGAATTACAAACTAATAACAGAAACCACCGCTGCAGTAGGGCTTACGGACCACGAGCACAAACACTATCTCATATAGCCTTAATGGAAGGTTACACTATGCATCCTGAAGTCGCATAGTGCTCAGAGCCATTTGAGCCATTTTTGAACTATGCATCCACAACATACTTAAAAAAATAACAAATAAAAAATAAAAAAGTCTACGTGCAATAACCACTCGAGACTGTAAGTAGCAGCACTTGCAGTGGAGTTGGGGTGGGGGGGGGGGAGAGGGGGGGGGGCGGTATCTAAAGCGTCACGGAGAGACGCGTGAAAGACTGCAGTCGTTCTAGAATGAAATTTTCACTCTACAGCGGAGCGTGCACTGGTATGAAACTTCCATGGCAGATTAAAACTGTGTGCCGGACCGAGACTCGAACTCGGGACCTTTGCCTTTCGCGGGCAAGTGCTCTGCCGACTGAGCTACCCAAGCTTGTGCGAAGTTTGGAAGGTAGGAGACGAGGTACTGGCGGAATTAAAGCTGTGGGGACGGGGCGTGAGTCGTGCTTGGGTAGTTCAGTCGGTAGAGCACTTGCCCGCGAAAGGCAAAGGTCCCGAGTTCGAGTCTCGGTCCGGCACACAGTTTTAATCTGCCAGGAAGTTACACTGCAGTCGTTGTCGTAATGCGGAAACGAAGCGACTTTCTCACGCCAAAAGGGCGTGATCATTCGCTTTTAGCCAGGTGCGGAAGCATTTTCGAAACGGCGAACTCTGGAAACTGTTTTGGTTAATGTATACCGTCGGTGTCAAAACGGCGCAAACCAGAAGCAGTGCCGAGGCAACCGTTGTGCACCACGGGTCATAAATGACAGGACTGAACGACGACTGCTGAGACGTATACGGGCTTGTAGAAGTGCGACTGTTGAGCAGTTGACCGTCCAGATTAAACAAGTGGATACCAACAGTGTCTGCTCAACGACTGTTCAGTGGACGCTTCTGCTTATGGGCCTCTGTAGCAGGCATTCGGTTCACGCACACATGGTGACTGCTGTTCATAGGTGACGAAGTGCCGCAGCTCGACGTCCACGGAGTAGCTACAGGTGGTCTTCTCATATGATTCACGTCTCATGCTACATTGGACAGATGGTCCTTGGCGTGTACGGCGTGAAACATGAAAGCAAGCCTGCAGGTAGCGTTAACGATCGGTGAAATGTTTTGGCGGCGTATTATGGAAGACACAGTGGATCAACACAACTATGCAGCTGACCTTGGGGACCATGGCCACCCGTACAAGCAGTTTGCGTTTTCTTCAGCGCAGTGGCGTCTGCCAGTGCGACAGCGCAAAGTGTCACGAAGCTAACAGTATCCGTGCGTGGTTACCAGGATGAGTTTGTAGTACCAAACTCCCTGAGTTTAAACCTAAACGAGAATCTGTGAGACAAGCTCGAGCGAGCTGTTCGTACCATGGATCCTCACTCGAGAAACACAGCGCAGCTGACCTCGGCCATGCATGTCGATACCTTTCAGAACCTCACTGGCTCTCTTCCTGCACGTCTTGCAAGGATCCGTCCTACTAAATGTAGTTATTCCGGCTTTCGACATGTGCTCACCTTAATGTAACTAGACGGTGTAATTTAACTGACCTACTTGTTCATCTCTTGCGATTTTAGATGCCTGTTCAAGGCGCCCCTCTCACGCTTTGACTCGTGAACTGATACCTCAATACCTTGCGTACACACTGGGAAAAACAATTTCACAGAAGGGGACAAATCGAGGTTAGTTTGCCCCTGAATTAACCTCTTCAGTAGACATTTAGACTTTCTCCTACCTGTTCCTCTTACGGCTCTTATGACGTTCCTCGGAGTCTACAGCGCTGTCATCTACATCTACATTTATACTCCGCAAGCCACCCAACGGTGTGTGGCAGAGTGCACTTTACGTGCCACTGTCATTACCTCCTTTTCTGTTCCAGTCGCGTATGGTTCGCGGGAAGAACGACTGTCTGAAAGCCCACGTACGCGCTCGAATCTCTATAATTTTACATTAGTAATCTCCTCGGGAGGTATAAGTAGGGGGAAGCAATATATTCGATACCTCATCCAGAAACGCACCCTCTCGAAACCTGGCGAGCAAGCTACACCGCGATGCAGACCGCCTCTCTTGCAGAGTCTGCTACTTGAGTTTGCTAAACATCTCCGTAACGCTATCACGCTTACCAACAATTAATTTTATATGGTCATTCCACTTCAAATCGTTCCGCACGCATACTCCCAGATATTTTACAGAAGTAACTGCTACCAGTGTTTGTTCCGCTGTCATATAATCATACAATAAAGGATCCTTCTTTCTATGTATTCGCAATACATTGCATTTGTCTATGTTAAGGGTCAGTTGCCACTCCCTGCACCAAGTGCCTATCCGCTGCAGATCTTTCTGCATTTCGCTACAATTTTCCAATGCTGCAACTTTTCCGTATACTACAGCATCATCCGCGAAAAGCCGCATGGAACTTCCAACACTATCTACTAGGTCATTTATATATATTGTGAAAAGCAATGGTCCCATAACACTCCCCTGTGGCTCACCAGAGGTTACTTTAACGTCTGTAGACGTCTCTCCATTGATAACAACATGCTTTGTTCTGTTTGCTAAAAACTCTTCAATCCAGCCACACTGCTGGTCTGATATTCCATAGGCTCTTACTTTGTTTATTAGGCGACAGTGCGGAACTGTATCGAACGCCTTCCGGAAGTCAAGGAAAATAGCATCTACCTGGGAGCCTGTATCTAATATTTTCTGGGTCTCACGAACAAATGAAGCGAGTTTGGTCTCACACGATCGCTGTTTGCGGAATCAATGTTGATTCCTACAGAGTAGATTCTGGGTTTCCAAAAACGACATGATACTCGAGCAAAAAACATGTTCTAAAATTCTACAACAGATCGACGTCAGAGATATAGGTCTATAGTTTTGTGCATCTACTCGACGACCCTTATTGATGACTGGGACTACTTGTGCTCTTTTCCAATCATTTGGAACCATCCGTTCCTCTAGAGACTTGCGGTACACGGCTGTTAGAAGGGCGGCAAGTTCTTTCGCGTACTCCGTGTAGAATCGAATTGGTATCCCGTCAGGTCCAGTGGACTTTCCTCTGATGAGCGATTCCAGTTGCTTTTCTATTCCTTGGACACTTATTTCGATGTCAGCCATTTTTTTCGTTTGTGCGAGGATTTAGAGAAGGAACTGCAGTGCGGTCTTCCTCTGTAAACTAAGTTAATTATGGCTTGTGATAGGATTGTTGCAATTAATAAACGGAAAATTTAGATGCTATCACGGCGATGTCAATGTAAATAAACATCGCTAGCTACTCGGTAAGACACTTTCTCTATCAAATCAACTCGGAAATGGAAAGCATTAAGAGTATAGCCTACATAGATTGTAACACGCCCGGGAGTACGAATGAGTGGGGGAGTACCTTAAACTGACTTCGTTTCGGACCTTTGCTTGACCGTACGCCCTGTCCACACCACGTACCTGGTAATTCCGCGGCGGTCGTACTGTTCTGCTCCACACTGCTGCTGGCTTGCCTGAAATTATCTATCGAAATATGCAAGCGGGTTTAGGGGAGCCACTCAACGTTAAAACACAACACTGTTCTATGTCTGGTATGAACATCTATATTCTGAGACGATATGGAAACCACAAGTTGCGCTGTTTACAAAAAAAAATGGTTCAGTTGGCTCTGAGCACTATGGGACTTAACATCGGTGATCATCAGTCCCCTAGAACTTAGAACCACTTAAACCTAACTAACCTCAGGACATCACACACACCCATGCCAGACGCTGTTTTCACTCTAAATTGTAAATGTTTATCCCAATTAACAGTCTTGATGTTTATCTGTTCACAATATCATTCAGACGAGCGTACGCGTAACCGACACGACGCGGGTGATTGTTGATGATGCGGAAGCCGAATGATCGCATGTAAGTTCTTACGCTCATCAAACATACAGATGTCTGGTAATAGTCCACCTTGACACTAGTAATGATATAAAACTGTTCGTAGAGTTAATTTTTCAGTTCTCAGTTCTCACTTGTACGATCTTTCGCGTCACCGTCGCTGCGCGGCTGATTGTTGATAAATGCGGAACGCGATGATCGAACGCACGTCCTCACGCTCGCTACAAGACACTGGCACTTGACTGCACTCTTTTATGGTAACTAATTTCTACTGATTCACATCAGTTCATTCTGGGAGACCGAACACGGCGCGGATGATTGATGCTGTGCGATACGCAACGAGAGGATACACAAATACGTTGTCAGCGGCACTGCTCATTTTTAATTACTTCTTGACGCACTTTCCTCTCAATCACTTCCATATTTCATCACTTTACTGTAACAGCACTTGTAGCAACACTTCAACCTGAATACTAAAAAAGCCTCTCACATGCAGAGCTACACACTACACAACGTAACAGTACCGTGTCCCGCGTTCGACTCTCAGACACGGCTGCCCGCAAAGATACTCCACAACTAAGCCAGCGATATGACAATACGCTTACAAGGTATCTCGGCTGAATATTGCGTAAGTACCGACTGCCTGACTTTGGCACCCTACAAAATTTGCTATCCAACATCGTACTGTCTAGTACTTCTACGTATTCTCTAGCGTAATTCTGCCCTCATCATTTATTTAACAAAAATTTACTAAGTTAGCTCCATTAAGTGTGACTTGTGGCTCAGAGCACTATGGGACTCAACTGCTGTGGTCATCAGTCCCCTAGAACTTAGAACTACTTAAACCTAACTAACCTAAGGACAGCACACAACACCCAGCCATCACGAGGCAGAGAAAATCCCTGACCCTGCCGGGAATCGAACCCGGGAACCCGGGCGTGGGAAGCGAGAACGCTACCGCACGACCACGAGATGCGGGCAGTGTGGCTTGTGATACGGCTGTCGCCATTAATAAACGGTAAACTTAATCCAGTCGAAAATTTCACTTAATAAACCCCATATGGTATTAATTTTGACAATAAGCGTAGGTGTTGTACTGAGTCAAATTTTTTCGAAAATGAAGAAATAGTGCATCTACCTGACTGCCCAGACCCGAAGCTTTCGGTATATCTTGTGGGAAAAATGCTAGTTGGGTTTCACGTGATCGATGTTTCCGGAATTCGTACTGGTTGGCATGGAGGAGGTCATTCTGTTCAAGATACCTCATTACGTTTCATGGCAAAATATATTCTAAGATCCTACAATACATCGTCAAGTATATGCTGTAGCAGTTCTTCTTATGGATGGCCCAAGTTTCATCGACTTACGTTACTGGATAGTAACACATTACTTGAAAGTTACTTTTGTCCTTAACTTTTGTACACCACTGTATGACTAGTGAGTATTACGTCCCTTTTTTACACGCACACACACACACACACACACACACACACACACACACACACACACAGAAGTTGTACAGAAGAGCAGGAAGACAGGTATTGCCAGTACTTCTTAGAAGCAAGTGAGCGATGCGATCTCCCCTGGCGGCCGCAGCGCGAAGCACCGTGCGGAGGAAGCGCCGTGCGCCTTGCTGCGCCGGGCGGAGCTATTAGCGGAATTACGGCGGCCCGCGGGCGAAATACGAGAAGAAGTGGCCATGATACAGACAGGCGAATTACGCCGCATTCAAAGTTCTGCCTCGCGCCGGGATTACTTTAAGGCAACTTTGAACGGCCGCCGCCACAGTTTCCCCTTATCTGGGGGATGGCTGGCGAACGCACAGTCTGCACCGCGCTTCCAACTCTTAGTGGCGACGGAGTTCAACGAAGAAATTACACAGTAGCGGAAACCGGCAGTGAAATTACACGACGTATCTATAGTCTAGTCTTTACAACCCAATAGATAAAAACCATACTTAGCCCAAGATTCGCCACGGAATCCGTTCGACATTATATATATATTATATTGGGCTAAGTATTATATATATTATATATAATGCTCCTCCTCTCTATGTCTGCCTTCTCCTCCCCCTGTCTTTCCACCTCATCCTCCCACGTCTGCCTCCTCTTCCGCACTCTCTCTGTCTCTTCATCTCCTCCTGCCCCTCTGACTATTTCCTGCACCCTCTTTCTCTGACCATATCTTCCCCCTCTCCCCCCCCCCCCTCTGACCATGTCCTCCTCCAAATCTCTCTTTCCAGCTCCCCTTCCTTCTTTTTCACCTTTACACCTTTCACCTGCCTCATGCACCTCCCATTCCTTCCGAGCTGTCATTATCTCTTTCCTCTCTCTCTGGCCATCCACTCCTCTATCCATCTCAACCTACTTATCGGCATGAATAGCACACAATGTTAAACTTCCTGGCAGATTAAAACTGTGGGCCGGACACAGACTCGAACTCGGGACCTTTGTCTTTCGCGGGCAAGTACTCTACCATCTGAGCTACCCAAGCACGACTCACGCCCCGTCCTCACAGCTTTATTTCCGCCAGTACCTCGTCTCCTACTTTCCAAACTTCACAAGAGCTCTCCTACGAAACATTTCATAACTTACTAGAGTAAGTAAAGCTGTGAGGACGGGGCGTGAGTCGTGTTTGGGTAGCTCAGATGGTAGAACACTTGCCCGCGAAATGCACAGGTCCCGAGTTCGAGTCTCGGTCTGGCACACAGTTTTAATCTGCCAGGAAGTTTCATATCAGCGCACACTCCGCTGCAGAGTGAAAATCTCAATCAGCCTACAATATTGTTGCTGTAGTCTTCAGTCCGAAGACAGTTCTGATGCAGTTTTCCTTGTTACTCTATCTTGTGCAAGCCTCTTCATCTCTAAGTAACTAGTTCAACCTACATCTTTCTGAAGCTGATTACTGTATTCATCTCTTGGGCTCCCTCTACGATTTTTACCACCCCACTTTCCTCCAGTACTGAATTGGTGATTCCTTGAGATCTCAGAATGTGTCATATCAACTAATCCCTTCTTTCTGTTCAACTTGTGCCACAAATTCCTTGTCTTCCCAATTCTATTCAGCACCTCTTCATTAGTGTTGTGATCACCCCATCTAATCTTCAGCATTCTTCTGTCGCATGCAATACGGTTCAATAAAGCAAGTCGGTACTACTCCATCGCAACACACCTATCTTGCATGGCATCCTATATATTACGATCTGGAAAACAGTTTCTTCCTCTGTTATGTAGGCTGCCCTGCAAAACAGGTTGATTTGACAGGCCGATGCAGTTCCCACACAACAAACACAACAAACCACACTTTGCCCATCATACCTCCGCCATATTGGAACTAGAAGATGATAAACCCCTTAGTGATGATATTTGTGGAGATTGTTTCGGAGGATACCTCAGACAGACTTACAAACCCATACAAGTTTCATAACTGAGAACGACAGATCATGTATCTTTTGGGGCAATGGATGTGAAGGACTGGTCATATTACTAACATCCCTCTCTTAGGGTGAGGGGGTATTAAGGCTTTCCAAGATTTACGTAAATCACTGGGATGATCATTCTTTTAATCTTACGACAGATTTTCTGCGCATTGATTGTGCATACCAGCTGTAACTACGACGTCATCAACTGAAAGGTTAAATGCTTATCTTCCTTCATTCTTTATACAAGTAGAATTACAATGGGAACTAAAACATTCATTCCTCATTCTTCACTTGGAAGAAAGCCTGTTCGCTGCTAGACTGACGAGTGCTGCTCTGCTATCAGGAACAGTAAGACTGGGTTCAAATACCGACCAACTTTGAAGTAGAGGTAGCCAAATGCTGACAAGCAGTAAAGGAGACTAAACGAATGATGACTCGGGAGCATGTCCTGAAGGCTATAAAGGATTACACCAACAGCCACGGTTCGCCCTACTCCCCCCCTCGTCGGAGGTTCGAGTCCTCCCGCGGGCATGGGTTTATGTGCTGTCCTTAGCATAAGTCAGTTTAAGTTAGATTCAATAGTGTGTAAGGCTGGGGACCGATGACCTCAGCAGTCTGGTCCCATAGTAACTTACCACCACAATTATCAAGGGTTAATTCCGCGCCTGTCGTACAAATATTTCCAGGCCATTTTTTATTTTGACCATACTGTAGAATGTTGTCTGGTGGTCGATACAGCGACATCAGTAGCTAGCGGAGTAGGCAAGAGTTCCTTGCATGGTTCTGGTGAGGACAGAGGGCCCGGTTTCCATGGTGGTGCACATACGTGGTAGTCCGTGGCGTTTAATGAAACTCTGTCCTAACTATCACTGAAATATTGTTAATTTTCTGACATAATAAAAGAACAGCCACAATTCGCAGTTTGGTCTGTGGTTATTAATTGATTAAAACTGATTACAGGGCATGGGTCTTTATTTTCCTTAACATTGAACTTTGCGAAAAGTCATTGATTGAAAACGATAGTCACCTTTCTTTTTGTATAGTAAAAGAAGATAAATAGCTATGACATAAAAACATGGATCACCAAACATCGAAATAAGCCAATAAACTCACACTGAGAAAAATGCGTTACCACTGTTACAAAATATTATTAGGACAAAACATGTGTTGTGGTGTACAATAGGTTGCTGATGTATCGCCATCTACTATACTCCAGAACCACACAGGTGTAGTCTCGCTACGGAATTAACAGCCAAAACTGAGGCACATATGTATGGAATATTTTGTTGTTGTCGTCATGATTAAGTAGTCGTTTTTGCTGTAAACTAAACATCCTGAAACCCCTTGACAAATTAAAATTTTGGCCGAAAAGTGTCTCGAGACTGGAGCTTTGCTTTCACTCAAGCTAATCAAATACATGAATGACATATTTGTGAAGTATATGCACTGCTTATTTTATTGTTCTTTTATCGTTCACTACCCAGGTATCACGGTAAAAAGTCACCTTCAACGTTCATATAATTTTTTATTGTACCCTGATATAAGCTTTTGTGGAGATTTTTGGACTTTTTACTTTAATTTTTAGTTGTTTCCCAGCACGTTCTCGTTTTGTTGCATAGTGTGAAACGCGCTGCCTCATCTATAACACAAGCATAACGTACTGAAAACTCGTTAGAAACTGAAATAGAATTTCCAAAACTCTGCAAAGAGTCTCTGACGGCACAATCATAAACAGTACGACCGCTGAAGACTTTTATGTAGCCCAATACTGGTCCGGTCAGTAAAATATAAAAAAAGTCAGCCTGGTCTCTGTACGAGGGTTGCCCAGAAAGTAATGCACAGCATTTTTTTTTTCTGAACCGAAAACTATGCTACAAATGCGAAACGTTACGTATGTATTATTCGAAGCTCCTGAGTGAGCGTGCCAAGTTTCTGTCACATCCGACAGATAGCGTAGCTGCAGGACATTTTCAAAATGGCGTCAGTAGGGTGATGTACGTTACAAGCAACGTGCCCTCATTGAATTTCTCACTGCAGTGAAAGAAACTGTGGGGAATATTCACAAACGCTTGTGCAAAGTGTATGGAGCATCTGCTGTCGACAGAAGTACAGTTAGTCACTGGGCTAGGAGGGTGAGGTCATCAGGAGGCGGTTCGGTGGAGCTCCACGATTTGCAGTGGTCGGGGAGACCTTCCACGGTTGTGACACCTGACACGTTGCCGCGAGCTGATGTCATTCGCGAGGACAGACGCAATACGACTCGGCAGTTGGTGCTGTATCTGTCAGTCAGCAAAGGAAGTTCACACAGTGAAGCATTGGCTCCGCCACCAGGGCAAGGATTGGTACCGACAGGGCATGCAAGTACTCGTTTCCAGCTGGAGGAAGACCATAGAACGGGATGGACATTACGTGGAAAAATAGGGTGGGTAGATAAAACACGATTCTTTCGTGTGTTTTCAGCAAAGAACTGTCGAAGAAAAAAATGCAGTGTATAGTTTATGGACAACCCTCGCATATACAAAAATGCCATTTGTCAGCTTAAAGCTGCAGGACACTGTGAGTACATAACCAAGTAGAATTTACGGTCCAACCAACTTTCACAGGAGCTTTCCATAGTAAGCTGCAGGGCTATCATTCCTTTTCTATTCCTAGTTAATGCGCACTGCGCATTAATGATTTTCAGATCGCCACCGTCTGTATACCGGTGAATAAAAGCAACATTCCTTTTCCACACGCTTTTCGCCTTAGTTTTTTAGGGCATCGTCAGGAGCTATGCACACCACTGGCCATTAAAATTGCTACACATCGATGATGACGTGCTGCAGACGTGAAATTTAACCGACAGGAAGAAGATGCTGTGATATGCAAATGATTAGCTTTTCAGAGCGCTCACACAGGGTTCGCGCCAGTGGCGACACCTGCAACATGCTGACATGAGGAAAGTTTCCAAGCGGTTTCTCATACACAAACAGCAGTTGACCGGCGTTGCCAGGTGAAGCGTTGTTGTGATGCCACGTGTAAGGAGGAGAAATGCTTACCATCACGACTTTGATAAAGGTAGGATTGTAGCCTATCGCGGTTGCGGTTTATCGTATCGCGACATAGCTGCACGCGTTGGTGGAGATCCAATAACTGTCAGCAGAATATGGAATTGGTTGGTTGAGGAGGGTAATACGGAACGCCGTCCTGGATCCCAACGGCCTCGTATCACTAGCAGTCGAGATGGCAGGCATCTTATCCGCATGGCTGTAACGGATCGTGCAGCCACGTCTAGACCCCTTAGTCAACAGATGGGGACGTTTTCAAGAGAACAACCATCTGCACGAACAGTTCGACGACGTTTGCAGTAGCATGGACTATCAGCTCGGAGACCATGGCTCCATTTACCCTTGACGCAGAATCACAGACAAAAGCGCCTGCGATGGTGTACTCAACGACAAACCTGGGTGCACGAATGGCAAAACGTCATTTTTTCGGATGAATCCAGGTTCTGTTTACAGCATCATGATGGTTGCATCCGTGTTTGGCGACATCGCGGTGAACGCACATTGGACGCGTGTATTCGTCTTCGCCATACTGGCGTATCACCCGGCATGATGGTACGGGGTGCCATTGGTTACACGTCTCGGTCACCTCTTGTTCGCATTGACGGCACTTTGAAAAGTGGACGTTACATTTCAGATGTGTTACTACCCGTGGATCTACCCTTCATTCGATCCATGCGAAACCCCACATTTCAGCAGGATAATGTACGAACGCATGTTGCAGGTCCTGTACGGGCCTTTCTGGATACAGAAAATCTTCGACTGCAGCCCTGGCCAGCACATTCTCCAGATCTCTTACCAATTGAAAACATCTGGTCAATGATGGCCGAGCAACTGGCTCGTCACAATACGCCAGTCACTACTCTTGATGAACTGTGGTATCGTGTTGAAGGTGCATGGGCAGCTGTACTTGTACACGCCATCCAAGCTCTATTTGACTCAATGCCCATGCGTATCAATGCCGTTTTTACTGCCAGAGGTGGTTGTTCTGGGTACTGATTTCTCAGGATCTATGCACCAAAATTGCGTGAAAATATAATCACATGTCAGTTCTAGTAAAATATATTTGTCCAATATATACTCGTTTATCATCTGCATTTCTTCCTGGTGTAGCAATTTTAATGGCCAGTAGAGTAGAAGTATGCTATTTATCAGCTTAAGGCTGAAGGACACTGTGACTACATAGCCAAATACAACTGACGGGCCATCCAATTTCCACAAGATATTTCCATCGTAAGCTGCTGGGCTGTTACTCCTTTTCTATTCCTGGTTGATGCGCACTGGGTATTAATGATTTTTAGATTGCCACCGCCTTTATACCAGTGAATAAAAGCAATATTCGTTTTTCCACATGCTTTTCGCCTTAGTTTCTGACGATGCCCTAACAAACTATGTATGTTGATATTGTTGTACATATATTCTTGCATAATCTCTAGCCGGCGGTTGTGACCGAGCGGTTCTAGGCGCTGCAGTCCGGATCCGCGCAGCAGCTGCGGTCGCCTCGGGCATGGATGTGTGTGATGTTCTTATGTTCGTTAGGTTTAAATAGTTCTACGTCTAGAGGACTGATGATCTCAGATGTTGTCCCATACTGCTTAGAGGCATTTGAACCATTTTTAGAGCGTAATCTCTCGTTCTTGCTAAATGAATCTATGACGGAACATGCTGCTGTTGTATGGATATTTTCTGTGATTTAGAGTCCTTGACTGACAAGCAATATTCAAGAACTGACAGAGTGAGGTTTTCGTTAGAATTCTTCTGATGAATATCTTTTCCTACAGTTGACTGTTTGGCCGCTCCTTAAATCAGTCCGGGCGCCTAGTCCTGGGTAGCGAACGGCTGTGTCTACGAAATGGGAAGATGATGCGGCCCGCAGGCGATAGTTATTAATTCACGGTGTCTTGTCTTGTCTTCTCTGGTCGTGTGGCGGCCCGCTGCTGCGACAGATGAACGGCTGGCAGGCGAAGTCCACCGCAGCCGTCGCACGCCCCGCTCTGCTGTGTCGTGTCTCGTCGCCTACCCTGAATGAAATTAATGCCGCCGTTACCGCAGGAGGCTTCGGCGCCTGCTCACAAAGCAATTTTCGCTTTAATCCCCTTCCACCTGGCGGCTCGGCCCGCTCTCCTCCCTCTGTCTACACCAGCCACCCTCCTCGGAGTTGCCGAAACCGACGTGACGTTACAACGGCGGCGCCCGTCTTGCGGGAAATAAAACATTAACGCCGGCTTTTCTGCGCGGGATCCTCCGAGGAAGGCGTAGGCGTGTTGCGGGAGGAAGGTGGAGGGAGGAGGAAAAGTGCAGAGAGAGAGAGAGAGAGAGAGAGAGAGAGAGAGAGAGAGAGAAGAGAAAGTTCTGGGAGACAGACACACCTGCCGCGGATGACAGAGCCATCTTTCGGGAGTCCACAGAGCTGCCGTTGCCTTAACACTCAAGATTTTCCTGAGCTCAAACGAATTACTTACACTTTTATAAACAAAGGCTACCCAAAGCACCTCGATATTTTGGAAATATTTGAAGGAGCATACAATGTAGCGTACGACCTTCAGAACACTATTACACCATTGGTAACAGTTAATTGGAAGCAGGAACTGTCGGAACCACATACGACCGACAAACCAGAGTGACCGAAAGTGGAAACAGCACATAAAATGAAACTGTAAGAGAAACAGATGGAGGCCGAAATTCATATAATTTATCCACGAAAGTAGTGGCCTTCAAAATTATTGTTCGACCGATTCTTAATTATGCACATCAGTGTTGTACCCTTACCAGGTTGGATTACTTGAAGAGATAGACAAGATCTAACGAAGATCGGTACGTTTTGTAGCACTTCCGCCGCGCGACATTAGCCGAGCGGTCAGGGACGCTGCAGTCATGGACTGTGTGGCTGGTCCCGGCGGAGGTTGAGTCCTCCTTCGGGCATGGGTGAGTGTGTTTGTCCTTAGGATAATTTAGGTTAAGTAGAGTGTAAGCTTAGGGACCGATGACCTTAGCAGTTAAGTCCCATAAGATTTTCCACACATTTGAACATTTTTGTAGCACTTACGTTCACTACCGCTTCTATAACATCTGTTGTCATTAACGTCTTTGATTTGAGGTCATGTACATATTTGTTTCTTATTCTGTAAGTTTATGTTATCTGGAAATATTCGCTAAATGTATTTTTCAGATTTATTTTGTGTCCGTATGTCGTAAATTGTAAAGATTATAACTGGTCCATTTTTAGTGACCATAGTATTATTCTATGGAACAGGAATGTAGCAGGTGTATACGAGTGGGTTAGCGCGCAAAGTATTTGTGAGGCAACAAGTCTGTGGCTACCTTCGAAGAGTAAAATTCCCGAGTGCGTAGTGGCGCAAGAAATTCTGGAACGGTCGAATAATTGGCCTTTCTGTCAGGACATTTATTGGACTGTTGTGAGATTTACACTTCCCACGCCAAAAAGAAATATTCAGAGCGTATCACTTCAAAAGGTTCAAATGGCTCTGAGCACTATGGGACTTAACATCTGAGGTCATCAGTCCCCTAGAACTTAGAACTACTTAAACCTAGCTATCCTAAGAACATCACACACATCCAAGCCCGAGGCAGGATTCGAGCCTGCGACCGTAGCGGTCGTGCGGCTCCAGACTGAAGCGCTTAGAACCGCTCTGCCGGCTCGTATCATTTCAAGCGACATGTCTGCATCATGCGACATTCTTCAATCGCCATAGAAGATCACCGCCGCATCCACCTTAAGGTAGAGTACATTTGAGTTTTCTTTATATACCCGCATGGACTAGTTTTCGCTAAATCTTTCGAATTATAAGTGTTTAGTCCCCAACGGTGTGTCACGATCTTCACTTATCCTGAGTTACTAATCTGGTCGGGCTACTATCCCAGTTCCAAGAATATTCTGAGAGTTAAAACAAAGCATCGAACTGGATAACTGCAATAACTGTAAAAAAGTGTTAAGTTTCATGAAGCAGTAGTTTTCGGTTTTGCAAGTAGTCTACTGTGTGAAGTGCTCCACGTGATACTTTTTCGTTAGTTGAAAGCGTAGTTGGAGATTATTTAGTTGAAATTTCTGTATAAAGTGATAGCTTTTAAGAATTGCTGAAATCATTTAACAGTACATAAAATTTCTTAAAAAACGTTCACTACAGTAACAAAGCCTAGGCTATAACAGTTTAGAGTTCTATAAAATTTCTGTCTGTGTAACAGGATTGTAATAGTACTTTCGTGTTTCCATATTTAGTTGAAAGCGTAGTTGGAGATTATTTAGTTGAAATTTCTGTATAAAGTGATAGCTTTTAAGAATTGCTGAAATCATTTAACAGTACATAAAATTTCTTAAAAAACGTTCACTACAGTAACAAAGCCTAGGCTATAACAGTTTAAAGTTCTATAAAATTTCTGTCTGTGTAACAGGATTGTAATAGTACTTTCGTGTTTCCATATTTTTGTCTGATAGTTGCCATTCTTTAATGTTGAAACTTTTGGTCAAAAGGCAAATTAGAAACCTGAATATTATGGGGTACCCCTATGCTTTGGTCAGCGTGTCAGTAAAATGCTAGTGATAGTTTATACGAAGCTTAGTTAATCAATCCTGAATGATTTTTGCACTGAAAATATGCAGTAACTAAACTAAGGAATAACGGATATTCCCATATATAACCCATGATCTGTGCAATTCAAAGAGTCTCAGTCAATGAAAATAACTAGTTTTCCCTTTAGTTTAAATAACAGTTTGGTAATAGCAAAGATGCAGGGACTACCCGTGTCAAACTGACAGGTAATGTTCCCCTGTTCGGTGGCGTAGTGCATGGATCAGCCTATTATTACACATTAAAACAATTACTATTCGTTAGTGTCGAGCAGTTTGTTGACATTGTAATTCAACAGAAAGCTGGTTAGTACATGACTGGTTTCTTGGCTAGTGAATGATTTTCTTGCCAGATTGCTAAACAGATTTCTTGTTGAAGTGAAGCTCAATTAAGCTGTTGGTTTAAATTGCTTGCAATAACTTTTCGTATTTTACAGTCGCGACTGTCTGTATTTTTCATTATCATGCTCCTTTACTCTGTTATAACAGATCTTGCTTCGATTTCCACCAGAATAACTTTTCTTCCTTCCTGTACTGAGCTCACGTAGGAAACGAAAGAAAGTCCAATTAATCCTTACCATTAGTACACGATTACGATCATTTAAAATCCTGGTGAAGGGGTAGTATTTTAGGGTGGAATCGCTTACTTAGTATTCCTCCGTAGTGTTTTACTTTCGTCACAGGAACGTGTAGTCAGCTCAAGAGCGTTACGGCAATCTTTAACAAGTTAACGCTACAGAAAAGGCATTGTGCACTATGGAGAGGTTTTGGACTGAAATTCCGAGAGAGTACATTCCAGAAAGAGTCGGCGATATGTTATTCCCTTCCACAAACATTTCACTAAATGACCATAATGAGGAAATGGGGAAAATTATAGCTAATACAAAGGTTAACAAGCAATCACTTTTCCCATGCTCCATTCGCTAATGGAACAGGGACAGGGAAAAAAATATTAGTACCAGATGTACCCTCCGCTTACGGAGTGTAGATGCAAATTTGGATAAACCGACATGTCATCCATATGTTGATCATGACCAACTTTCAGCCGAAGTTGAGCAGTCGTTGATGTAGTGTTTGTGATATGAGAGGGATGATGTGAATCGTTCATCCTCGTCGAGTTGTATTGATTTTCTATGTCCGTTGTCCTCGTGATTTACTGAAAATTCTACTAAAAGTACACGCCGATTATGGCAGCCTTCCATGTCCTCTGTCGTTGAGACGGTGTCGGCAAGACGTTGTTCTACAAATGTTGTGCCTTCCAGACCCTTTTATTTTCTAGTTCGTTTCTGAGCTCTTGCAATTAAAAAGAGCTTCGACAAGTTAATGGCTCAATAATCTTGATCATGTTCAACAGCACAGATGAAGAAACAGACACCGGTGACAAACTTTCAGCTGTAGCAAATTTACGAATTTTACTCGCCATTGCATTACGTATGAAGATATATACACTCCTGGAAATTGAAATAAGAACACCGTGAATTCATTGTCCCAGGAAGGGGAAACTTTATTGACACATTCCTGGGGTCAGATACATCACATGATCACACTGACAGAACCACAGGCACATAGACACAGGCAACAGAGCATGCACAATGTCGGCACTAGTACAGTGTATATCCACCTTTCGCAGCAATGCAGGCTGCTATTCTCCCATGGAGACGATCGTAGAGATGCTGGATGTAGTCCTGTGGAACGGCTTGCCATGCCATTTCCACCTGGCGCCTCAGTGGGACCAGCGTTCGTGCTGGACGTGCAGACCGCGTGAGACGACGCTTCATCCAGTCCCAAAGATGCTCAATGGGGGACAGATCCGGAGATCTTGCTGGCCAGGGTAGTTGACTTACACCTTCTAGAGCACGTTGGGTGGCACGGGATACATGCGGACGTGCATTGTCCTGTTGGAACAGCAAGTTCCCTTGCCGGTCTAGGAATGGTAGAACGATGGGTTCGATGACGGTTTGGATGTACCGTGCACTATTCAGTGTCCCCTCGACGATCACCAGTGGTGTATGCCCAGTGTAGGAGATCGCTCCCCACACCATGATGCCGGGTGTTGGCCCTGTGTGCCTCGGTCGTATGCAGTCCTGATTGTGGCGCTCACCTGCACGGCGCCAAACACGCATACGACCATCATTGGCACCAAGGCAGAAGCGACTCTCATCGCTGAAGACGACACGTCTCCATTCGTCCCACCATTCACGCCTGTCGCGACACCACTGGAGGCGCGCTGCACGATGTTGGGGCGTGAGCGGAGGACGGCCTAACGGTGTGCGGGACCGTAGCCCAGCTTCATGGAGACGGTTGCGAATGGTCCTCGCCGATACCCCAGGAGCAACAGTGTCCCTAATTTGCTGGGAAGTGGTGGTGCGGTCCCCTACGGCACTGCGTAGGATCCTACGGTCTTGGCGTGCATCCGTGCGTCGCTGCGGTCCGGTCCCAGGTCGACGGGCACGTGCACCTTCCGCCGACCACTGGCGACAACATCGATGTACTGTGGAGACCTCACGCCCCACGTGTTGAGCAATTCGGCGGTACGTCCACCCGGCCTCCCGCATGCCCACTATACGCCCTCGCTCAAAGTCCGTCAACTGCACATACGGTTCACGTCCACGCTGTCGCGGCATGCTACCAGTGTTAAAGACTGCGATGGAGCTCCGTATGCCACGGCAAACTGGCTGACAGTGACGGCGGCGGTGCACAAATGCTGCGCAGCTAGCGCCATTCGACGGCCAACACCGCGGTTCCTGGTGTGTCCGCTGTGCCGTGCGTGTGATCATTGCTTGTACAGCCCTCTCGCAGTGTCCGGAGCAAGTATGGTGTGTCTGACACACCGGTGTCAATGTGTTCTTTTTCCCATTTCCAGGAGTGTAGATGTCACATAAAAATTTGTGACAGACAGGAACTGGTACCCGGATTTCATGCTTTTCAGGAGCTGATGACTTAATCAGTTAGACTATGAGAGCACACTTCCGGGACCGATAGAAACTTCCGTAAGTGATACTGCCTACGACCCCATCGCTCGCAACTTTACTTGGATTCGCGCCACAGGGTTTCAAGGAGACAAACATATTAAAATTTTCATGTGTTACCAATAGATAGTATCTTCGTACCTAATACAGCAAACGTGAGAAAGATTCAGCAGTCGCGAATGAATTTCATAAACTGATGTTAATGATTTAAAAAATCAACGAAGCTGCATTATTACCGATTTATTGAGCTGCGACCAGTTTCGTTCGTTGAACACCTTCACGTTGCCGAGCTGTGCCAAATTCATGACACGATTGACCTGGTTGTCGTAAGTAATGGTAAAGACCAATCCATAAACATTGCATAAGACAAGGAGACCATTCGTGTCATGACTTTAGCATAATTCGACCACCTGAAGATATTCGACCATTTCGAGTACTAATGGTGAGCAGCAGTTATTCCGCCTGTATTTGGGCGGCAACGGGAGTGAAATCGGCAGGTTAATGTCCCCGATCACCAGACGTTGCACTAATCGTGAATTCAAACTCCAGTGAGGTGTCTCATGGAGTGAGGGCGTGTGACTTTCCTCGATGATTATCCCGCTGGAAGGGGACGTAAAATTTTGGTACTATTCGAGAGGAGTAGGCTGTGTGCATGTTTTTGGTTCGATCTTCACCTTTCTTTCCCCATCACACACGATGCAACGAATACCACACTGCTCATTACAGATTACACTCACCGACATTCTGCAGATACACTTTAAGATACAGTTCTCACACTTCGTGGAGAAAACTGATAGTGTCTGGGCGCGACAGAAATTCTTTCAAATTGAGCTGTTGGCAGTCTCCCAGGTAACAATGACATATAATTCTTTTCTCGACAAATAATTCCAGGTTACAACGAAAAACAAGATCTTTTTCATTTACAACGCATGAAAACACGTTGAGTTCAAATCTTTAGAAAATTTAAAATTTCTTGTACCGTTCTAAACGAACGAAAATGTTGATGCAAAAAGCCATTCGATAAATGAATTTGTAGAAACACTTTTTAAGGAGTGAGACGTCTTTAGCAAGCTTGCATTTTGCACGTGTGTTAAACAATCCCCATCAATAAATGAATTAATATTTACATTTATATTACTTTAAGATTTTACTATGTTATTAAAATTGGCTGTGATTCCAAGCTTATAACTATGTTGTTTTCCTTGTAAAATCTTTAGATTGATAAGAAGGCCTTTCCGAAATCATGCGCTGGCACCTCAGACGCTTACAGAACGTTCACATATCAGCAGAATCCCATTACACTTTAATATATACGAAAAGCACACACTGCGTACACAAACACACAAAAAACACGATACACGAAGTCCTTAAACCGACTCTTTTCTAAGGTTTCCGACATCCTACTAGGTGAACACCGGTCTGATACCGAAGTCCCGCCTCAGTTATACAACTTGCAAACATTTAGAAAAAGTCCGCACGCTTTCAGTTGAAAATCACTATACGGACAAAGTTGAGGGACACATTTTTCATCCTGTGATGAAGGTATTGTGATAGAAAGGGCATACTCAACCGACTTCAGAACAGCGACTGACTAACCCTATACAAAATCCAATCTGCTTTTCCTCCGAGCACGGACGCCGAAAAAAATTGGAGATGACGAACTGACCGAATCGACAAGACAAATTTTTCAGTGGTAAGTGGCGTCCACTCCAGTCGGAAGAGAGGAGAAGCAATTGTCTCCCTCGCTCAGAATTTTCTCTCGGTTCAACGTCGAAAATTTGAAGGAAAGTGTCCCTCAAAGAACCTATCGTAAAGCAGCAAGCTAAGAAATCCCAGAGATTTACGCTGGCATGCTGGAAAGTGATATCTCCGAATTTCGCACGTGAAAACTCTCAAAGTTTTTCTTTTTTTTTTTAAAAAAAAAGGAACGTTATCAACGTTCTACATCTTTATTCTTCACGTCTGCATATTTACTTCTCAACATAATTACCCTCCTGACAAACACATTTCTCCCAACGAGAGACCACTTTGTTGACACCGTCTCTGTAGAGTGTTTGACTTCGTTGACGGAGCCACAGACTTACCTCTGCCTGAAGTACTTCATCACTATTAGTGTGAAGTCCTCGAAGGTGTTCTTTTAGGATGGAGATGAAAATTGGATGGGGTTATTCGGGACTGTATGGAGGATGAAGGGGGACTGCATGGAGGATGAAGGATGGCAGTGAATCCAAGGCGTCAGTTGTTGCAGATGTCAGAAGTCTCGTGAGGCGTATGGAATTGTCATACTGAAGGATAGAGGGCTCCATGTGTGAACGAATTTTTAGAATTCGAAACTCACAGCAAACTGTTTCTCACGCACCGACTTAGTTATGTTACATACCACCATGATACACACTACAATTTGAAACGCTGTAGTGGCACAGGGCTGCAAATATGTAGACATGGAAAAATAAGAGCTGTTAGTAACGGTTGTTGTATTTAATAAGCTTTAAAGGTTTCCACATCAAAAATTCGGAGGCACAGCTTTTGAGCACGCCCTCCTATAAGATCCCGCAAAGCAGGGTCCTCAAGCCAGCTTAGAAAATTAGACTCGACGTCCGTCCCCAGATCTGTGCTACAGAACTAAACCAAGAAAGTGCTCCTGAATTAACCAAAGCGGCAAGCATTGGCAACTGCACCCATATTAATACTGCCTAGCAGTCATCCACGTTTAGGAAGACTGTGAAAGGTAAATGGTGGGCTGAATATCACATGAAATTAACATGAAAATAAAACACACTCAATTCAATTCACAGCATGATATTACTCCCTGGCGCGGTAAATTTTTAGAAAACGCGGGCAAAGAAAGATACTTCAGAATTTTATAAAATAAAATTATATGAAAGGTGGATTGATTGCCGCCCTTCAGTGTGTCCACTGGGAGAATTGTTTTTTATTCATGTGGAGCATAGTAAATTATATTCGTTTTCGTCATACTAACGCACGTCCAAATGTAAGTATATCAGAAATTGCATCATCAGCCGTGCAAGTATTGCGGCGTTTGGATGTAGTTACAAAAGAAATTTCAGTTCTTCTTCTTCTTCTTCTTGTGCCTTTATCTCTCAACTACGAGGGGTGGCATGGTTACATTGGGATTTGGCTTAGTTACTTTAAGGCCTGGCTGTTTTGTGACTAAATGTCGAATCAAAATCGAATTAGTTCACGTCCCATCTTCTGTGCGCATTAACCTCAAGCATCTGTAAGAGAAGGATTCTAGGAAGCATTTAGTAAAGCTCAATCCCTGATCGGTTGATCGGAAGTTTCTGGAATTTAAGGCGACTTGGCATTCAGGGGAAATTAGACAATGGTAAGCAATGTTTTGTTCACGTAGGAAGCTCGCACTACGAGGAAATCTATGGTGCACGGCAAAAAGAACGCCCCACCGAAGAACAATTTACTAATACGTAGACGTTTTCAATCGTTAGGAAACAGTGGGCACCTTTTAACAATTGATATTAATTTTACCTCGGCTGTGGAAACTGTATATTTTCTGTAGTTCCATTTTGTATAGCTGGAATAGGGCAGCAGCTGGCCAACGTCTTGAAGAAAATAAATACCGACACATATAATTTTATTACTTATTTTATTGGACTGCCAGTTTCGGTGCCAAATTGACGCCATCTTCAGGCCCCTAAACAAGTAGCTGCATAACTCATGTAAATGTTTACGCTATAATAGTGTGGAGGTTTAAATGGCTTATCTAGTTACATGAATGAGATGGTGCCAATGAAACTACCGAAACTGGTAGTCCAAGAAAATAATTAATAAAATTACAGTAGTGGGTATTTATTTTCTTCAAATTTTTGTGCATTTCGTCATTTTTTAAATCAATTCATTGTTTTAAGCAACTGGCTATTGCTGTTTTGTTTTCTTCAGAAATAATGTTTTGGCTCTGCCCGCATCTCGTGGTCGTGCGGTAGCGTTCTCGCTTCCCAAGCCCGGGTTCCCGGGTTCGATTCCCGGCGGGGTCAGGGATTTTCTCTGCCTCGTGATGGCTGGGTGTTGTGTGATGTCCTTAGGTTAGTTAGGTTTAAGTAGTTCTAAGTTCTAGGGGAGTGATGAGCATAGGTGTTAAGTCCCATAGTGCTCAGAGCCATTTGAACCATTTTTTTTTTTTGTTTTGGCTCTCTGCTCATACCAGGACATCGATATACACAAAATTAAATTCAAAGTATGCACGAAATACGGATGTGTTTCTACGGAACGAACGCTATTTCTACTACTTCAGACGTGTTGATTGTATTATAGACGACAACAGCCATCACATTTTCTTTAACCGTACCTTATTCAGTTAAGGTGATGACTACGTCCCGATTCACGTAATGAACGAAAGCCTGTGTACGCCAGTCGCGTACTCTCATTTGATGAAAACGGTTTAAAATAACATAACAAATAAGGACGGAGGAGCATATAGTCGACGCATCGAATAAAAGCAATGTCGATGCAGGAAGCGTAAACAATACATTGGTTTAGCTTGGTGCATCGATACTGTTCATCGAATGTTTTTAATATATCGATTTGTGTGGTTCACACCTACTGTAGGGAGTTAATAGACGTGTGTCGATGGAAATACTAATGCTGTTCGCTGTAACGTAAACCACTGGGCCCAGTTAAACGGCTAACAGGATCCATTTGGGAGACGCCGCAGCCAAGTGTCCGTGCAGTGCGGCCAGTATGCGTGTGTCGCGCGGGTTGCGGCTCCCCTTTGAGCAGGCGCGGGTACAAACCGAGGCAGGCGCAGCCAGCGGTGGGTGGCTAGGACGGCCTAATGAGGCGGCCAGCAGCCGCCTCGTGCAATATCGCCGCGGGAACAAGCACGGCTATTGTGTTCGGCCGGCCGCGGGTATCGATTCTCTCGCCTGATTGCACCTCCTGCCATCCTAATTACCTTGTTAGGACCCGCCCCTGTAATATAATACTTAATTAAGTCACAATGACTTTAAAGCTCCGCACTACCGCGGAAACACCGTAAGGACTTATTAGCGAAGCTCATAGTTCTGACAAAAGGGATTAGGAGCTATGCGGTGGCACTCCCTCCGCAAGTCGACGGCATTTACTCCCTAAAGCCCTCTGGATCTTGGTTAATTTCCAAGAAGATTGGGATACTTACGCTCCGCTAATAAAATCGTTTTGTTAAAGAGCTAAGTTCACGCAGGACTTTAAATTCAAACAGTAATAGAAATCCGATCTTCGTGCTGTGAATCCTCTTTTTCTCAACAACTTTCGAAGTAGCGATTAATATTCTTTCCCCGTATATGACAGTGAAAGAAGATGTACTATTGCCATAAAATCGTTGAAAATATATCATAAAAGAATATCCCTGTTATGTTAAAAGGAACAAGCGCTCCATTAGGTCCGTTAAAATGAGAGACATAACAAATGTTTCTTTTTCACAACTAATCCCTCGCTATGTTTTAAAATACGATTTCTACCGCGATTACTTTATACTGTTCCCCATTATGGAATCAAATCAAAGAGATGGAAGTTATTTGTAAACAGTTTCTAACATAATAAAAATTGCCGTTTTCTATAAGTCCGTATAAAATGTAACTTGAAACCATTAATCTTCTTGTGCATGGGTGCAGTAATTTTTTTCAAAGCAATATTTAAAGATTTTTATTTTGTTTTTGAATTACTTTATAACACCTAAGTGAATGACGAAATACAGCTACATTAATGTAAAAATTTTAACAGTCAAACACGGAAAAATGAGTTTTACCTACAAAACCCCAATCAAGCTTCCCTTCATCTCCAGCAAACATGAAATAATGTGTTACGGTCCTCTACAATTTAATCCGAGGTAATTACGTCTACATTTACAGCCTACGAAAAGGACAGTTAAATTCTTACTTTTTATGCATGTTCCTTATAGCATATACAGTAAATTTGTTCGTGATGCACTGTTATGCGAAGTAATTAGGAAGATAACGACATCAGATGGAGTTCAGTAGAAGTAATTAAGTTGTAATACGCTTGCATTCGTCAGGAAATAAGAATTCCAGTTCGTACATTACGTGAACATTCTTTTGTCACTGTGTGGACCGAGCGAAGTGGCGCAGTGGTTAGCACCCTGGACTCGCATTCGGGTGGACGACGGTTCAGTCCCGCGTCCGGCCATCCTGATTTAGGTTTTCCGAGATTTCCCTAGATCACTCCAGGCAAATGCCGGGATGGTTCCTTTGAAAAGGCACGGCCAACTTCCTTCCCCGTCCTTCCCTCATCCGATGAGACCGATGATCTCGCTGTTTGATCTCTTCCCCCAAGCAATCCAATCCAATCACTGTGTGGCCAATACCTTTCATAATTCCCCTCCCCTCTGCCCCTCCTCTGTTCTTTCCCCATTCCTAGAGTCAAAGGCGAACAATGACGTAACTAGACAATAACTAAACAAGTTTAGAATTAGTATCGATAACCTTGATAGGGATGCAAGATGTGAAGAGTTGGATAACAGCGTAAAATATCAGTGACATCGAAGGACACAGTGTGCAAAGATTTAGCCTGGAAAGAAGAGTACAGGTGGCAATTAACAGTGAAGATATTTTTGGTGGCGAACTTCAAGAGAATAATTGGAGCGTATATGGTGACCCGTCCATCCAAACGAGTGAACATTCGGCGTTATCCCAGAGTATCAGGCCATTAGCCGGTATCCTCTCTCTTTTCGTTCATCATCAAACAGAACAGCAAATAACACGTTAGACGTCTCACGCACTGAACACAGTCAATAACTACACTCCAATATTCAACAAATAAACAAGGAAACCTATGTTACGTCCGCCTTTCACCAGTCTGTGATATACACAATGCTGTTATTGTAGTCTGAGGACTTGTCCGATCCATTCAAAATGTCCATCCATTAGTGACACAGTCGGTGAATTATTGTTCCTTCAAGTGAAGGAAAACTTTCAACACTATATACTTCTGCCGACATTAAGCAATTCAGTTGCTCTACCTCAGTGACCAGTACCTCAGTGAACGGCGCCAAGGTGCTTTCGCAAACCCTTAAACCAGTAACTACCTTGAAATCTTTTTCGGTGTAGTCCGTTTTCTAAGTTTATAGATGTTGTATGCACTTTTTCATTATTGTATCTATAAATACGCTTACTACATCATTGTGCATTGAGTAAAGGAAGCTATGCAAGCCATTCTAGGTAATCAACCACTGTCCGGTCCAGGTTTTGTAATCTTTACGGTTCTGTACCTCAGTCGATGAAAACTGAACCCTTATAGGATCACTTCGTTGTCCATCTGCCCTTCTAACCACGGATAGAGATATCGTGTTGAAATTTATGTCAAATACTACAATCTGCGATCTCTTGGAGGTGCAAAGAACTCAAGCTCCTAAGTCAGTGGAGTCAAAAGGTGAACTAAGTATATACACAATTAAGTTTGTACTGAAACCTCAGAGCACGGGTCCTGCTCGCACATTTACTCTTTTCTAGTTGTGATTGTGGGCAACGGCCTTGCCGCAGTGGATACCCCGGTTCCCGTAAGATCACCGAAGTTAAGGGCTGTCGGGCGTGGTCCGCACTTGGACGGGTGACCATCCAGGCCACCATGCGCTGATGCCATTTTTCGGGGTGCACTCAGCCTTGTGATGCCAATTGAGGAGCTACTCGACTGAATAATAGCGGCTTCGGTCAAGAATACCATTATAACGACCGGGAGAGCGGTGTGCTGACCCCACGCCCTTCCTATCTGCATCCTCCACTGAGGATGACGCGGCGGTCGGATGGTCCCGGTGGCCATTCGTGTCCTGCAGACGGAGTGAGTTGTGTTTGTGAACGTTACTTACAGCCATTGCTATTTAACTGAGTGATCAAAAGTCACGGGAAGGCTTCTTCCATTTGAAGTGACGGCTTCTCCCATTTGAAGATGGTGTCGCGTACGACGCATGAATGTTCCGGCTAAACATACGAATGGCGAGAGTCTTGACACAACTTCTGGGCAATCTGTTACCGTTTGTCCTGAATAAGGCAGCACGTCGCTAGATAACCATCTGTTCATGTGGTATAATAATCGGAGCTAGAAACGTGGAAAATTACATGCGAATTTAGGTGTCTGAGGTCAGAATATTTAGGGAAGACATTTAATATTGCGATATCAGTATGTGTGTGAAGTGTCGCTCTAGACGACCAAAAGTCTTTGACAGCAGCCACGCCGCCAGAGCCATACAGTGCGATGGACGGTCTAGTGTGAGTCAGCTTACCACAGACTGGAATGTGGGGTTTAAGGAATGCATTTCTGCTAGGACTATAAGGAAACAAATGCATTGGATAGGTTTTAATGGTTGTCAACCAACACATCCGATACCTTCCCATAACTTTTTTCCACATGTAGGCCTGACCCTACCGGTAGAGTTTCGCGACCATTATTATTAATGTAATAGGATTTTAGAAAAGCCGAGTAGTCACAAACAAACAGGAATTAGATGTTTTTTGGTGCACTTATTCCAAATGATATTATTCTAGCTCTGCCCGTCATCGGATCTCCATTTCATTGCAAAACAACTTTGACAGCTCGTTCCTTATAAAATCACGAACCAAAAGGTGTGACATAATTTAAATTTGGAAAACTGGAATGTTGGGTTTGAGAAGGACTACGAAAAGGAGGACGACTTCTTACCTCGACCAACATTCCCATTTTCCAAGGTAAAATTATATGTCACACAGTTTGGCTCGTGAGTGTACGAGTAAGCAGAACCCAAACATGTCATTTCGAACAAATGTACCAAAAAATCACTAGCACCTGTTTATTTGAGGCTACACAGATTTCTTACAAACCAGTCAGTTACTTTTTCCCACTAAGTGTGTATTGATAAATAACAAGGAATTTCTGTCATATAAACAGATAACAACTTCTCGCCAAATTTACATTAAAGTATATGTGCTTCACTCTTGTAGCCAGATTTCCAAGTTGAATGGAGACATGCTGACACGTGGTACTTTTTGGAATTAAGGAAAACTTGGAAGAGACGACCCACCAATATAACTTCCTTTTTCCCACAACCTGTTTATTTAACAATGAACAAATTTGCAAAATTCTTTTGCCCTTAAACCTTGAGTTAAATAAGCTGTTAATCTTTACAAAAGAAATCTGAAGTGCTGTATTGCAAAGCAGCAAACACTATGATAATGATTACAAGACGGCCGAACCTGCAGCCCACCCGTTATCGGGTGAAACAGCGGTGTTGACTGCCACGCGCGACGTAGTCTCTCTTATTAAATGCCCTTCTGCAAGACATGAAAATAACACTACTGCGCCGGCCGCAGTGGCCGAGCGGTTAAAGGCGCTACAGTCTGGAACCGCACGACCGCTACGGTCGCAGGTTCGAATCCTGCCTCGGGCATGGATGTGTGTGCTGTCCTTAGGTTAGTTAGGTTTAAGTAGTTCTAAGTTCTAGGGGACTTACGACCACAGCAGTTGAGTCCTATAGTGCTCAGAGCCATTTGAACCATTTACACTACTGCCCATTAAAATTGCCACACCACGAAGATGACGTGCTACAGACGCGAAATTTAACCGACAGAAAGAAGATGCTGTAACATGCAAATCATTAGCTTTTCAGAGAGTTCACCCAAGGTTGGCGCCGGTGGCGACACCTACAACGTGCTGACATGAGGGAAGTTTCCAACCGATTCCTGATACACAAACAGCAGTTGACCAGAGTTGCCTGGTGAAATGCTGTTGTGATGCCTCATGTAAGGAGGAGAAACACGTACCATCACGTTTCCGACTTTGATAAAGGTCGGATTGTAGCCTATCGCGATTGCGGTTTATCGTATCGCGACATTGCTGCTCGCGTTGGTCGAGATCCAATGACTGTTACCAGAATATGGAATCGGTGGGCTTATGAGGGTATGACGGCAAAACGTCATTTTTTCGGATTGATCCAAGTACTGTTTACAGCATCATGATGGTCGCATCCGTGTTTGGAGACATCGCGGTGAACGCACATTGGAAGAGAGCATTCGTCATCGCCATACTCGCGTATCACCCGGCGTGATGGTATGGGGTGCCACTAGTTACACGTCTCGGTCACCTCTTGTTCGCATTGACGGCACTTTGAACAGTGGACGTTACATTTCAGATGTGTTACGGCCCGTGGCTCTACCCTTCATTCGATCCCTGCAAACCCTACATTTCAGCAGGATAACGGACGACCGCATGTCCTGT
This sequence comes from Schistocerca piceifrons, assembly GCF_021461385.2. Classification (NCBI taxonomy): domain Eukaryota; kingdom Metazoa; phylum Arthropoda; class Insecta; order Orthoptera; family Acrididae; genus Schistocerca; species Schistocerca piceifrons. The sequence goes on from NC_060139.1 coordinate 24,152,656, forward strand.
ACGGGCCTTTCTGGATAAAGAAAATGTTCGAGTGCAGCCCTGACCAGCAGATTCTCCACATCTCTCACCAACTGAAAACGTCTGGTCAATGGTGGCCTAGCAACTGGTTCGTCAGTATACGCCATTCACTACTATTGATGAACTGTGGTATCGTGTTGAAGCTGCACGGACAGCTATACCTGTACACGCCAGGCAAGCCGTGTTTAACACAATGCCCAGGCGTATCAAGGCCGTCATTAGGGCTAGAGGTGGTTGCTCTGGGTACTGATTTCTCAGGATCTGTGCACCCAAATTGCGTGAAAATGTAATCACATGTCAGCTCTAGTATAATATATTTGTCCAATGAATACCCGTTTATCATCTGCATTTATTCTTGGAGTAGCAATTTTAATGGCCAGTAGTGTACTATAACTAGCATTCTTCGCTCTCTTTCTGATGAGTTTCATTACCTAACGATAAAATTGAACATCCCAACTTTGCATTAGCAGTGCGCTTTTGGCGGGGGGGGGGGGGGGGGGGGGACGACGACGACGACGACGACGACGACGACGACGACACGACACTTTGACACCGCACGATAGAATCTTTCTACGTGTGGAAAAATATCGTCGTTTATTTGTGGATTTGTTTCTACTCCCCTCGAATCAGTCAACAGAAGATGATGTGTCGACAGAAGTGCCGACACAGTGTGTTTTGAGGAGACCGAAATGCACGCTATAAGCTCGCGCAGGATGGCGTGAGGTCTGAAACAGGATACGTAATGAATCCTATAAAGAAAAGTACGTAGCTGCTGGAATACTTAACTTTAATCCATCATTTGTATACATCGTTCTTGATGAGACATGCTTCATACGATAACTATCAATTGCTATGGCGCCTTGCTAGGTCGTAGCCATTGACTTAGCTGAAGGCTATTCTAACTCTCTTCTCTGCAAATAAACGAGGCTTCGGCAGTGTTGCATCGCTAGCTAAGTCGTCCGTACAACTGGGGCGAGTGCTAGTAAGTCTCTCGAGACCTGCCGTGTGGTGGCGCTCGGTCTGGGATCACTGACAGTGGCGACACGCGTGTCCGACATGTAGTAATGGACCGCGGCCGATTTAAAGCTACCACCTAGCAAGTGTGGTGTCTGGCGGTGACACCACAGAAGAAATTTGTTCTGTAGCACATGGAGTTTCATCAAATCAAATACAATAAATTGAGCTTTAACTCGGTTTATTTGCAGTCCAAGTAATGTGAAAATGGAAAATAAAAAAGTCGCCACGTAGGGAGAATCGTTGTCATTGCGTTAAACGGTGCTTGGAATTCACGCTAAGACACTCATAAAAGGCTAATGCGTCGCACGGCACGCACTAAAAACGCTATTTGTTCTAAGCGCTCGGCTATCTGGAGCTCTCATTTCTGTCACTTTCATTTGTAGCCAAGCATTGCATATACCTCAAATTTAGACGAAATCGGTGATGTCGAATAGGCTCGGTTCCCTGTCGGTGCGTAGCGTGCCAGCGCGGGTGTGTGTTGCGAACGGTTTGCTTCACTTACCTCCCTGGCCGCACCGAGTGGAGATATTACTAGATAACACTAAACCACGCCAGAGGCGGGACCGCACCTAAATAACTCTTTAAGTTTACTGGATTAACGAAGTCCTGTTTATGTTCAGCGGTTGTTTGTCTGCAGATTCCCATAACGTGAATCCTGTCTCCCAAGCCATGAAGAGAAACCAGGACGTCATACGTGGGAGTCGAGCCCAAGCTGACGCACACCGAGACGGCTTCCACTAACCAGTAGCGACCATTGGCATCTCCGACCCGCTACAGCCCTGTATGATACGTACACAATGAGGGTGTACTAGATGATCTTTAATTCTACAATGAAGCAGTCTGTTGAACTAAATATTAAAGCTATACACATTGCAGAGCTTACAAACTTACTTGAAACTATCTGATCTGAGCAATAAAGGCATACTTAGTCACAGCTAGTAAGACTCTTTGCTATCCATCCTTTTTCTTTTTCTTTGATGCTCATTTCGCCCCCTCTCATGGGGAGGAATGTGGTGAATATAGATATATGGTTAAAACATTAGAAAGAGGGTAGAATGTAACATTAAAGACTGGAGATCGTTATGTGATAAAGTAAATAATTCGTATGGTATAGATGACTGAAACAGCGAAGGACAGGTTCATTTGGCTAATTGGAAAGGTCTTTCCTGTCCCTCATGAAGTGTGAGAGCTGTACGTGAAAGTGTAGATGTTGAATGTCGATGGCGATAGTACACTCCTGGAAATGGAAAAAAGAACACATTGACACCGCTGTGTCAGACCCACCATACTTGCTCCGGACACTGCGAGAGGGCTGTACAAGCAATGATCACACGCACGGCACAGCGGACACACCAGGAACCGCGGTGTTGGCCGTCGAATGGCGCTAGCTGCGCAGCATTTGTGCACCGCCGCCGTCAGTGTCAGCCAGTTTGCCGTGGCATACGGAGCTCCATCGCAGTCTTTAACACTGGTAGCATGCCGCGACAGCGTGGACGTGAACCGTATGTGCAGTTGACGGACTTTGAGCGAGGGCGTATAGTGGGCATGCGGGAGGCCGGGTGGATGTACCGCCGAATTGCTCAACACGTGGGGCGTGAGGTCTCCACAGTACATCGATGTTGTCGCCAGTGGTCGGCGGAAGGTGCACGTGCCCGTCGACTCGGGACCGGACCGCAGCGACGCACGGATGCACGCCAAGACCGTAGGATCCTACGCAGTGCCGTAGGGCACCGCAACGCCACTTCCCAGCAAATTAGGGACACTGTTGCTCCTGGGGTATCGGCGAGGACCATTCGCAACCGTCTCCATGAAGCTGGGCTACGGTCCCGCACACCGTTAGGCCGTCTTCCGCTCACGCCCCAACATCGTGCAGCCCGCCTCCAGTGGTGTCGCGACAGGCGTGAATGGAGGGACGAATGGAGACGTGTCGTCTTCAGCGATGAATAGTGCACGGTACATCCAAACCGTCATCGAACCCATCGTTCTACCATTCCTAGACCGGCAAGGGAACTTGCTGTTCCAACAGGACAATGCACGTCCGCATGTATCCCGTGCCACCCAACGTGCTCTAGAAGGTGTAAGTCAACTACCCTGGCCAGCAAGATCTCCGGATCTGTCCCCCATTGAGCACGTTTGGGACTGGATGAAGCGTCGTCTCACGCGGTCTGCACGTCCAGCACGAACGCTGGTCCAACTGAGGCGCCAGGTGGAAATGGCATGGCAAGCCGTTCCACAGGACTACATCCAGCATCTCTACGATCGTCTCCACGGGAGGATAGCAGCCTGCATTGCTGCGAAAGGTGGATATACACTGTACTAGTGCCGACATTGTGCATGCTCTGTTGCCTGTGTCTATGTGCCTGTGGTTCTGTCAGTGTGATCATGTGATGTATCTGACCCCAGGAATGTGTCAATAAAGTTTCCCCTTCCTGGGACAATGAATTCATGGTGTTCTTATTTCAATTTCCAGGAGTGTAGTATGCGTGTAGTACATTGTCGACTTAGTGTCGCAGATGGTGAGAGAATACAGAGGGTTGAACCCAGTGCTGGTACGTAACCAACTCCTCACGAAGAGCACAAAGGAGACCGCCGACAGGCGTGTCGAGCTTAACGGCCCCTTTCCGACAGACAGACCACCGTCAACAGTGTCACATGTCCTCACTTCACGAAGCACTGCGGAGAGCTTTGGAATTTAATAGCGAACAATGGCGCAAAGACTGTGATCACGGACTTCTTCACCACCCACCACTCCTACACTCTCTCTGCCGTAAAGACAAAGGGAATATTGTCAACAGCACGTGGCGTACCAGGAGGATTACCCATCCAATAACTGTGTTTAATTTTGGTGATCTTACGAGAACCCATTTGGGCACTACCATTGATGTTAAGTAATAATGAGAGCTTCAAAGGTGTTCCTTTTGAGGTTGATGTACTATTTGCAGTGGTGATTGTAGCACAGATGACAAAACGGTAGATATCTAAATAGATAGAGGGATAGAGAAACAACTAAAATCGCTCGAGAGAGTAAAGTCCGCTGGACCTGATGGGATACCAGTTCGATTTGACGCAGATTACGCGAACGAACTTGCCCTCCTTCTTGCAGCGGTGTACCGTAGAAGAGTTAGAAGAGCTTACCGTTCCAAAGGATTGGAAAAGGGCACAGGTCATCCCAGTTAGAAGGGACGTCGAACAGATGTGCAGAACTATAGAGTTATATCTCTAACGTCGATCAGTTGTAGAATTTTGGGACACGTATTGTGTTCAAATATAATGACTTTTCTGGAGACTAGAAATCTACTCTGTAGGAATCAGCATGGGTTTCGAAAAAGACGATCGCGTGAAACCCAGCTCGTGCTGTTCGTCCACGAGACGGGTTCGCAGGTAGATGCCGTGTTGTGACTTGGCAAGACAGCCAAGCCACTATGAGATAGCCGAAAGGCACGCGTTTAAGTTCACGCAGGCTGCCGTGAGGTCTGGAACAGTTAAAGGAGTTGAGTCTAGTAAAAAAAGTACGTAGCTTCTGGAATACTTAACTTTAATCCGTAATTGGTGAACATCGGTCTGACGGTACATGCATCACAAGATAAATAGCAAATGATAATGGCGCCTTGCTAGGTCGTAGCAAATGACGTAGCTGAAGTCTATGCTAACTATCGTCTCGGCAAATGAGAGCGCAATTTGTCAGTGAACCATCGCTAGCAAAGTCGACCGTACAACTGGGGCGAGTGCTTGGAAGTCTCTCTAGACCTGCCGTGTGGCGGCGCTCGGTCTGCAATCACTGATAGTGGCGACACGCGGGTCCGACGTATACTAACGGACCGCGGCCGATTTAAAGGCTACCACCTAGCAAGTGTGGTGTCTGCCGGTGACACCACATGCCGTGTTTCTTGACTTCCGCAAGGCGTTCGATACAGTTCCCCACAGTCGTTTAGTGAACAAAGTAAGAGCATATGGACCATCAGAACAATTGTGTGATTGGATTGAAGAGTTCCTAGATAACACAACACAGCATGTCATTCTCAATGGAGAGAAGTCTTGCGAAGTAAGAGTGATTCCAAGTGTGCCGCAGGGGAGTGTCGTAGGAACGTGTAGAACCGTTGCTATTCACAATATACATAAATGACCTTGTGGATAACAACGGAAGTTCACTGAGGCTATTTGCGGATGATGCTGTAGTATATCGAGAGGTTGTAACAATGGAAAATTGTACTGAAATGCAGGAGGATCTGCAACGAATTGACGCATGGTGCAGGGAATGGCAATTGAATCTCAATGTAGACAAGTGTAATGTGCTGCGAATACTTAGAAAGAAAGATTCTTTATCATTTAGCTACAATATAGCAAGTCAGCAACTGGAAGCAGTTAAGTCCATAAATTATCTGGGACTAGGCATTAAGAGTCATTTAATATGGAATGACCATATAAAATTAATTGTCGGTAAAGCAGATGTCAGATTGAGATTCATTGGAAGAATTCTAAAGAAATGCAGTCCGAAAACAAAGAAAGTAGGTCACAGTACACTTGTTCGCCCACTGCTTGACTACTGCTCACCGGTGTGGGATCCGTACCAGATAGGGTTGATAGATGAGATAGAAGATCCAACGGAGAGCAGCGCGCTTCCTTAAAGGATCATTTAGTAATCGCGAAAGCGTTACGGAGATGACAGATAAACTCCAGCGGAAGACTCTGCAAGAGAGACGCTCAGTAGCTCGGTACGGGCTTTTGTTGGAGTTTCGAGAACATACCTTAACCGAGGAGTCAAGCAATATATTGCTCCTTCCTACGTGTGTCTCACGAAGAGACCATGAGGATAAAATGAGAGAGATTAGAGCCCACACACAGGCATACCGACAAGCTTTCTTTCCACGAACAATACGAGACTGGAATAGAAGGGAGAACCGATAGAGGTACTCAACGTACCCTCCGCCACACACCGTCAGGTGGCTAGCGGAATATGGATGTAGATGTAGATAACTGCTGTGGTAGCTGTTGGACGTATATAGCTGTGAGGATGAAAGTGGACAGTGTATTCCGGTTTAGTCGGAGGTTTCATCTTACATTTATGGAAATATGTGACAAGTAACTGCTTACACATATTACAAACATGAGTGGATTGCAGGTTAGGGTACTATTTTCATAGGTGATGTGTCACGTAGTACAGTCGTTGCAGGTGATGCAGTGTTGACACCGATATGCTTGGGGCTTGAGACGGGTGGGCTCAACAAGGCGTCGAAAGTGATGTATGAAGGCGCCACCGGTAGTAAGGTGGCGAATAGTAAGTGAGTCTTCTTTGAAGATGCAGAAGAGGAATATTTGTCGGACGTTGTTGAGGATTCAAAGGTCTTTTTCCATCTGGGTGTCAGAAGAGTTCGTTAAGAGCTCACTGAATGTAAGGGCTATAAATAGAACTTTTCATAAAACTGACAGAGTTGCTCAAGACGTTTTAGCTTTAAGCGAAGGCGTATATTTGGTCTGCGCTTAGTGGGTACTTGCGCCAGTCGATACAGTGCAAAACAGCACGTGCTTTGTGCTTTCGTCAGCTGCGCCGCCATTTTCTTCGCGACCTTTCATGCTGTCGGGGAAAACGCGTGAACGCCTCGTAAAGTATGGGTGAAAGTTATGCCTTGCTAATAAGGAAGACGCTGTAGACGCGGGCACGTCCGCGAATGCCCAGCTCACATTAGGCGACGGCTCTGCTTGTCTGCTCCAAAGCTATTTGCATTAAAATAGTTGCGCCGCTGACGCAATGTTAGCACATGCTGCTGCTAGTTCTTAACAGCTAGTTGTTAACACGCCACAGCAGGTAAGAACCTCCATATGCTACTGGTACGTGGTTAATCTTCGGGGAAGTCAGTACACTAACTGTTGACGTTTTTGTTATTGTTACTGTTCTTTGTCATCACTCTTACACCTCGTATGGTATGTCTCACCACAAATTCCTCACCTATGTAACCCTCCTCATACCAGCCCTGAGTTGTCTGTTCGATATATTCAGTTTCTGTCTTGCCCTAAGGTTCTTACCCTCTACAGCGCCCTCACGTATCATGGAGGTTGTTTGTTACTGGCTTAACGTACGTCCTATCATCCTATGTCATCTTCTTGTCAGTGTTTTCCACACTTTCGTTTCTTCACCTATTCTGCGGAGAATTTATTCATTCAGTACCTTACCAGTCCAGTCTGTAGCACTACATCTCAATTGTTTCGGTTCTCTTTTGTTTCAGTTCTCCTACCATCCACGATTCACTGTCGCACAATGCTGTGTTCCAAACGTGCTCTTTCTTCTTCAATTTTAGGCCTGTTTTTGATAGTAGCAGACATTTCTTCGACAGGAATTACCTCCTTACCTTTGCCGGTCGGCTTTTTAGACTTTCATGGCTTCGTCTGTCATATGTTATTTTGCTTTGAAGGTAGCAGAATTCCTTCACTTCACATACTTCGTGATCAGCATTTTTGATGGTAGTTTTCCCGCTACTGTTATTTAGCTGCTCCCCATTACTTTCGTCTTTTTCAGTTTACTCTCAGCCCATAATGTGTGCCGATTACACTAATAATTTCATTTAACACGCCCTGCAAATCTTCCTCACGTATTACTGGGGATAGCAAAGTCATTATTAAAAAGTTTTCTTTTATTTGCATCACTGCTTCTTCGAAGTAGAAACTGAATGACAAGAAGAAAGACTACCTCCTTGTTTTATACACTTTCTAATCCCAGTACTTCGTTCTTGCTCTCAGTTCTAATCTTTTAGGCCTACCTATCTTCCCCTGAAGCGTGCACCTATTCTCTTGAGATTTGTTAAGATATTGCACTATTTTACATTGTCAAACTCTCACCATATGTTGGCAGAACCTATGATTAAGCCTTGCTTCCATTATCAGGAGCACAACGTCAAAACTGCTAAAGGCAATGTCACCGCCATGTAACAAATACTCAGTTTTTTTTTTTTTTTTTTGCCATTCGTTTCCGTTCTTCTCTATGTTATTGTTGTCAGCAACATGGGATACATGACGTGTTAATCAGACTGTGCGATAGTTGTCACAGTTATCTGCATTTTCTATCTTTAGGAAGTGTGTGGATGATACATATTTTCGAAAGGCTGATAGCTTATCTCGAGACATACATTATGCAGGCCAACTCGTATACTCATTTGGTGGCCGAATTCATAAATAGTGTTGTGAATTGCGAAGCAGTGCTAGTTGTATATTCCTCCTTATCTGATCGCCAAGTCTTCGAAAGCACTGCCGAAATCTATTGCTAGACCCCCTACGCATTCCACGTAGGCCCCTTCTTCTACCGAGTAATCAGACAGTTCCTTCCCTCTGCGTTTAACAATGTCATTGCTGTTGATGTCTTTACTTTAAGTTTACAAATGGTTGTTTCGACATTTTTTATGTTGAAATAGTCATTCTGACAAGCATTCATTTTTCGATTTCTTCGTATGTTCTCCGTGGACATTTCGCTTTCATGTCATTCCATTTTCTCGTATATCATTCCTAAGTGACTCATATTGTGGTATTATAGTTTTTTCACGAACATTTTTTCTTCGCACAGTAGACATACTGAAAGTTAAATTTGCCTCCACTCTTGGTGAAAGGCTGTGAATAGATATTATTGCCCAACAATTCTGGCACGTAACTGAGACTATAGACCGTCTTCGTTTGTTTTTGAGGGTTGTAATCACTGCGACTATCAGTCCAATGTATAAATGCTCCTCATATTCTACCAAAATTAGTGAAAGTGTACTTTCTATTTTATACAAACAGGAGCAATTTCAACCGAATTTAGAAAAAACACGAAACTTAATTGTTGCCGCCGGTTCGAAAGCATGATGTTTCCATAAATGTTTATTTTAACACCTACGGGAAAAAAGCGAAAACAAGAAGCAGAAAGCATAGCAAAGAGATTAATAGAAATCTACTACTATCAGCTAAGTGACTTAAAAGAAGAAAAAAATTTCAGAGTATACGCTAGGGCTTTGACATTGTCTTGTAGTAAATGATGGACTATAGGTAAACAAAAAACAAAGAAGAGATCAAAGTGTTTGAGATTTGGTGCGGCAGAAGAACGTTGAAAGTTATGTGGACTGATAAAGTAACAAGTTAGGAGGTTCCCCGCAGAATAGGCAAGGAAAAGAATACAGGGAGGACATGAAAAGAGGAAGGGACAGATAGTAGGACGCTGTAAAGACATCATGAAATGGAGTGAAATGTAGAGGACCATTACTTATTGTATATAATTTTATATCAGTCTTCCGCTACAGTTGTGGGCATTGTGTGTAACTGCCGTTTTGAGATAAAACTGTTGGCACAGATGAAGAAGCCGTGGCAAGCATCAACAAATGAGACAACACACACAAAAAATGTTTCATCTTGTAAAAAATGTTATTCATTCTTTTAAACAAGATAAACGTCATGACTACACACTGCCAACCATTCACCACACCCCCACAAGCACTAACGAGTCGACATATCAATAACAGTACAGTTCCCGCCAATCTTATCAATGCTACATATCGATTCTCATGACAGGTGGTTCTTGGATATCAGCGTGATGGTTAAAACAGAATTCAACAGTCTCTCTGCTGATGCGTCTGTCACTGACCTCCCCGTAACACAGCCGTAACACATAACCGCTTCTGTGAATAACCTGGACTTCCAAAGATTTGTTTGTTGAAGAAAAACTACTCCAGTTTTTGATAACACGGCCTGAATAGATTGGTTTGTAAATAATTTTGAAGGGTATATCATTTTTGACAAAACAATGCCGACTGAAAGTTGCCGACAAAGTGTCAGACATTCCCTCGATCTTCATATGCATGCTAAATCATATTTTTACCGCATTACATGCAATTCACAGGCGTGTTTTGTCATTTCCCATCAAGTTTGTTGAGTGAGAAATGCAGCTGTGATCCAGTAAGAAAATTATTAAACATGTTACAAAGCATTACGTAATTTCTTCATCCCATATGACGTTTAGCCCGTATCGACTCTAATAAACCATCATCGGAATCAGTTTCCTGTTACGAAATTAACACGACAAACGGTCATCTTGTGCCCATCGTGATCATTTAAAACTCAACCAAATGCAATCAAGACTTGCGAATAAAAATGTACTGAGCTCTCCGTGATAACGTGCGGCTAAATGTTTACTTCGAATCTTTTTACTGTTAGTATGTTGTCAACTTCGATGTTGCTTGGCAGGTTCTCAACGAGTCTCACGGAGCTGAGTGTTTAAGTTGCACATAGTTGCATGTAGTTATCGACAGTCTACATCTACATCTACATTTATACTCCGCAAGCCACCCAACGGTGCGTGGCGGAGGGCACTTTACGTGCCACTGTTATTACCTCCCTTTCCAGTTCCAGTCGCGTATGGTTCGCGGGAAGAACGACTGTCTGAAAGCCTCCGTGCGCGCTCTAATCTCTCTAATTTTACATTCGTGATCTCCTCGGGAGGTATAAGTAGGGGGAAGCAATATATTGGATACCTCATCCAGAAACGCACCCTCTCGAAACCTGGCGAGCAATCTACACCGCGATGCAGAGCGCCTCTCTTGCAGAGTCTGCCACCTGAGCCTATCAAACATCTCCGTAACGCTATCACGGTTACCAAATAACCCTGTGACGAAACGCGCCGCTCTTCTTTGGATCTTCTCTATCTCCTCCGTCAAACCTATCTGGTACGGATCCCACACTGATGAGCAATACTCAAGTATAGGTCGAACGAGTGTTTTGTAAGCCACCTCCTTTGTTGATGGACTACATTTTCTAAGCACTCTCCCAATGAATCTCAACCTGGTACCCGCCTTACCAACAATTAATTTTATATGATCATTCCACTTCAAATCGTTCCGCACGCATACTCCCAGATATTTTACAGAAGTAACTGCTACCAGTGTTTGTTCCGCTATCATATAATCATACAATAAAGGATCCTTCTTTCTATGTATTCGCAATGCATTACATTTGTCTATGTTAAGGGACAGTTGCCACTCCCTACACCAAGTGCCTATCCGCTGCAGATCTTCCTGCACTTCGCTACAATTTTCTAATGCTGCAACTTCTCTGTATACTACAGCATCATCCGCGAAAAGCCGCATGGAACTTCCGACACTATCTGTCGTTAATGGTGCATTTGTCTCTCCGGAGCACGATCGGTGGCACTTTCCGCATAAACCCAGAGAGTGTTAGCATCTCGCGAGATACATCAATAAAATCTATTTAAAAAATATAGAAAAATGGAGGAGCTTAGATCACTCACTGGGGCACTGGGCGAAATATGACGTCAAAGCCAATAAATGGCAATTACGTGGTGGTGCATGTGTAGTAGTGCAAACGATACAATTCAATACACAGGTTCAAGACAATTCGCTCTTGTTCTAACTGACATTCGTATAAACAAGCGTTGACGCTCTGACTCAATCAAGTGCTTCAAAAGTGATTTTCACACAGAAAATTATGAAAATGCTGCGTATTATGCGCTATGATTCATACACTGGCCGTGATCCATGTGCGGGCTGGCTTCGAAAGTGATTCCAGTTTATGTGCGAGCATAGGGTCTGAAGTGTGCGGATAAACAAGAGTCTTCGGTACCACCCGTCGACTTTGACCAGTGACGTCGTAACAAGCCCAGAAACACGAAACAAACATGACACGAAAATGGCCATCAACGAAATCACCCATTGCTATTGCGTGATAATACAATGACTCGCAAAAGATGAGGACGAAAGTTACATCTGTGTCGTGTGTCATTACCAAGTAACATAGCTCGATGAGACATGGACCAAACATGCAAGGAATTCCTGGAGTATAGTACAGAAGGTAACTGAAAGAAATACGTAATGAGACGAACAGAAATGACACTTTTACTCAAAAATAGTAATTACCTTGAAGCTTCCGCTATTGATGAAGGTCGCCTGGACATTAAAAAACACAGAACATAGCCCTTGAAAGGTGTGTGATTGGCACAGATAGCAACACATGCTGTGCAGACAGCTTCCGTGTTAGCGACAAGATTCGTGAAGAGTTCGTACGGTAGCGAATTCCATTTCTCCACAGAAGAGGTTGACACCTGGTGCTTAGTCATTGGCGCACGTGTATGTCTGAGATACGTTTGACCAACGCAACCCTAGCGAGTTAGATAGGATTTAAGTCGGGAGAACGGGAGGGCCAGTCCATTCGCCGAATATGCTCTCGTACCAAGAGCTCCTTCACCTGTGCTCTTCGATGCGGTAGCGCACTATCATCCGTAAGAATACTATGTAAAGTAGTCGTGATGTTAAGTACGGTACTGCAGTGCCCGTGTTGTTCAGAAATATGATGGAATGTTCCTTCGAACTTGCATCGTACTTCTGAACAACACAGACAACGCGATCTCTACTTTACCGCCGACACCGGGCAAACGGGTCTCAGTTAACATTTCCCCAATGCATTAGAAATAGCAACTAACCAGTAGCAAAATACAGATTTATTAAACCCTAACTAAGGTTTCGACGGTTGTTCAGAAGATGTAGACCTGTCTTTTACGATTTTCATCTTACAAGGGGAGGCCGCCAATTGTGAAATTCAGATTCGATTCGTACTGCGCGTAATAAAAGCTCATGGCCAGAGGTGTAATGTGGCAAAGCACCAAGATGCACTTCTCAGCCGTTGTCGAGAAAATCGGCAGTTAAAAGAAACCGTTGCGGTGAAATACTCTCGACGATTAATGAATCTCTACTGCGTCGTGGCGCAGCGGTAAGCGCTCGGGTTCGTAATCTGAAGGTCGCCGGATCGAATCTCGCGCCATGCAATTTTTTTTAGTATTTGTTTTTTGTAATTCAAATATATATATATATATATATATATATATATATATATATATATATATATATATATATAAAGTATTAATCAATTGCTTATGCATGTTGGTGAAGGCGGATCGCTCTCCAATCGTACCGCCTCCATTTTTCCGTTTTTTTTAACAGGGTGTACCAAAGCTCTCCCGTCCGCACTGATTTTCGACAATGTTATAAGTTGCGCTAGGGACCGCATCTACCTTCTTTCGAAGTTAGCAGGCAACTACGCTGTTATGCGGCGGCTCGTTTCGGCCCATTCAACATCTGTCATTCAAGTGTAACGAGCGAGTAACGGAGTTTATATTTCATACCTCCACAGCAAATTTGTGTTCGTGGGGTCTCTATTCTAATTCGAACGTTTGACTTACGCTATACGTATTCGTTTCGGAATATCGTTTCTACGTCTTCAGTTAACTACAAGTTGTTAACATTATGAAGACAATCAATAACATTTGTGAAATACAACTTCGTTTGCGGAAAACATAATGATGTTCGAAGTCGCCAGTTTTTCCACGACAAACGACTTTCAACAACTTATTATATGCATAATTGTTGCAACTGATTGCCGGGAATTATATATATATATATATATATATATTAATTATAAAAAGCAAATACTAAAAAAAAAAAAAAGTTGCATGGCACGAGATACGATCCGGCGACCTTCGGATTACGAACCCGATCGCTTACCGCTGCGCCACGACGCTGTAGGCAGTTATTAATCGTAGAGATTATTTCACCGCAACGGTTTCTTTTAACTGTCGATTTTCTCGACAACGGCTGAGAAGTGCATCTTGGTGCTTTGCCACATTACACCTCTGGCCATGAGCTTTTATTATGCACAGTATGAATCGAATCTGAATTTCACAATTGGCGGCCTCCCCTTGTTAGTAGGAAAGTTGGAAATTTGTGGTAAGGTCTTATGGGACCAAACTGCTCAGGTCATGGGTCCCTTAACTTACGCACTACTTAATCTAACATAAACGGACAGACAGTAAGGACGAGACACACACACACACCCATTCCCGACGGACGAATCGAACCTTCGACGGGCGGAGCCAAGCAGACCGTGACAAGGCGCCCGAGACCGCGCGGCAACCCTGAGCGACTCTTCGTCTCAGTGTCATTTACTTGCAGGTTTGGACACATGGACTGGTACAAATTTCTAGATTTTGAAAATGGCTGCGCATGAGCAATGCAACTGAAGCCCTTGTATGCACAGCCGTGTTCGAAATATTAATCTTCGCTCCTGTACGGAAATATACATAATGGATGTACGAGTGCTGGTTGTGGAAAATGACTGACGACACATGGAGGTTTGGATCTGACTGTGAAGCGTGCAGTGATAGCCTAATGGCAGGGTGGAGCCTCGCGATAAGTGGGATACCCGGGTTCAAGTTCACGTCGGCACAGATTTTCACTGTCGTCATTTCTTTATACAAGTAATGGTTGTCCGTATTCGCAACTGCGAATACATTGCATGTAATAAAAGTGTTGCTCTCATTTAAGTTTAAAAATATAGTCACCGATCTGAAATTACACTACTGGTCATTAGAATTGCTTCACCACGAAGATGACGTGCCACAGATGCGAAATTTAACCGACAGGAAGAAGATGCTGTGATGTGCAAATGATTAGCATTTCAGAGCATGCACACAAGGTTGGCGCCGGTGGCGACACCTGCAACGTGTTGCCATGAAGAAAGTTTCCAACAGATTTCTCATACAGTAACAGCAGCTGACCTGCGTTGCCTGGTGAAACGTTGTTCCGATGCCTCCAGTAAGGAGGAGAAATTCGTACCATCACGTTTCCGACTTTGATAAAGGTGGGATTGTAGCCTATCGCGATTGCGGTTTATCGTATCGCGACATTGCTGCTCGCGTTTGTTGAGATCCAATGACTGTTAGCAGAATATGGAATTGGTGGGTTCAGGAGGGTAATACGGAACGCCGTTCTGCATCCCAACGGCCTAATATCACTAGCAGTCGAGATGACAGGCATCTTATCCGCAAGGCTGTAACGGATCGTGCAGCCACGTCTCGATCCGTGAGTCAACAGATGGGGACTGTAATATCTCTTTATATTCGATGAATTATTCAGATACAATTCTACCCTTGAATGACACTTACTAATTTTCTATCTTCATACTCGCAGAATCCATGCGAAAAGTAACTTCGTACAATAGCTATGCCATGAGCGCATAAGTATTCTTTGTAGTACTCTCTCTGGTGGTTGTTAGAAAAAAAAAGAAAGGGAGCTTCCGAGATTGTCTTCGTGCCGATTAGCCTGTGCTTGGTTTAGAAGAACTGTAATCTGATTATTGAGATTTATCACAGAAGATAACTGATACGAACTGTACGATTAAAAGGAAATATATATAGATGGCTCCTTCAAGTAAATGGTGTGTATTTTAAATTTGAGAATTAATGATATTTATCGATATATTGCGTAGTTGTTAATCAGAAGGGACTTCCGAAAGACTGGATACGAACCTGCACTTAATAATCCAAGAGCTCCATTGCTTCTTCGGAAGGTTAAACTTCATCAAAGCCAAATATCCGCTTGATCTGAGGTTTCCCGACTGATTATACAACGCTCCCAAAATTACGAGGCATTTTATTTGTACAGATTAGCAGACTGACGCAAAGCACGAGCCTGCAGAGAAGAAGAATCATCGCCTGATTTCATTCTAACAAGTAAAATTTCAGAATCATTTTGAGTGACTGAGCTATGACTGTATTTCCTATCATGAATGATTGATTGCTCGAACGAATTGAGAGCTACATAATTACGTAGATAGGAGGAAAAATTACAGGACGTTTGCAAGATAACAACCATATGCACGATCAGTTCGACGACGTCTGCAGCAGCATGGACTATCAGCTCGGAGACCATGGCTGCGGTTACCCTTGACGCTGCATCACAGACAGGAGCACCTGCAGTGGTGTGCTCAACGACGAACCTGGGTGCACGAATGGCAAAACGTCATTTTTTCGGATGAATCCTGGCTCTGTTAGCAGCATCATGATGGTCGTGTCGCATCCGTGTTTGCCGACATCGCGGTGAACGCACATTGGAATCGTGTATCCGTCATCGCCATAATGGCGTATCACTCGGCGTTATGGTATGGGGTGACATTGGTTACACGTCTCGGTACCCTCTCGTTCGCATTGACGGTACTTTGAACAGTGGACGTTACATTTCAGATGTGCTAGACCCGTGGCTCTACCTATCATTCGATCCCTGCGAAACCCTACATTTCAGCAGGATAATGCACGCCCGCATGTTGCAGGTCCTGTACGAGCCTTTCTGCATACAGAAAATGTTCGACTGCTGCCCTGGCCAGCACATTCTCCAGATCTCTTACCAATTGAAAACATCTGGTCAATGGTGGCCGAGCAACTGGCTCGTCACAATACGCCAGTCACTACTCTTGATGAACTGTGGCATCGTGCTGAGGCTGCATGGGCAGCTGTACCTGTACACGCCATCCAAGCTCTGTTTGACTCAATGCCCAGGCGTATCAAGGCCGTTATTACCTCCAGAGGTGGTTGTTCTGGGTACTGATTTCTCAGGATCTATGCACCCAAATTGCGTGAAAATGTAATCACGTGTCAGTTCTAGTATAATATATTTGTCCAATGAATACCCGTTTATGATCTGCATTTCTTCTTGGTGCACATAGAGGTTCAGATCTGACTGTGAAGCGCGCAGTGATAGCCTAATGTCAGGGCGACGCCTCGTGATAAGTGGGAAATCCGGGTTGGAGGTCATGTCGAGCACAAATTTTCACTCTCGTCATTTCTTTATACAAGTAATGGTTGTCCGTATTCGCTACTGCGAATACATTGCATGTAGTAAAAGTATTGCTCTCGTTTAAGTATTGTCATCGATCTGAAGTTATATTCGCCACTGGTTCACAAGGTCACTGGTCGAAGCCGACGACTGATATCGCAATTTCTTCATTATACCACCTGTCTGAGCAGGGAGGCAGGAAGGGACTCTAAAATAATAGCAGCAGCAGAGGCCTTTCGTTTCGTTTTTCCTGCCGGGCCCTTTGGAAATGGTCTTATTAGAAAAACAGTAATATCAGAAATTGAGTCCGCCATGATGCAAAACACCTTGTTATTCGTTTATTTTTTTACTATCCGAAACTAGTTTCGGCGACAAATATCACCATCATCAGCGGTTTTTTTTAAGCTAAACATGCACAAAATGGTATGGTTTACAAACACAGTAAAATATTATTACATTTTTACAAATCGTCTTTTGAAATATAGTTTTATATTGATACTTTCATACTACCTTATTTATTGTATGTTACACCATGTTTTAAGAAATTATTGGCGCTGTTTGTGACATATTTTCTGTTCTCTTTTTTTTTTGTTGCCGTATTTTTACTTAGCGGACATCATATCATCTGCAACCATGTGAGCGGCTGTTAGTAAACAAATACTAAAATGTGAACTTCGTATGTCAGCAGTATATACTTGGGGTTGTGGTAGTGTTGTGGAAACCAGTTATTTTGGTGTGTATTGAGCTGTTGCTTAGCTATACGTGTACTCACGTTCATTGGATGGTATGTGGCTGCTTTTCACACAGAAAAACAAAACTTTTGCACTTTGATTCTGATCCAGAATATTACGCTATCTTGCTGTTTGCGTGTGTCGCGAGAGGCGTATCGCATGTGGCCAGAAAGGCTATGAAAAACTAGAGCGCGAATTACGATGACTTCTGTTCATTATTTATGTCTTTGTGTGTGATGGGGAAGTGGTTCTTTTGCGTGTGTGTGCTTACTGTTCTGTGTCTTTGGGCAGTTCTCTCAGAGCGGTAAAGAGTGTGTTGTTGCAGAGTGTTGTGTTTTCATTTATTACATTTTTCCCTTTGACTATGACCTTTTGTATGTAGTAAGTTTCTTGTATTGTTAGTTGGTATAGACTGTTGCTGTTTCTCAGAGTGCGTAGATCGTTTTCGATATTAGTGGCGTTATGGTTTTTATTCATTAGATGTTCTGCAAAATTTGAATGTGTGCTGCCACTACTTAGAGCTCTCGTGTGCTCTGTGTACCTCGTTCGGAAATTTCTGATTGTTTGTCCTATGTAGTGGGCCTGACAAAAATTGCAAGTGAGTTAATATATTCCAGCCTTTCTGAATTTGTCTGTCGCCGAAACTACACTCCTGGAAATGGAAAAAAGAACACATTGACACTGGTGTGTCAGACCCACCATACTTGCTCCAGACACTGCGAGAGGGCTGTACAAGCAATGATCACACGCACGGCACAGCGGACACACCAGGAACCGCGGTGTTGGCCGTCGAATGGCGCTAGCTGCGCAGCATTTGTGCACCGCCGCCGTCAGTGTCAGCCAGTTTGCCGTGGCATACGGAGCTCCATCGCAAACACTGGTAGCATGCCACAACAGCGTGGACGTGAACCGTATGTGCAGTTGACGGACTTTGAGCGAGGGCGTATAGTGGGCATGCGGGAGGCCGGGTGGACGTACCGCCGAATTGCTCAACACGTGGGGCGTGAGGTCTCCACAGTACATCGATGTTGTCGCCAGTGGTCGGCGGAAGGTGCACGTGCCCGTCGACCTGGGACCGGACCGCAGCGACGCACGGATGCACGCCAAGACCGTAGGATCCTACGCAGTGCCGTAGGGGACCGCACCGCCACTTCCCAGCAAATTAGGGACACTGTTGCTCCTGGGGTATCGGCGAGGACCATTCGCAACCGTCTCCATGAAGCTGGGCTACGGTCCCGCACACCGTTAGGCCGTCTTCCGCTCACGCCCCAACATCGTGCAGCCCGCCTCCAGTGGTGTCGCGACAGGCGTGAATGGAGGGACGAATGGAGACGTGTCGTCTTCAGCGATGAGAGTCGCTTCTGCCTTGGAGCTGGAAGCTTAGGGTCAGAAACCGGCTCCACTGAGCACTGTGCGACGGAGGCGGTGAAGCAGCTAGAAACAAAGGGCGATCACTGACTGACTGCGCGCTTCGCGGCTCGCACGCTGCACCTTGCCGGCGCAGCCAGCTACCGTGGCGGCGCCCGTACCATTGTCTACCCGCGGCCGGCAATTAACGCGGGGCAACGGACCGCTCAAGACGGAATTGCTGTCATTATTTAGGCACGCGGGGCGGCCGTGCGCGCGACAGCCGCAGCCCTGCCCTGGCAGGCCGGCGTTCATTACGGGGACAGCCCCGGCCCGCAGCCCCTACTAATGCGGTGCCGGTGCACGTGTTCCCGGGGGAGACCGGCTACGCTCATCTCCTCCCACTCGTCACTCCCGTAAAACCATTACGGCGCGCACCGCCGGCGCCTCATGCGAGCGTCTGACGCATTCCGACGGTGCCGGGCGACTAGTCGTCACGTTTAGGGTCCATTCGCGAGGGGGACAGCTATTCATCTGGGCGTGCTCTGAGACGCCACCTCTAGCTGAGGAAATTGTCATCAGGTTCTTCCTTCCCACACCTGTTCACGTACGTGGCCGCTGTTACTAATGAAGTTGCTCCACACTGGCTTAGGGAAAGTTTTTATTATTAAGCTGTAAGGTGTCAGGCAAATCCAACACCTTCCATGAAAAACCTGACATGATAGCAAATCCGGCAGTATGTCACATTGCTGCGAATAAATCGTGACGTTAAATTAACCAAACTAATACGATCAACGAGTGAGCAAATGGAATACCACAGACTAACACAAGAACGCCTAAATGCATGTCATACATTCCCACTGTGAAACAGACGCAGTTCCGAAGGGAGATACAAGAAGCTGAGAACAGAGTCATGTAGGCTAGGAGGCCCTACGATAAGGGATGGACACCCACGCCGCCAGCCGACCGCCAAGACCACCCCCCAGCCCATGTTAAAAGATAGAGCCCTCCAGAAGAACAGTATAGATCTTAGGATAACACTAAAAGGGCCACACCAGCTGCAAGGTTTAGCGTGATACTATACGCGTCTTTGTTACGTTGCAAACGTTAAAAACATTGCCCCACCACGAAAAGTATAACGTTTCTCATTGTATAGACAGAATTTTTGTAGGCAGAGCTTAAGGTTAACATTGAGACCCTGATTGGTCAGTTGAAAACAGCCAGATAGCTTTTCTTAAACCAGCTTCGGTAAATTGTAGTAAAGAGAAGTTAGAAAGAGTTGCATCCGAGACGGCGAGGTGTGTGGAGCTGCGCCACCCACCGCCCCCTGACGCTGACTAACCACCGACAAGGTAATGAACGCACGCGATGCCGCAAAACAGCGCATAAGGCTTCACTCAGAACTGCAGAAGTCTCAGCTGCTACACCCCCTTTTTACGTAATGCTAGTGTCGATCGTCAATTAAACTTCGTGGTATTCACATTTGCTACTAGAAGTTAAAATCTGAAACGCGATGATTTTTCTGTTATATAATTATTGAGAAGCCACATCAGCCACTGTAATTTACGACAAGTTAAATAAGTAATTAAAGATAATTGAGGGTCACTGTAGACCATTTTGATAGATATCTCTTTTATGAAACTTAACTTAAACCTAGATTATAGATGTGATATGGCATAGGTCATCCTTCGATCCATTATAGAACTTGGAAACCCATTCAGGGAATATTCGTTCACATTTTTGTTGAACGCAGTTGGTTTTTATCATCCTGTATTAAAATATTTCCTTTTATCAATAGTGCAACTTATAAACATTGTTTTGTGAGTAGAATAAAATTTCCAATGGTAAACTTAACCGCTTTTTCGACGTTGTTTTACCAGCTAACTAAAAATAGGAAAGCCTTGAACCCCTTCCACTAAATTTAGTTAGTATTAAGATTCTTTTACAGGGAGTGCAGTTGAGCTGACGCTGAAATCATTAAGTATTTGATTATATCATCGCTAGTCCCACTGAACTCTTCCGAACTCTACATGTCATGTGTGGTCTGGCGTCTCCTTACCAGCAACAGGTCCCAGGTTCAAAGTAGTCAATTCCCTAAAAAACACGCTCAGAGCGTCGTTGCGCGAAAGTGGTAGAGAGACACGACTTAGAACAAACAGACACGACGCAGAATGTTAGACAGCAGCATTAATTACGATTAATAGATGACATCGTCCGCTTTCGTAGCTCAGTGGTCAGCGTATATGGTTACCAAGCGGAGGACCCGGGTTTGACTCCTCACACAGCCAAGGATTTTTACTTTGTGGGAAGACTGGTACTCAAGGCACTAAACTGCATGATGTAAATTTGGGACCTACTTAAAAGACGTAACGGCTACGAGTTCTGGTCATTCGGCAACACGGCCGGTAGTGCAGTGTATGCCGGTATTCGTAGTCCTGGTATGTGGGTACTAGTCCGTGGTCTGCAGCATATTTCTATGATTAACGTTTCGCCTTCTAATGCTGGGCTCGTCAACACAGGCTATAATGACGGGGCGACATTTTCAAATGAGCTTCGCTATACGAACTATTTACACGTAACCGCGCAACGGCCAGGTTGTAACGTCACCGGACGCAGAGCGTTACAGAGTTTCTACTGTGGACGAATTGGTCCTGTTCGCATTATTTATCCAGCAACTTGTTTACTTTCAGTCTTCCTCCTATTCCTTCAAATGGTTCAAATGGCTCTGAGCACTATGGGACATAACATCTGAGGTCATCAGTCCTCTAGAACTTAGAACTATTTAAACCTAACTCACCTAAAGACCTCACACGCGTCCGTGCCCGATTCAGGATTCGAACCTGCATACGTAGCGGTCGCGCGGTTTCAGACTGAAGCGCCGAGAACCTCTCGGCCACACCGGCCGGCTCCTATTCTTTCAAAAATTACTTTTCAGATTCTCCGGTTTTAGTTTTAGCAAGGACCAGTCATTACTATGAAACTTCCTGGCAGATTAAAACAGTGTGCCGGACCGAGACTCGAACTCGGGACCTTTGCCTTTCGCGGGCAAGTGCTCTACCTAAGCACGACTCACGCCCCGTCCTCACAGCTTTACTTCTGCCAGTACCTCGCCTTCTACCTTGGGTAGCTCAGTTGGTAGAGCACTTGCCCGCGAAAGGCAAAGGTCCCGAGTTCGAGTCTCGGTACGGCACACAGTTTTAATCTGCCAGGAAGTTTCATATCAGCGCACACTCCGCTGCAGAGTGAAAATCTCATTCTGGAGTCATTACTATGTTAAGATGCACAGTACGGCCTTGAATAGTTGGGAAAAAAAAACTTCAACAGTAAAGAAAGACTGTAAGCAAACGAACTGTGGTCCGTAGAGCCTTTGCGGCATGCTACCTAACGGCAGGCATTGATTTCATTCTTCTTTGGAAGATGGTAACAAATGTATGCATCACATTCACTTTCTTAGTGATTTTAGGTGATTCTAAAAGTTTTTTCAGGTGCTAAATTTAGATATACTAAGGGTTTCCCTGTATCAGACCATGTTTTTCCACAAAGTAGACTGGTGATGAATATCGAAAAATTTATACAAAACATAAACATGATAAAATTAGGCACTCCTATAATTATAATGAAGTCTTATATTCTTCAGACCTTCCTCCCACTCTGATCTCCTTTGCGTCCCCTGTGCAACATCCAGAGTTAGTGAGCTGTCATGCTGACATCCCATCGGCCCTGGTACTGCTGTCTCACTTGTTCAACGTTTTGATGATATCTTTCTTCCTCTTCCTCATTCACAGCACTTACATTTTCTAGACAATATCTGACGCGGAAGTCCCAGAAAATACAGTTTCAAGGTCCGTTGCATCAAATACTTTAAAGTTATACACTTTGTTAATAATTTTTGTAACGAGGCCCTGGCAATCGCTAAGAAACTTCTTCGAAGGATATCCAAGACGATCTTATTCCGCCATAATTTCTGACAGCCACGGCAACTTAGTTGCCATATACTTGGAAGACTCACCAAATTTTGGTAGGGTTTCAATAAACTGTTTCATAATAGCCAAGTTTCATGCAGTATAAAGTGAGAAGCTTTTTCTAGGCCCGTCTTTGAATCAAATAGTACTTTTTTCCCTCCAGAGTTTGGCGCTATATTTGGCCAGATTCCCATTTTCATTGGAACCAAGGGTACTAACTCGCAACGCTAAGACACTCGAAGTGGGACTCAAGATTGTCCTGGTCTTTAACCTTTACGTAAAAGTACGCAAAATACACTTTTTTGACAAAGTACGAGTTGGTCCGCTGCTGATTTTCAACCATAAATGTGCCACATATGTATTAATAGGTGTCAGGAAAATTAATATGACCTCTTGAAATAATAAAATTCGCAAAAGCACGCACCAGTCGATTTGTCATTCGTCGCTGACGTTTACTTGAAAAACGATGTGTAAAACAAACATATAGGCCTCAAAATTACAATATCACCGAAATATATAGGTAGTTATATTATAGACTATAGAATTTAACTTGACAAACCTTCACAAAACAATACTGGCGTTATTATAACGATTATATAGTTATGATTTGAATATTCAGAGAAATTTTAAATTGTGTCAGAACTACATGTGACTGAACATGTGCTTTACCTGAAATCAACCCTCAAAAATACACCAGGACAACCCTTCAGCTTCAAAAAAAAGATTTCATTATACAACGCGTACCATGAGACACATTGGGCTTTAATTTTTATCGATTTATGGCTTGGATCAGTCGTCATATCATCTGATTATTCGAGTAAAATATTCTGAGTCACATTTTAGCGAAGTGGAAATTTCTCTAAAACGAAAAGTTGAATTCCAAGATTGCGAAAGTTGTGCTCACGAGAGAGGCCAAGTTTTATTTATTTATTTATTATTTTAATTTTTATTTTTTATCCTGGTGTGTGTCAGTTTTACACTCCACTTCAAACTGTGTAACTGTATATTCTGGCCAATGCTGAGATAGTAAAGACAACATATCTTCTTGAAAGCAGTTGTTTTGTTGCGTACTGTCACATACAGTATCACATGTGCCACAGTAAAATAATAGGAAATATCAAAACATGTTATGTTACAATTTTAGATAACGTAGGCGTTTTTGCTGTTGTCTTCAGTCTGAAGACTGGTTTGATGCAGCTCTCCACGCTCCTGTACCCTGTGCAAGCCTCTTCATCTTCGAGTGACTACTGCCACCTACATCCTTTTGTACCTGTTTACTGTGTTCATGGCTTGGTCTTCCTGTACAATTTTAATCCCTCAAGTTGCCTTCCAGCACTAAATTGGTGCTCCCTTGACGTCTCAGAATATGCTCCGCCACTCCCCCCCCCCCCCCCCCACAGGCGATGTGGAGGCGACGTATTACTCAATGGTAAACAGCTCAGCCCATACGAGGAAAATATGTCGGTGTTCACGAGAGCCTGGAAGGATGGCTGCCCGCACGGCATCTCTGGTGTGCGGAGGAACTGATTACAGGCGGATGCAACAGTGTGTTCTGTGGAACGAATTTAAAAGCTTAGGTACCTTATGCGTACGACTGCAAAGCTTTTATTTTCAAAATTACCTTCCGATTTTTGCAAGAATGTCTGGAGTTACTGCTGTCACTGCTGTTGCAATGTGGCGTCGAAGTTTGCCGAAAGCTGGTGGAAGCGAACACACGTAGAAGCAGTATTTCACCAATGCCGACCAGAAAAATCAGAGACCTTGAGATCAGGGGATCTTGAGGCCAGTAAACTTTATACGCCGTAGGAGATGCACCGCTGTTCTCTTTGCGAAAATCACGCTTTGCATTGGTAAATGAAGTACACGCGTTGAAACGTAGAACGCAAAAAGTCTTTTCATGTCGTATTGTCGCCATCTCCACTCGCCTCACAGTGGACCGGGCAACCACATGAACGGACAACTTACAGCTGACGCCAAAATAAGTTTTTAGCTTGGAAGCATAAGTTCACCAAAACATTCTCTGTCTTTTCAGGTAGAAGATATAGAGTTGTGAAACGGGGCGAATCTCTTTGAAATAATCATCATTTAAAAATAAATTGATATTATTTGTGTTCTCGGGTACTGTCACTTGTTCTCTCGTATAAAAGGTTACTAGTTACTTACGATGTATAACTGGACAGTCTAAACAACTCCAAACTATCTAGATTTATGAGTCTTCATATTGTTCTGAGTGGAACGTGAGATTTCCACATCTGCATTGGGCAATGATATATTTTTAATTGCAACATGCCTGTTGCTTCTCTAATGTCGATATCTGGCTAGGCCAAGCTCAGTACAACGTGACTACTTCCTGAATTTGCTTTGTTGTCGATTATTTGCAGTAGCGGACTACAGAACATACGTAACGCTCATGCCTCACGCATGTGCACGGTAATCCGGTTGAGACTGAACTGTAAGGAGGTGCAACAGGTCTACTAACGAGACTGCTTACACCACGCTTGTCCGCCCTATTCTGGAATATTGCTGTGCCGTGTGGGATCCGCAGGACATCGAAAAAGTACAAAGGACAGCTAGTTTTGTATTATCGAGAAATAGGGGAGATAGTGCCACAGACATGATACGTGAATTGGAGTGGCAGTCATTAAAACAAAGGCGTTTTTCGTTGCAACGGGATCTTCTCATGAAATTTCAATCACCAGTTATCTCCTCCGATTGCCAAAACATTCTGTTGGCACCCACCTACATAGGGAGAAATAATCACGATAATATAAGAGAAATCAGGGCTAGCACAGAAAAATTTAAGTGCTCGTTTTCCCGCATGCTATTTCAGAGGGGAATGGTAGAGAGACAGCTTGAAGGTGGTTCATTGAACCCTCTGCCAGGCACTTTATTGTGAATAGCAGAGTAATCACATAGACTGTTACAGAAATATTGCAACGGAAACACTGCCTATGATTTACTTCAACTGCACATGGACAAGGCGTTTAGTGTACGTTATTCTCTAACACGTTGCTCCTGATAAAAAGTCTGGTTAATGTTTTGGATGGGATGATTTCTGGAGGTGGGGAAACATAAAATGACATCGATCGAGACAGATTCTTGTGATACTGATCATTTATTGCAGGTGGAAAAAAACTCATATTTGGTACATGAAACAATTTAGAAGATGAATGATAATTGTAATCCTTTTCGTACAATGGCTTTATGTTGGAGTATGAATTTAAAAGGAATAGTCAGAACGTGTGGGCAGTAGGAAAACGGGAAGTTACTTGAAAGGAAGATATTTGTGCATCAGATTACTTACTAATCCCACGTACAATATATGTACAAAACTGTACATTCTACGAATAAAAATGCTTGGACTTGTAATCTTGTGACCTCACTCATATATAGCCGAGAAGCAGTGTAAAAAGTCGTACCCCGAAGTATGAACTCAAAACTCCCGAAATGCGCGAGCTGATTTGCCATATTTTGTTACTTGAATACGGATATTTACTCAAGGCAATGAACTTGTAGAAACGGTTGCGCACTGACTGACACTATTGATTTGGGTTTGCTTACAAGATTAAACTTACAATAGGGTCAAATGCGGAAAATCATTCAGAGCGAAGCGTTTCTTCAGTAAATTTAACGAACTACTTCCCACTCAAATAAAACACTGAGTGAAATTAATAGAAAGAGCGACCATTGATAAGGGTACACAGTCGCTTGTGGTATGAACAAAGCATTCCTTACGAACATTAACTCCAGAAAGTCAATAAATCGAAATAAAAACAGTCTTGAATGTAGTACGGATCGAATGAGATAATTTATCCATACCTAATCAACACCTAACGGCGCTAACCGGAATAAAATAATATTAAGCTAAGTTCTGTGGAAAATCACTTCATTCAAATGCAACATCTGGAGCTAGAAAGCCGTTCTAAAATGGCAAGCAGAGGTTCGGGAGCGTAGGTCAAAACGACGCATTGCCAAAATCGGGAAAGCCTGTGATTCTTGGAGGAAACAAGACTTCTTTCAGGGGAAGCTATCGGTGTTGATACTCTCCGGCAAAGGACATACAAGAAAACTTCTACTTCTCTCACAGATTCAAACACACTGGCTCACAGATTCAAACTAAACAGTGATTTTCAAAAACAGACATAGTGTCTGATGGGATAGCCGCAATCACTTATTTTGCAATGTTACTTATAATCCGTCTTGATTGCAAAATGTTTATTCATATGACCGGTTTCGGTTCCTCTAGGACCATCGTCAGATCTGCTATTTCGGTTGCAGGAGTAACCCGTCCAAATATAGCAACTTTCACATGCTGTGTTGCAATCAAGACGGATTATAAGAAACATTGCAAACAGTGAGTGTCTGTCGGAACGGAGAGGACATGGAAGGAATCAGGTCGCCACATGAAATAAACATACATGCGGACCCTGCATATCCTCCTCAAAAAGGCAGAAAGGACCCAGAAAAACTATCTGAGACATTTATACGAAATAAGTATTTAAAATGTCAATGAACAATGCATGGGGGCTGAATTAAAAAGAAATAAATGCAATAACTTTAGTAGTTGTGTGTCCGGTTACGAAATCTCGTAACCGTTCGGCCCTGAATAGTATTAGGACGCAATCTGACTGCATAAAATAAAAATAAAGAATGACAAGAAATTTCCATTAACACAATTAATTAATTAAGTCCCCTGCCACTATAAAAGCTACGAAACAACAAAGCACAAGTGTAACTTTTCTGTGTGTGGTAGTGTGACTCAAAGTAGATGTATCTGGCACGGTTCCTCCTCAATACGAGAAGATATTTCAAACACCATTTACAATGAACTAATTGAAAAACCAGAAATACTATAATTGCACGTAGAAGCCAGAATTACAAGTCTAATACATGAACACGAGCCAGATGCTTTGTTGACTGAACCTGTGTCCAAGAGGCTTTGTCATTAAAGAAATGTGAAATAATTTTTTTTTTACCTCAGTATATAGTGACGAAAAATACACTGTGATCATTGCAAACATCTTCCATCGATACATTACACCAACCGAACAGCATCTACTCTCTCGCCCAACAGAACAACAACTGCACTCGACTTCCTCTGAACTAGTACTGCTTTCGACATCCTCTCAACAAGTACTGCCCACGGCAACTACTACTACTGCACCAGTGGAGGCGGCGGAATAATAATCTTTGGCGCAATGTCTGGCGCTGTGACTCAGTGTAGCCACCTTTCAACCACCGATCAAGAACAAAATTTGGCTACTCCAGCCACCTTTCGTAAAAGCATAGTGATTTTTACTGGCAGAGCTCTTTGCTGTGTTGGAATGGCAGTAAAGTTTTAATTTGTGTAACAGCGCGTATTACTAGAAGCAACTGGAGTTTAGTAGCTCGCTTAGACTTGTCCTTCTAGCCCAGTACCAGTAATACCTTTTCAGTCTCTTCGTATAACAGAGAAGAATTCCATTGAATATTGAATAGGGAGGGCTACCCGGAGAAGGACCGCGCCAGCATTTCTTTTCAGAGTGCTCTGCACGAGACGTTGAACTGTTGCAGAAGAAGCCAAGAAGTTGGCTTTCAGCGTGCGCGACTCAAAGGCCTGTACCTTAAGCGAAATAAGGGCTTTCGCTGGAGGGGCAGTAGCGAGGTGAGCGCTGATTGGGCGGCTTGATTTCAGGCGCTCTTTCAGCGCCTCTGGCGGCAGGGGGCGCAATTAAACTGCGCCCGGGCGGCGCGGCGCGGCGCGCGGCTGCTTTCCGGCTGAATGCAGTGTAAGTCCCCTCCACAAAGAAGCCGAGCGCCAGCTTAGGGCGGCTCCGCGGCTCAGCCGCGCGAGTGGCGCGACTTTCTAATTAGCTGGCCCTCCTGCCCTCTCCCCTGCAACACTCGTCCCACTGCGGAGCGGTTTGTTTTCCTCACCGGACGAGTCACTTTCGTTAAATGTTAAATGAAAACCACCACAGCTGTATGTACGATACGTTTATAGCTCCACGACCGGTTTCGTTCTGCTCTATCTCACCTGCTGTTCAACAAGACTATTGTTAAGACAAAGATTAGCATAAAAACCTTTAAACAAATGTAATAGGTGGTTAGAATTGAAGTGCAGCTACTACTCATAATTGCGGTATGTACAATATTTATCGTATGGTAGTGATAATTGGTTGAAATTGTAATGCAAATACCATACGTATTGTCCACATACAACGAAACAAAAATAATTGGCTTGTAAATATATCAAAGATCCGCCTCAGTTGCGAGAAGTTACTGGTCTTTACCCAGGTTTCAGCTAGAGTAATCTAGCCCTCTTCAGAAGCATAAAATAAACTAATACATGCCAGAATAAGGCACGATCAAACATAAAAAGCTACCGTGGTATCATGCCAAGCTACGTTACTTAGCTGAGTAACAGCTCCGGCCCCACTTCATAGAAAGCGGGTTAGTTCCAACGCAGCGTCCGCGGCTAACCAACCGCTTTCCATGAAGTGGGGAAGGGGCTGTTCCTCACATAAGTAACTAAAAGGTTAGTCCCAACGCAGGGTCCGCGGCTAACTAACCGCTTTCCATGAAGTGTGGAAGGAGCTATTACTCAGCTAAGTAACGTAGCTTGACGTGGTACCACGGTACTTTAGCTTTTTATGTTTGACCGTGCCTTATTCTGGCATGTGTTAGTTTATTTTATGCTTCTGAAGAAGGCTAGACTACTCTAGCTGAAACCTGGGTAAAGACCAGTAACTTTTCGCAACTGAGGCGGATCTTTGACGCATTAATTTATCAAAGTTGCTCACAGTGCTATTACATGTTAAAAATTCTTATCGGGTGGTAGTTTGCGACGTATAAATAATTTAGTGACGTCAGAAACTTACACTATGTGGTCAAAAGTATCCGGACACCTGCCTTAAAATGACTTAGAAGTTCGTGGCGCCTGCCATCGGTAATGCTGAGTTCAGTATGCTGATGGCCCACCCTTAGCCTTGATGACAGCTTCCACTCTCGCAGGCATACGTTCAATCAGGTGCTGGAACGTTTCTTGCGGAATGGCAGCCCATTCTTCATGGAGTGCTGCACTGAGGAGAGGTATCGATGTTGGTCGGTGAGGCCTGGCATGAAGTCGGCGTTCCAAAACATCCCAAAGCCGTTCTATAAGATTCAGGTCAGGACTCTGTGCAGACCAGTCCATTACAGGGATGTTATCGTCGTGTAACAACTCAGCCACAGGCCGTGCATTACGAACAGGTTATGCGTCAATGGGAAGAGGAGTGGCTGGCAGACGATGAAAATAAACTGAGTCTGGTCAAGGCCACCACGCGGCCGTGGCGTACGTCCTACCAGTCATGCAGGCGGGATGAAGTTCTCCTCACTCGCCTCCGCATCGGGCACAGTCCCTTAACGCATGGTTTTTTACTCCGGCGGGAGGACCCTCCAATCTGCAGTGCTTGTGGCGTCCAGATTACTGTCCGCCACATTTTACTTGACTGTCTTTTATTCTCTGACCAGAGGGCGGTGGTTTCCTTTCCACCGGATTTGCCCTCTATTTTACAAGACGACGCAACGACTGTGGTTAAGGTCTTACGGTTTTGTATCCTGTCCAATTTGTTGCCTCGGATTTTAGGGAGAGGATTTTAATGTGCTTCTGGGTGACTGGTTAACCCAAGTTTTAGGTAAGAGGTCCGCCAGTCACGATTACCTACTTGTTTCACTTCGATTTCTGTTTTCTTTTCCTTGTGCTTCCTTTCCTTTTTTAGTGCGTTTCTTCTCATCTTGTTTTGCCTCTGTATGTGAGGATTTGGAACTGCGTCAGGTCTGTCTCTTTTAGCCATTCTCCTTGTTCGCTGTCCGTCTTCGTCCCTTCGCCGCATGTGTTCCTGTTTCTATGCGTTTGGGCGCTGTCGACCACGCTGTTTAGCGCCCGAAAACCTCAAACCACACACACACACACACACACACACACACACACACACACACACACACACACACGAACAGGTGCTCGATCGTGTTGAAAGATGCAGTCGCCATCCCCGAAATGCTCCTCAACAGCTGGAAGTAAGAAGGCGCTTAAAACATCATGTAGGCCCGTGCTGTGATAGTGCTATGCATAACAACAAGGGCTGCAAGCCCCCTCCATGAAAAACACGACCACACCATAACACCACCGCCTCCGAATTTTACTGTTGTTACTACACAACCCGGAAGATGACATTCACAGGGAATTCGTCATACCCACACACTGCCATCCGATCGCCAAATTGTGTACCGTGATTCGTCACTCCACATAACGTTCACCCACTGTTCAATCGTCCGATGTTTACGCTCCTTACTCCAAGCGAGGCGTGATGTGTGACATATGAGCAGCCGCTCGACTATGAATTCCAAGTTTTCTCATCTACCGCCTGACTTTCATGGTACTTGCAGTGGAATTCCTGTGTGTTGGTCTGAAGAGATGTCTGCCTATTACACATTACGATCCTCTTCAACTGTCAGCGGTCTCTGTCAATGAACAGACGAGGTCGGCCTTAACGCTTTTGTATCGTACGTGTCCCTTCACGTTTCTACTTCAGTATCACATCGGAAACAGTGGACCTAGAGATGTTTAGGAGTGTGGAAATCTTCCATACATACGTATGACGCAAGGCACACCCAAACACCTGGCCACGTTCAATGTCCGTGAGATCCGCGGAGCGCCCCATTCTGCTCTCTCACGATGTCTACTGAGGTAGCTGATATTGAGTACCTGACAGTAGGCGGCAGCACAATGCACCTAATATGAAAAACGTATGTATTTGTTGCTGTCGAGGTGTCTGGATACTTTTGATCACGTAGTGTATATTTGCAGATAAATGTTACCTATCTTGCAAAGTCAGTCTCAGTGTCTGAGAGGGCATCTTAGTTCCTATATCACCTGCTGGAAGTTACAGACACACCAAGAAAGAAAGTTGGACAAGAAATCTGAAGTGAATAAATTGTTGTAGTAGCAATTTGACAACGGGAAACAGTTCAGTAGCTACGTTGAGTGCTGTGATTGAAGGGAACAAAATCCCATGCTTGAAATCTCAAGCAACAAATAATTTTAATCAGTTTTCCAATCGATACTAATTATCAACCAGTAAAAAAAAAAAAAAAAAAAAAAGAAAAAAAAATTTTCACAGGTCACTTGAGTATACCTTTGGGCACTGTATAGTCTTTCACAATAAAGGATGGCAGCCAAAAACAGTTGCAGGATAGAATTTTTTTATTACAATTCTTGACCAAGGTTTCGGTACATATAAATATACCTTCATCAGAAGTAAAACTTCCTGAACAGAAAGACACATTCATATAGTCTTTCTTTCATCAAAACCGGGTCTCAGATAGTTAAGACAGCCATCAGATGATGATGAGATCCCATACAGCGAGGAGCGAGGGAATGATGCGGGAGACCCTCACCGCTGTATTAGGCAAGGCCCTAGTGGAGGTGGTTTGCCTTTGCCTTCCTCTAACCGTAATGGGGATGAATGATGATGATGCAGACGACACAACAACACCCAATCATCTCGAGACAGGAAAAATCCCTGACACCACCGGGGAATCGACCCCGGGACCCCCTGTAGGCCGTGATGGATTTTTACGTTCTTTCTTTCCTTATCGGTGTATTTCGGGCCTATTTCTTTATTTTGATGTGAACGATTTTCTCTGCAACTTCGCCCTCTTTCGATTAGTAATGGCTATGCTGAATCTGAAACATCATCAAGCCACCTCTAATACATTTTGTTGTTGTATGCAGAACTATCTCGGAAAGTCGAAATCCAATACACGTAAGAACGTGCTCCCACTATTATTTACTGATGTTTTTGAAAGTTGGTTATTTTAGATCTGGCATTTCTTGAGGACCCAATATTTTTCTTAATTTATCGCCAATTTTGAGCTTGAAGTCCAGCAATATATGTTAATGATATTAACTCAGTCACTTGAAAATGGTATAAAAGGGCAAAACCTGGATCGTAATTAAATAAACAACAATACCGTCAAATGGAGGTCTGTTCATTTAAAAATTATTGTATGACTGTTGTTCAGCAACATCAAAAGCTGTTTTTCCACTATGTTTATTGGAGGTTCACTGAATTCATCCTAAGTGGCCAGATTAGTTCATTTTAAATTCTCCAAATGCGTTTTAGCAAACACGAAGCCAATTTTTCATAACATGTTAATTTAAAATGAACATGTCTGGAAGAAGAAGCTATTCTTGCATGCTAAGCTTTCGTTGCATTACGTTGCATACCAATAGAATCTGGTTGTCAGTATCCACTGAGCCACGTTTTTTCGTATTTCAGCCAACATTTGGTCTTAATTTAGAAAGCCTGTATACTGCTATATGGTCTCAAGCCCTTAGCACACACCTATCAGCCACTAAGCCTTTGTCCTCTTTCAAAACTTTATGGAGTGAAGAAACTGCTGATCGAAGTTACGAACATGCAGTAACATACTTCGGTTCACGGATGAATGTATAGTAACTTTTTATACAGTTTGCAGTGTGAGTCACCTACTTATGTGTCTGAAACTGCCTCATAAACAAACGACAACTTTTACCTCGTGGACGTGGACTCTGTTTCCTAACTGGAATATGTTCCTCAATTAATGATTTTTGTTCAATTTCCTTGAACACTGGTTTGTTCATTTCGTTGCTCCCACCATTATCATGAAGCTGCAGTGAAACTACCTAAGCAAACATATATCTGGATATGAAACTTCCTGGCAGATTAAAAGTGTATGCCGGACCGAGACTCGAACTCGGGACCTTTGCCTTTCGTGGGCAAGTGCTCTACCAACTGAGCTACCCGAGCACGACTCGCGCCCCCTCCTCACTGCTATACTTCTGCCAGGAAGTTTCGTATCAACGCACACTCCGCTGTAGAGTGAAAATTTCATTCTATATATCTGGCTAGTATGATTTGAGAGCTCAACCGGTTGTCAGACGCAGCAGGCGTAACGAGTCCCAGGAAGTCTGCCAGGCTTGCGGACACCCAAGTTGGCCTGCTTTGAACACTGCGCTTCAGTACACATGGACACTTATCTCTCCATTGCAGAATAATGGGCTGTTATAATAGGTAGAGAGAGGCAAGTAGGAAGGAGGATTTGTACACAGATGGCAATAACATATGTTGACACCTGTACGGGATCATTTCCTGTTGTCCGCAGCTCGTGGTCGTGCGGTAGCGTTGCGTTCTCGGTTCCCGCGCCCGGGTTCCCGGGTTCGTTTCCCGGCTGGGTCAGGGATTTTCTCTGCCTCGTGATCACTGAGTGTTGTGTGATGTCGTTAGGTTAGTTAGGTTTAAGTAGTTCTAAGTTCTAGGGTACTGATGACCTTAGATGTTAAGTCCTATAGTGCTCAGAACCATTTGAACCATTTCCTGTTGAGGAAAACTTTTACAGATGTGAAAGCTGCTCTTGGATGATAGACACGGTCCATCAGGGCTGTGCTCTCTCATCTGTAGATTGTATTTATTTATTATTTATTTATTGCCAAATTATAGGCCTGTTACCTGATGTTTAAAACAGATCGTACATCTTACAATTTTCGTTTTTCATCTTTTTACAGTTTTCTTTTCTTTTGTTTTATCTACAACGCTTACAAAGAATGATACTTTTCAAAATAACAATCATTTAAGGTTGAAACATAAATAAAATTTTGTTGTTTTTTAAGAAGAATATGAAAAGAAGATAGGATAGAGATTTGTTAGTACCATGACCGAATGTGATTGATGGTGAATACTTCGGAATGGTTTCTTCGAGCCGTTAACCGCCAGTCACACACACACACTCTCACACACACACACACACATACACACACACACGCACACACACACACACACACACACACACACACACACAAATGATTATTGGTAGAGAAATAATGTTGCTTATCCTATTTATTACTAATCCTATGTATTAACTACTGTAGGTGCCCATACATGTACAGTATTTGGTGTTTTCTTGGCTAGATCGCCAGCACTTTTGCTTATTTACTGTCACATTTCAGCTTCCCCCTCCTGTTTCTCCTCATTGTCAGTGTTTCCGCTGTCACTGTGGGTATCGCTGTCCATCCTCTGGAGATTGTTGTTACGCTGCACTTAGGCATGTTTGTAATGTCGTGTCTGCATGTACTCTTCATGTGTTGTTTTTGAAACACTGTTTGTCAGTGCGTTTAATTGTGCCCTTTGTTCTTCATCTCTTATTGCTGTGTATATATCTTATGTCTGTATATGTGTAGTCTAAGTGTAGTGTATGTCTATTGTTCGCGTATTGCCCGCAGAAAAAGACAGTGTGTTCTGGTGAACCTTCTTTCACGCATGTGCATGTAGGTGGAGGGTCTGCCTCAGACTCACTCGGTTTAAGTGCGTGGGATAAGATCCGTGTCCGGTTAAGAAATGTACCACACAGCGGCTGGGATCAATATGTCTCATTCTCAACCACTCCCTTGCCATGTATCCAAACGCCAACTTTTAAGGTGACGTATCGTCTCTATCGGCACACAGGTTATTGTGTGTACCTTATCTAGTCTCCCCACATTTAACCAGTACCTTGCAGCTCTGTATTTGATCGTGATATCTATGGGGCATATTCGGAGCACCACACACAGTGCATCCGCTGAGGTGGTACCGAAGGCTCCAGATAGCGTAAGTGGGACACTCCTCTGCCCTCGTCTGACGGATGCTTTGTTGGTGACCACGTTCAGTCTATGTGCCCACGTGCTAGCTGCGAAGCTGAGTGCTGATTCGAAGAGCGCACAGTGGTATGTATGTATGACTGGTAGAGGTAGTCTGTACTGTTTTGAATTTAGCCTCACCAGTTTGTGTAGTATTTTTTTCTGCTTTGTCTGTTGTTAGCCTTATGTGTTCGTGGGAATTCAATACTTCATCTATGTGTACCCCAAGGTAGCGCGTAATGTGTGATCGTTTGATGTTTGTGTCCCCTTCTGTAGAACTGGAACTCACGGAGCCTACTGAGTAACTTTCGCGCGGCCCGCAGTGCAGCGCGTTGTCGGCAGCGCGCGGGTTTTACGGCTCGGCGCCTGTTAGCGCCCTCGGAGGCTTAATACCGGGACACGCGCCGGCGAATGAGCGGCCGCCGGCCACGTAATGAGCGGGCCGGGCCCCGCGGCGGCCAGATTGACATCTCCATCCGGCGCGCTCCTTCCGGCGCTGCCGTCTTCTTCAGCCACTGCCGCCTTCTTCTGCTTCTCTTCCTTCTTCTCGCCTCGCCGCCGCCGCCGCCTCCGCGCCTACTAATATATATTCATGAGGCGGCTCCGGCGCTGTGGCGGTCCGCGTTTCTAAGCTGCGCGATATTTCACGCCGGCTGACGCGGGCTGATGGCTGCTGACGCCGCCTCTGGTGTGTGTGCCCCGGGTCGGTGCGTCACGGCTCATTGTAATGGCTGCTCTGCGCCCCGTCAGACTTTCACTTGCTGTGCAGTTCCGTCTCGGTACACTAAGGCGGGCGCATGTGTGTGTCCTTTGCACTCCAGTGAGCCTGCATAAGCACAATGACGAAGTGTAAGTCGCCGCCGCCAAAGTGCACACTCGTCGCTTTATAATGTTGCAAGTGATACTGAAATGCCACCAGTTGCTCGTGTGTCCTACCGTCATCGTCGGCTGATACTCGTATCCGAGTTTTCATTTCTCTCCTGAGATTTCCTTTGTCGCGGTTCTGGCGTGGAGGTGTCGTTGATGGCTTAGCAATTCAATCCTAGCGTGGAACAGGCGGCCACAGACATTACAGCTGATGGAAGGTGTAGGACGTGGCATGAGCCTGGAGGAGTTTACGTCTCCGGCGTTTGTCATTCTCCATTCTTCCACGTTCCAGCTCAAAGTTTTGAAGAGCATTTGAGGCAACTGAGCGCCAGCGACTCCGATCTTCTGCTATTGTGGACCAGTTACTCGGATCGATGTTCACATTTTTCAGATTTTTCTGGTACTGATCTTTATAACGTTTGAGAGGGACACCTCGTGGCCTTTTACCTGTGCTGACTTCGCTGTACAGCATTTGGCGTGGAAGTCTGTCATTTTTCATCCGCTGGACATGTCCGACCCATCTGAGTTGATGGCCAATGATACGAGCTTCCATGCTATACATTTTTGCTTTCTCAAGAACAGCCGTGTTGGATATGAAGTCATCCCATTTCAGGTTCATGGTATATCTTAGCTTCTGTTGGTTGAAGCGTTCTAGTTTCTTCAGATCACAGCAATATAACGTCCAGGTTTCGCAACCACATAGCAGGGTGGAAATGGCTACAGCTTTGTACACCATCAATTTGGTGTACAGCGTTAGGTCTTTATTCAGGAAGACGCGCTTTGTAAGACGCCCAAATGCTACTTGGGCAGCACGTAATCTATTCTCCACAGCCCGCATCTCGTGGTCGTGCGGTAGCGTTCTCGCTTCCCACGCCCGGGTTCCCGGGTTCGATTCCCGGCGGGGTCAGGGATTTTCTCTGCCTCGTGATGGCTGGGTGTTGTGTGCTGTCCTTAGGTTAGTTAGGTTTAAGTAGTTCTAAGTTCTAGGGGACTTATGACCACAGCAGTTGAGTCCCATAGTGCTCAGAGCCATTTATTCTCCACATCTTTTCCAGATGGGCAGTTAGATGACAGTATGTTTCCTAGGTAGAGGAAATGGTCCACTTGTTCCAAGGGTGTATCATAAATGGCTATGCTGAAATGAGGAACGGAGGAGCCAGGAGTTGGCTGCGCCATCACCTTTGTCTTTGGAATATCAATGGAGAGACCAAATCGTTCATACGCCCTGCTGAAGGGAATCAACTGACAGCTGCAACTCTGCAGGTGAATGAGCTGGAGAAGCATTGTCCTACCACTATTGACGTAAATCGTGAGAGTGAAGTACAATCTATGTGCCAGTCGGTTATATGCAATCGAGATGGATCGACGTTCGGATGTTAACAGACTAGAAGAAATGGTGTGTTTGGACCTCCTCATGACCACGCCTTGAATGCACACCGCCCATAGTGTCTACATTTGATGCTACATAACCTGCAGCCATGTAACATGGCGGGAGATCAGTTGTTGTGAACAGATCCAAGCGTACTACCGGAGATGAGTGTCCCGTCTCACCAATCGGTTTCAAACCCGACAGGAATTGCTGCTGACACTGAATACAAGCCTATTTCGACCAAATTTTGAGTGAAGACTGGGAAGCGAACAGCGTACATCAGTACTGAAGCCTTAAGTTGTAGTGTTATGTGAGCCTCAGTGCCCTTTTATTAACTAATTTGTGCCTAATTTCATTCTGAGAATCTCAGTAATGTATGTAAATACCAAGTGAAGCGCAGCTGGACAGCGAGAAACTCTTTAGCGCGCAATCCCCTCAACGATAGTAATTGTGATCTTTGAGTGTGGACTCTAAAAAAAAATAGTAAAAAAAAGAAAACAGTTGATTTATTTAAAAAAAGAGGACTGTTAATCTTTATCTTGCGGAAAGAGGGCGTGTTGTTAGACCGTCGCTCAGAACGTATTGTTACATTTAATTGAAATTGCTATTTTAGTGCCAGCCGGTGTTGCCGAGTGGTTCTAGGCGCTTCGTCTGGAACCGCGTGACCGCTACTGTCGCAGGTTCGAATCCTGCCTCTGGCATGGATGTGTGTGATGTCCTTAGGTTAGTTAGGTTTAAAGTAGTTCTAAGTTATAGGGGACTGATGACCTCAGATGTTAAGCCCCATAGTGCTCAGAGCCATTTGAACTATTTTGCTATTTTAATGATAAAACCGAGTAAAGTATGTGTAAGAGTTGCCAAACATTTATGTGTACAAATTTTCTGGAAGTGAAGCATAGAAATACCTTGTATTGGGTAGAGGAAGTGAACTTAATTGTCGTCGCCGGCTATCAATAGACAAAATTGTTAAGTGTACGAAGTTCACTAAAATACAGGAAAGGAAATGCATTCTCTACAGTTTTCATTCAGTACGTAACAACCTCTCATAATTTCTTAATTGCAGTAATTGGATTATGTTCTCGTGTAATAGTATGGTGCTGAACTCCACTGACCAATTTTGATGCAACAGGGCGTGTAGTTTGAAGGAAGTTTGTGTGCCAAGCAAGCTCCTTTCCTCACGAAAAGCAGGTTGCAGTTTGACCTTATTTACTTACAACATTGGTTCCTTAGGTATGAAAAGCTGCGAAAACATGGGCTCAAAGCTATCCGCAATACGTCCAAGTAACCAAAAGAATCTGTTTTAAATCTTAAAGAACAATAACTTTCTCCAAATTATAATACGTCACCAATTGGTGCAGAAGCTTATCATTTAAGGAGGCAGCAACCAAAATTCAGGTACCAGTTACAACTTAAAAGCAAAGTCTCAATCAAAAATCAATCTCTCTCTGCAAAAACACACACACACACACACACACACACACACACACATATATATATATATATATATATATATATATATATATATATATATATATATATATATATATATATATATATTGTTAAGATAAAAGTCATTCTATAAAGTCTTGATAATGGCTAATGTAGTTCCGAAGCATGTTGTTGTATGTATGCGGTACATTCATGAAACCATCGCGTACGCCGGCCGCGGTGGTCTAGCGGTTGTAGGCGCTCAGTCCGGAGCCGCGCGACTTCTACGGTCGCAGATTCGAATCCTGCCTCGGGCATGGATGTGTGTGATGTCCTTAGGTTTAATTAGTTCTAAGTTCTAGGGGACTGATGACCATAGATGTTAAGTCCCATAGTGCTCAGAGCCATTTGAACCATTTTTGAACCATCGCCTACGTTCAACGTCAACGTGCAATAGTTACTTACAAATGGCAGGCGGCAGCATTATCAGTGGAAGGTACATAGCAGTGGTCGGGGACAGGTGAAAACAATGCAGTCGTTGTCATAATGCGAAAATGGATTGATTTTTCCTGATGTCCAAAAGTGTGTGGTCACTGGCTCTAGGGCCAAGGTGGAAGCATTTCAGAACTGGCTAAGTGTGTGAACTGTTCACGTGCCGCTGTGGTTAAAGTTTACCGCGCATGGCAAAATAGCACTACACAGAAACAGCACAGAAGTAAATGTAGTGTATCACGGGACATAGGTGACAGGGGTGAATGGCGGCTGCAGAGATGTGTACGTGTGCATAGAAGTTCAACTGTTGAGCAGCTGAACGCCCAAATGAACCAATGGGCTGTCAACAGTGTCTCCTGTGTATGGCCCTCCCCAGCAGGCGCCTTTTTCAGACTGTTGTTTATCGGCGACGAAGGCTGCAATCTGCACGCCGATTCTGCAACGAGTCGTCCATTAACTGACGATAGGTGACCTTTTCGGATTTATCATGTTTTGTTCCGCATCACACTGAGAGCAAACATCCTGCAACAATAATCGGAAGAGTCTGAACCAGAGGACGGAGCGTTATGGTCTAGGGAATGTTTTCGGGTCAGGCTTCGGGCGATCTCGCCGTTTCGGAAGGCACAACGGATCAACACAAGTATGCGCCTATCCCTGGGGACCACGTCCACCCCTACATGCAGTTTGTTTTTCGGCGGCGCGATGCTATTTACCAGCAGGACAACACGCCAAGTGTCACACAGGTCGCTGTGTACCTGCGTGATTCGTAGAGCACCATGATGAGTTTACTGTACTCCCCTCGTTACCAGACTAACCATATCTAAACGCAATCGATAATCTGTGACACCATATCGATCGGGCTGTTCACGCCATGGATGCTGAACCGAGAAACAAATCTCAGCTGGCCGCGGCAATGAAGTCGTCTTGGGTCTGCATCCCCGCCGGTTCGTTTCAGAACCACACTGATTCTCTTCCTGCAAGTCTCGCAGCGGTTCACGCTGCAAAAAGTCGTACAGTGGGTTCACAACAGATAACGAACGGCATACAGTGGACATTTAATGTCGGGTGCCTCGCAGAAGCCATTTGTTGCACGTGTGCATCATGCTGCGCGTCATCAATTGGTCGAACAACCCAAAAATGACTATCTGATTGGAGGCGACCAGTTTGCTCCGAGACATCACTGTTTAATCTCTTCTCAAACGGTACTCGACGTCGTGTGCACCAGCGGCCCATTGAGGCCTAAGTGTGGGGCAACTTTCAATTCTGAGGCGATTCTGGGGCACTTTGGGTGTATATTTCGTCCTGTGATTTGCACACGCTCAATCTAGTTACTGAGAACATGGACCGGGATCCTTGTATCAGCTTTCTTGTTGACTAAGCGTTGCTCTTTTTTTTTGTAAATCTTCATGGTAAGTCATTAAGGAGGACAACAGCCGTGTCCACACAGGGCTGTACGAATACGATCGTTGTTCGGCGATCACTCAGACACCCAGTGGCAACTTGACTAGCGCGCTAAGTCATCGGACCTTCATTCCGCAGAAAATGTGTGGGGCTATTTAAAACATTGGAGTCTACGTCACAGCAGTTTGCTGGCTCTGTGGGATTCAGTCATGAGATGGTTGTTCCTGCACGATACGGCTGTTGTTGTGATCTTTTCCGAAGATTTGATGCAGCTCTCCATACTACTCTGACCTCTCTGGGGACTAATCCGAGCTTGATGCACAAAGGATTGAGTGACCTATGACTGCGAAGTTTGGTCTCTCTAACTCAGTCAATCAATCAACTATTGCAACCTAAATCCATTCTGATCTGCTTACTGTATTCACCTCCTGGTCTTCCTCTTCACTTTTGCTGCCCCCCCCCCCCCTCCCCCCACCACTTCCCTCCATTGGTGACCCTTTGATGTGTCGTGTCAACTGACCCCCTTCTTTTAGTCAAGTTGTGCCACAAATTCCTTTTCTCCGCAGTTTTGTCCACTGCTTCCTCACTTAATTACGCCATCAACCCATGTAGCACATATGGAAAGTGCCTCCTCTCTTCTCCTCTCAACTACTTATCGCCGTTTCACTTCCATACGAAGTTACATTCGATACAAATGCCTTCAGAAAATACTTCTTAAAACTTAAATATATATTCGACGTTAACAAATTTCTCTTCTTCAGAAACATATTTTTTGCCGCTGCCATTCCACATGTTATATCCTCTCTTCCTCTGTGCTTCGGTCCATCATCAGCTATTTCACTACGCAAATGACAATCTCATCTACAACTTTTAGCGTCTCATTTGTTAATCTAATTCCCTCAGCATCGCCTATTTTAATACGACTACATTCCATCAACCTTGTTTTGCTTTTGTTAATGTTCATCTTACATCGTCCTTTCAAGACCGTGTCCAATTCGTTCAACTGCTCTCCGAAGCCCTTTGCTGTCTCTGACAAACTTTAAGTTTCTATTTCTTCTCCTTGCACATTAATTACATCCTCAATTTTTTCTTCCGTTTCCTTTACCGTTCCTTCAATGTGTGGATTGAATAATATCGGGGATAAGCTACTACCCCGACTCTTATAACGGGAGTTGTGTGTGGGGTGTCCCAATAATGTTGTAGAGGGTGACTTGAGGAACGTGCCAAGAAACCTCATCCAACGACGCTATACATGGAGGAAGCTGTAAGCGCTGGCACCTGCCATTAGGCAATCCCTTCGGCCGCAAACGTGACTTTGTACGGTGACGGACAGTAGGCGGAACATATCCCAATGTTGTTTCTCGCTCACTGATTGCGACCAATAGTCTCGATTTCCAGTCTAGAAGATGGAGCTACCTGCTATATCGATAGACGTGTCCCACGAAATCGATAATGTTTTAACGGTCTAGGGCGCGGGTTTCCACCTGAAGTTTCTTTTTTTCCTGTAAACTGGAGTAAAACATTGAAGATTTTAGTGAGTTCCAGGTGAGAAATAAGCTGCATGTGGAAACCTGTCTGCGAAACCATCCTCCACTGTGGCTACGAAGCATTACATAAATAGGAGACAAGGCGCTCCTAAGCGGCAGCTGGCTCGATCTCCTCCACTGACGATCGTGGCAAGCAGTCACGATTACTGAATAACAAACGGCATTGCGAGACGTACCGCCGACGGTCCTTCA
This sequence comes from Schistocerca piceifrons, assembly GCF_021461385.2. NCBI lineage: Eukaryota > Metazoa > Arthropoda > Insecta > Orthoptera > Acrididae > Schistocerca > Schistocerca piceifrons. Next base: position 24,195,329 of record NC_060139.1, read on the forward strand.
GCGTACAAAGTCACGTTTGCTGCTGAAGGGCTGGTTTAGTGGCAGCCGCCGGGGCCTCCAACTTCGGAGTTACGTAGCGTCGTTAGAAGGCGTTCCCGCACACTCGTTCTCATTCTCGGTTTGTTCCTCAACGCACCCTCTACAGCTCCTCGAAGTGTGTCGCAGCATTTCTGGGACACCCCGTATAACGTCTCACTCCCTGTTTGTATCCCTGCTACTCACCTTCAGAATTTCAGAGCGTGTACTCCCGTTAACATTGTCAAACGTTTGTAGAATTTGTATACAAACGTAGAGTTTCATCTACGGTAAGTCGTAGTGCCGGTATCATTTCGCGTTTTTCTACATTCCTCCTGAACCCAAACTGATTTTCCACTAGGTCTGTTTCTGCAGTATTTCCATTCTTCTGTAAATAATTCTTGTCATTATTTTGAAACCATGCCTTATTAAGCTACTAGTTTGGAAATATTTGAGCCGTGCTTGCGTTGGTGCTGTTTGTAGGTTTCCGCTCTCTGTTGGAGGCCAGACGGTATCGTTTAGTTGGCATGGTTGCGGTTGTTTGTCTTCTTCTCGTCTTGACTGGCGCCACTCGTTTCGCAAGTGTTGCCTGTCAGCTAGTGGCAGCAGCGACGGTTATCGATGTGTAGTAACTGTTGCCCTATCTTTGGGTAGACGTCGTTGTTTTCTCGGGTCGTGTGAGTGGGCCAGTTCGGTTGGGGGCTCTGGAGGAGCCAGGTCCGCACAGTGCGAGAACGCGCCGGGACTGCTGGCGGCATGTATGGACTGCCAGATGGAAGGGCTGTGGTCACGAGGGTGCACGATCTCGTCGTAAACCGGATCCAGCAAGCTTTAAGATGAGTG